>NC_053024.1:171159055-171476106 GCF_003073215.2 Triticum urartu | reverse complement strand
ATTATACTTGTTGCTCTAGGATGAAGGCTCCACACCTTCCCTTTTTATGCGAATTTAATGATAATAAAACCTTAGCTTCTTATGCTAATGGTATATATGATTACTATGATGTGGAACAAATAGAAGAATTGTTTGCTTTTATGGGTGCTTATGAAATTGAATCTATGTTTAAAGAGTTTGAAGATTTTGATGATCCGGTTTATAGACCTGAAAATTTAGCTATCCTTAAATATTGCTATGAGAATTATGAATACAATTCCGATATTAATGCACTTATTGAGAAAGTCTCTGTTGTCCAAGAAGAGACTAATATTTTGCAGGAATCTATGGAAGAAGAAGTTGATGAAACTGTGAGCTCATTGGATGAAAAAGATGAGGAGGAGAGCGAAGAACAAAAGGAGGAATAGCGGATTGATCACCCGTGCCCACCTTCTAATGAGAGTAACTCTTCAACTCATACATTGTTTAATTTCCCTTCATGCTTACCGAAGGATGAATGCTATGATAATTGCTATGATCCCGTTGATTCTTTTGAAATATCCCTTTTTGATGATGCTTGCTATGCTTGTGGCCAAGATGCCAATATGAATTATGCTTATGAAGATGAACTTGCTATAGTTCCTTATGTTAAACATGAAATTGTTGCTATTGCACCCACGCATGATAGTCCTATTATCTTTTTGAATTCTCCCAACTACACTATATCGGAGAAGTTTACCCTTATTAAGGATTATATTGATGGGTTGCCTTATACCGTTGCACATGATGGTTTTGATGAATATAATATGCAAGTGCTTGCTGCTCCTACTTGCAATTATAATGAGAGAGAACTATACCTCCACCTCTCTATGTTTCCAATATGATAAAATTGCAAGAAATTGTTTATACTATGCATTGGCCTTTACTTTGTGTGCATGAATTGTTCTTTTATGACATGCCGATGCATAGGAAGAGAGTTAGACTTCGTCATTACATGATACATGTTACTTTGTGCTCACTATTAAATTACAAATCATTGTTAATTAAAATTGGCTTTGATATACCTTGGGATCCGGGTGGATCCATTACTTGAGCACTATATGCCTAGCTTAATGGCTTTAAAGAAAGCGCTGCCAAGGAGACAACCCGAAAGTTTTAGAGAGTCATTTATTTCTGTTGAGTGCTTTAATATAGTTTAAAAACAACAAAAATAAAGAGGGGAACCCAAAACTTTTTCAAAAAAGGAAAGTGAAAGTGAGAAAGACAAGCATTGTTGAAGTGGGAGAGCTCCTTGAACTTTGTTCATGCTCACGGCAACTTTGTGAATCTTGATTACAAAAACTTTTCAGAAAAAATAATTATCCCCTTGTACAATTCCATTGTATTATAAAAATAATGTGCCAAGGTTTGCCTTTAGGATGTTTACATTTGCTTGATGGTTTGTACGGTGCAGGACAGAAACTTTGGCTGTAGTGCGCGATTTTACATTTTTAGTTGGAACGTCAAACGGTTCTGATTCTTATTGCACTGTATTCCTATACAAAGTTTTTATTTTTCCTAATTTGGTAGAATTTTTCAAGTATCATAAGTATGGTGAATGTTCAGATTGTTACAGACTGTTCTGTTTTAGACAGATTCTGTTTTTGATGCATAGTTTGCTTGTTTTGGTGAAACTGTCGATTAATATCAGTGGATTAAGCCATGAAAAAGTTATATTACAGTAGCTATAATGCAAAAACAAAATATGAATTGGTTTGCAATGGTACTTAGAGTAGTGATTTGCTTTATTATACTAACGGATCTTACCGAGTTTTCTGTTGAAGTTTTGTGTGGATGAAGTGTTCGATGATCGAGAAGGTCTCGATGTGAGAAGAAGGAAGAGAGGCAAGAGCTCAAGCTTGGGGATGCCCGAGGCACCCCAAGTAAACATTCAAGGAGACTCAAGCGTCTAAGCTTGGGGATGCCCCGAAAGGCATCCCCTCTTTCTTCAACAAGTATCGGTATGTTTTTGGATTCGTTTCGTTCATGCGATATGTGCAATCTTGGAGCATATTTTGCATTTAGTTTTCATTTTTCTTTTATGCACCATGCTGGTATGAGGCAGTCCTTGGTTGATTTATAGAATGCTCTTTGCACCTCACTTATATCTTTTGAGTATGGCTTTTATAGAATGCTTCATGTGCTTCACTTATATCATTTGAAGTTTGGATTGCCTGTTTCTCTTTACATAGACAACCACCATTTGTAGAATGCTCTTTTGCTTCACTTATATTTGTTAGAGCGTGGGCATATCTTTTGTAGAAAGAATTAAACTATCTTGCTTCACTTATATCTATTTAGAGAGATGACAGGAATTGGTCATTCACATGGTTAGTCATAAAATCCAACATAAAACTTGTAGATCGCTGAATATGATATGTTTGATTCCTTGCAATAGTTTTGCGATATAAAGATGGTGATATTAGAGTCATGCTAGTGGGTAGTTGTGGATTAGTAGAAATACTTGTGTGGAGGTTTGTGATTCCCGTAGCATGCACGTATGGTGAACTGTTATGTAACGAAGTCGGAGCATGAGGTATTTATTGATTGTCTTCCTTATGAGTGGCGGTCGGGGACGAGCGATGGTATTTTCCTACCAATCTATCCCCCTAGGGGCATGCGTAGTAGTACTTTGCTTTGAGGGCTAATAAACTTTTGAATAAGTATGTGAGTTATTTATGACTAATGTTGAGTCCATGGATTATACGCACTCTCACCCTTCCATCATTGCTAGCATCTCTAGTATCATGCAACTTTCGCCGGTACCATAAACCCAACATATACCTTCCTCAAAAAAGCCACCATACCTTCCTATCATGGCATTACCATAGCCATTTTGAGATATATTGCCATGCAACTTCCATCATCATCATATACATGACTTGAGCATGCATTGTCATATTGCTTTGCATGATCGTAAGATAGCTAGCATGATGTTTTCATGGCTTGTCTGTTTTTTGATGTCATTGCTACGCTAGATCATTGCACATCCCGGTACATCGCCGGAGGCATTCATATAGACTCATATCTTTGTTCTGGTATCGAGTTGTAATATTGAGTTGTAAGTAAATAAAAGTGTGATGATCATCATTATTAGAGCATTGCCCCAGTGAGGAAAGGATGATGGAGACTATGATTCCCCCACAAGTCGGGATGAGACTTCGGATGAAAAAAAGAAGAGAAAGGCCAAAAAAAGAGAAGGCCCAAAAAAGATAATAATAAAAAAACAAAAAAACAAAAAAATGAGAGAAAAAGAGAGAAGGGGCAATGTTACTATCCTTTTACCACACTTGTGCTTCAAAGTAGCACCATGTTCTTCATATAGAGACTCTCTTGAGTTATCACTTTCATATACTAGTGGGAATTTTCATTATAGAACTTGCTTGTATATTCCAACGATGGGTTCCTCAAATGCCCTAGGTCTTCATGAGCAAGCAAGTTGGATGCACACCCACTTAGTTTCAGTTTGAGCTTGCATATACTTATAGCTCTAGTGCATCCGTTGCATGGCAATCCCTACTCACTCACATTGATATCTATTGATGGGCATCTCCATAGCCCACTGATACGCCTAGTTGATGTGAGACTATCTTCTCCTTTTTTGTCTTCTCCACAACCACCATTCTATTCCACCTATAGTGCTATATCCATGGCTCACGCTCATGTATTGCGTGAGGGTTGAAAATGCTGAAGCGCGTTAAAAAGTATGAACCAATTGCTTGACTTGTCATCGGGGTTGTGCATGATGTGAATATTTTGTGTGGTGAAGATGGAGCATTCAGAGTATATGATTTTGTAGGGATAACTTTCTTTGGCCTTGTTATTTTGAGAAGACATGATTGCTTTATTAGTGGTCTTGAAGTATTATTGTTTTTATGTCAAATGATAGACTATTGCTTTGAATCACTCGTGTCTTAATATCCATGCCTTGATTAGATATGTGATCAAGATTATGCTAGGTAGCATTCCACATCAAAAATTATCCTCTTTATCATTTACCTACTCGAGGACGAGCAGGAATTAAGCTTGGGGATGCTGATACGTCTCCATCGTATCTATAATTTTTGATTGTTCCATGCCAATATTCTACAACTTTCATATACTTTCTGCAACTTTTTATATTATTTTTGGGACTAACATATAGATCCAGTGCCCAGTGCTAGTTCCTGTTTGTTGCATGTTTTATGTTTCGCAGAATATCCATATGAAACGGAATCCAAGCGGGATAAAAACGAACAGAGAATATTTTTGGAATATTTGGATAATTCCGGAAGAAAAATTCACGCGAGACGGTGCCCGAGGTGGCCACGAGGCAGGGGACGTGCCTGCCCCCTGGGCGCGCCCTGACCCTCATGGGCCACCCGTAAGGCGGTTGATGTCCTTCTTCGGCCGCAAGAAAGCTAATTTTTGGTAAAAAAAAATCACGGCGAAGGTTTCAGGCTAATCGGAGTTACGGATCTCCATATATATATGAAACGGTGAAAGGGCAGCAGAACAGAACGCAGAAACCGAGAGAGACAGATAGACAGATCCAATCTCGGAGGGGCTCTTGCCCCTCCCATGCCATGGATACCATGGACCAGAGGGGGAACCCTTCTCCCATCTATAAAGGAGGTCAAGGAAGAAGAAGAAGAAGGAGGGGGCTCTCTCCCCCTCGCTTTCGGTGGCACCGGAGTGCCACCGGGGGCCACCATCATTACCGCAATCTTCACCAACAACTTCACTGCCATCATCACCAACTCTTCCCCCCTCTATGCAGCGGTGTAACATCTCTCTTACCCGATGTAATCTCTACTTCAACATGGTGCTCAATGCTATATATTATTTTTTTCAATGATGTATGGCTATCTTATGATGTTTGAGTAGATCTGTTTTGTCCTACGGGCTATTTGATGATCAAGATTGGTTTGAGTTGCATGTTTTATTATTGGTATTGTCCTATGGTGCTCTTCGTGTCGCGCAAGCGTGAGGGATCTCCGCTGTAGGGTGTTGCAATACGTTCATGATTCGCTTATAGTGGGTTGCGTGAGTGACTGAAACACAAACCCGAGTAAGGAGGTTGTTGCGTATGGGATAAGGAGGACTTGATGCTTTAATGCTATGGTTGGGTTTTACCTTAATGATCTTTAGTAGTTGCGGATGCTTGCTAGAGTTCCAATCATAAGTGCATATGATCCAAGTAGAGAAAGTATGTTATCTTATGCCTCTCCCTCATATAAAATTGTAATAATGATTACCGGTCTAGTTATCGATTGTCTAGGGACAAATAACTTTCTCGTAACAAAAAGCTCTTTACTAAAACTAACTTAGTTGTGTCTTTATCTAAACAACCCCTAATTTTTATTTACTTGCTCTTTATTATCTTGCAAACCTATCCAACAACATCTACAAAGTACTTCTACTTTCATACTTGTTCTAGGTAAAGCGAACGTCAAGTGCGCGTAGAGTTGTATCGGTGGTTGATAGAACTTGAGGGAATATTTGTTCTGCCTTTAGCTCCTCGTTGGGTTCGACACTCTTACTTATCAAAAACTCTTGCGATCCCCTATACCTGTGGGTTATCAACGGTGCAGGGCGGTGGCGGGCGGCGAGCGCTGCGGATGAGCGGCGAAGGGCAATGCCGGCGGGAGGCAGCACGGGGCGCACGGGTCGCAAGCGTCAGCGGGCGAGCCCGGGCAAGGGAGGGCCGTCCGCGGGCCTCGGCCGGCGGAGGAGCGCCGGGACGCATGGCCGCGCCCGATTGGACGAGGGCGGCGGCGGGCTGACGTGTCGCCACCCGATTGGATGGACAGACGCGTCCGGCAGACACGTCCGGCGGTGGAGAGGGGAAATTGCTAGGATTTCATCCGGGATTTTCGGGGGGAGGCACCTATTTATAGCTAGCAAGATCCAGCAGCAATGTATTCAGATTCAATAGTGGAGAGAGATACACAGTTCTGCTTCTTTGAAGACCAACAGACAAGAGATCGTCCAAGAAAGTGACATGTGCCTGATGTGGACTTGCGATCAACCTTGTCACCAGCATAATCAGCATCTGAGAATCCAACTAGATCAAACTCTGAGCCCTTTGGATACCATAATGTTAGTGTTGGGGTGTAAACCAAATATCGAAGAATTCGCTTCACAACTAAGTGATGCGACTCCTTTGGTGCCTCTTGGAATCGGGCACACATGCAAACGCTAAGCATTATATCTTGCCTAGATGCACATAAATAGAGTAAAGAACCAATCATGGAGCGGTATACCTTTTGATCGAACTCTTTACCATTATCGTTGGGTCCCAGATGACTTTTGGTTGGCATTGGCATCGTGTATCCTTTGCAGTCTTGCATTCCAAACTTCTTCAGGCAATCTTTGAGTATTTCTCTTGTGATATGAAGATGTCGTTGCTCTGCTAACAGATTTGAAGACCTAGGAAGAATTTCAGCTCACCCATCATGGACATCTGATATTGCTCTTGCATCATGTGTCCAAACTTGTCGGTGTACAAAAAGAGGGGTACACTTTTCGTACCCCTATAATTGTGCACGGGCAGTCTGAGCCACGGGCACCACCACACTGAGCAAGGCAAGGGAGGTGAGCCAAGGTAAGGCCGAAGCTCAGGAGAAGCAGAACGACGCCAAGACCAAGACCATAAAGAGCAAAGGGGACGAAGCGGACCCCCCTGCAAGATCCTTGCCGGGAGGCGGTTTTAGCAAACCCGGCAAGACCCTTGCCGTGGCAGCTCGCCCCACACCTACGGAGTGAGTCACCCTTGAGTCGACTGCCCCCTTGGGGCAAGGATTCGGGAGACATCCCCGTGGTGGCATATAGATCTTTGTGAAGACAATCAAGATCAGATACACCCTTTAGAAGATGATGATCCTTGGCGGGATCCCAGCCAAGGAGGACCACAAGGCCCGCGGCAAGAGCCTTGCCGGGGATGACAGCAGGCGCCACGGCAAGACCCTTGCCGGGGCCCCGGCAAGGCCCTTTCCAAGAACACCCGTAGGGCCACCATCAGGCCCACGCCAGTCAAACCTCCACCGCCGTTCGCATGCAGCTGCCGACCCAACCAGCTGGGCAGGCACCTGCGTGGTGGCATGCGGATATTCGTGGAGACCCACCACTGCGCCACCTCAGCTGCCTGCCTGCCTACATGGCACCGCGGGCACCGCTGGCCAGGGCGCGTGTCGACACGAGAGGGAGCGGCGACGGACGAGACAGGGCTCTCCCCCATCCCCGATAAAGCAAGGACACCTGGGCAATACGCATTAAATGCGCCTTGTCATGTAATGCGAGGGATAACCTCACATCACTGTACCCTTTCCACCTCCTGTGTGCCACTGTGGCAACCCCTTTCCTATAAAAGGAGGCCCGAGGCGACCAGGAGGAGGATTCGGCTTTTTGGAGCTCCTCACGCCCCATAGCTAGCTCAAGAACATAGATATACAATCCACCAAAGCATGAGTAGGGTTTTACGCATCCTCGCGGCCCGAACCTGGATAAACAAACTGTGTGCTATCTGTTTGATCCGCTCTTCTTATGACCTCGCACCCCGCAACCGTAGTAGGGATTCTTGTGATCCCATAGGTGTCGTTCCCACCGACAAAACTCATCACTATATCTCTTGTTGGTGCAGCCGAAGATAATGTCATCCACATAGATTTGGCACACAAAAAATTCTCCATCATATGTCTTCATGAAGAGTGTAGGATCCAGAGAACCAGGCTTGAAGCCTTTGCTCTTCAGGAATTCTTTGAGTGTGTCATACCAAGCATGAGGGGCTTCTTTGAGGCCATACAGTGCCTTGTTGAGCTTGTATACCATGTCAGGATGTTTTGGGTCTTCAAAGCCAGGTGGTTGTGCAACATACACTTCTTCTTCAATCTTGCCATTCAGAAAAGCACTCTTCACATCCATTTGATACAAGAGGATGTTGTGATGGTTGGGATAGGCTAGAAGTATGTGAATGGCTTCAAGCCTAGACACTGGAGAAAATGTTTCATCGAAGTCAATACCTTCAACTTGAGTGTATCCTTGAGCAACGAGACGAGCCTTGTTTCTGACAACTTGACCATGCTCATCTTGTTTGTTGTGATAGATCCATTTGGTGCCAATGATGTTATGTGAGGGAGTCCTAGATTAGGGGGTGTTCGGATAGCCAGACTATACCTTCAGCCGGACTCCTGGACTATGAAGATACAAGATTGAAGACTTCGTCCCGTGTCGGGATGGGACTTTCCTTGGCGTGGAAGGCAAGCTTGGCGATGCGGATATTCAAGATCTCCTACCATTGTAACCGACTCTGTGTAACCCTAACCCTATCCGGTGTCTATATAAACCGGAGGGTTGTAGTCCGTAGGAGAGAATCAACTCCATACACAACAATCATACCATAGGCTAGCTTCTAGGGTTTAGCCTCCTTGATCTCGTGGTAGATCTACTCTTGTACTACCCATATCATCAATATTAATCTATCAGGAGTAGGGTATTACCTCCATCGAGAGGGCCCGAACCTGGGTAAAACAAAGTGTCCCCTGTCTCCTATTACCATCCGGCCTAGACGCACAGTTCGGGACCCCCTACCCGAGATCCGCCGGTTTTGACACCGACATTGGTGCTTTCATTGAGAGTTCCTCTGTGTCGTCACCTTTAGGCCCGATGGCTCCTTCGATCTTCAACAATGATGCGGTCCAGGGCGAGACTTTTCTCCCCGGACAGATCTTCGTCTTCAGCGGCTTCGCACTATGGGCCAATTCGCTTGGCCACCTTGAGCAGATCGGAAGCTACGCCCCTGGCCATCAGGTCAGGTTTGGAAGCCTAAACTACACGGCTGACATCCGCGGGGACTTGATCTTCGACGGATTCGAGCCACAGCCAAGCGTGCTGCACTATCTCGATGGGCATGATATAGCTCTGCTGCCGAACAGCGCCTTGGAGGCCGCACACGCATCGGTTTCGACCATTGATTCAGAACCTACTGCGCCGATCGAGGATCAGCGGTTGGATGCTACCTCAGGGGCTGTGATCTCAGAGGCGATCGAGCCGAACTCCAGCCCCGCACTACGCATGGCCCGTGACTCCGAGGAGCCGGATTCCTCTCCGAACTCCGAGCCCCCTGCGCTCCTGCCAATCGAATCCGATTGGGCGCCGGGAATGGAGTTCACCGCAGCGGACATCTTTCAGCATTCGCCTTTTGGCGACATCCTGAATTCTCTTAAGTCTCTCTCTTTATTAGGAGAGCCCTGGCCGGACTACGGTCAGCAAGGGTGGGATATGGAAGGTGAGGAAATTCGAAACCCACCCACCACCCACTTTGTAGCCACTGTCGACGATTTAACCGATATACTTGACTTCGGCTCCGAAGACATCGACGGCATGGACGACGATATAGGAGACGAACAGGAACCAGCACCTATAGGGCGCTGGAAGGCCACCTCGTCATATGACATATACATGGTGGACACTCCAAAAGATGGAGATGGCGATGGAACAGTGGGGGATGACGCCCCCAAGAAACAGCCAAAGCGCCGGCGTCAGCGGCGCCGCTCTAAATCCCGCCAAAGCAAAAATGGTGATTCCGGCACGGGAGATAATACTACCCCGGATAGCGCCGAAGAACACCCACCCCAGCAAGATTCGGCACAGGAAGATGGAGAAGCCAGCCCCCATGAGAGAGCGGCAGACCAAGAGGTCGAGGATGATAACTATACGCCTCCCTCCGAAGACGAGGCAAGCCTCGATGACGACGAATTCGTCATACCATCAGACCCCACTGAACAAGAGCGTTTTAAACGCAGGCTTTTAGCCATGGCAAGCAGCCTCAAGAAAAAATAGCAACAGCTTAGAGCTGCCCAAGATTTGCTAGCTGACAGATGGACTGAAGTCCTTGCGGCCGAAGAGTATGAACTCGAACACCCCTCCAAGAGCTATCCGAAGCACAGGCCGCTACCCCGATTAGAGGAGGAAGCACCGACATCACCAGCGCATGACATGGCAGACCAGCCACCCCGTGGCCGCGACAGAGAGGCCTCTCAGCCCTCCACCCAAGCCATGCCCCGACGCTACACAACTAAGGCACGGGAAAATGCGCCCGACCTGCGAGACATACTGGAGGATAAGGCAAATCAAACAAGATCGATCTACGGATCGCGCAGGCGCCCTACGACATGTGACAATGATCTTCACTCTGCATACATCAAATCCGGCTGGGCCGAACACAACAGACATAGCTCTTCCGAGCTGCGTCGTGATATAGCCCAGTACAGAGGCGCCGCACACCCTCTATGCTTCACAAATGAAGTAATGGATCATAAAATCCCAGAGGGCTTCAAACCCGTAAACATCGAATCATACGATGGCACCACAGACCCGGCGTTATGGATTGAGGATCATCTCCTTCACATCCACATGGCACGCGGCGATGATCTACACGCCATCAAGTACCTCTCGCTCAAACTCAAAGGACCGGCTCAGCATTGGCTTAACAGCTTGCCAGCAGACTCAATCGGTTCTTGGGAGGACCTGGAAGCCGCATTCCTCGATAACTTCCACGGCACTTACGTGCGACCGCCGGATGCCGACGACTTAAGCCACATAATTCAGCAGCCAGAAGAATCAGCCAGACAATTCTGGACACGGTTCCTAACAAAGAAAAATCAGATAGTCGACTGTCCGGACGCAGAGGCCCTAGCAGCCTTCAAGCATAACATCCGCGACGAGTGGCTTGCCCGGCACCTAGGAAAGGAAAAGTTGAAATCCATGGCAGCCCTCATGACACTCATGACCCGCTTTTGCGCGGGAGAAGACAGCTGGCTAGCTCACAGTAACAACTTATCAAAGAACCCTGGTAATTCGGATACCAAGGACAAAAGTGGCAGGACACGTCGGAACAAACAAAAGGGCTTCCCCCCACAAGTGCAGACGGTGAACATGATATACGCAACCCACATTCCCAAGCGGGAGCGGAAGCGTGCGCTGCGGGACGTATACGCGATGGAGCCAGTCGCCCCAAAGTTCAACCCATGGTCCTCCTGCCCGATCACTTTTGACCGAAGGGACCATCGCACTAGCATCCGTCATGGCGGCTTCGCCGCATTGGTTCTTGACCCAATCATCAACGGATTTCACCTCACAAGAGTCCTCATGGACCTACTTTATCAGGACCCAGTGTGGAAAATGGGCATAGATCCCTCAAGGATCAAACCCACAAGAACGACCTTTAAAGGCGTTATACCAGGTGTAGAAGCCAACTGTACAGGCTTAGTAACACTTGACGTGGTCTTCGGATCCCCGGATAATTTCCGAAGCGAAGAGTTAATCTTCGATATAGTCCCGTTTCGCAGTGGCTATCACGCCCTGCTCGGACGAACCGCATTCGCAAAATTCAATGCGGTGCCGCACTACGCATATCTCAAACTCAAGATGCCAGGCCCTCGAGGAGTAATCACGGTCAACGGAAACACCGAACGCTCCCTCCGTACGGAGGAGCATACGGCGGCTCTCGCCGCGGAGGTACAAAGTAGCCTTCTTAGGCAATTCTCCAGTCCGGCCATTAAAAAGCCAGACACTGCCAAGCGCGCCCGGAGTAACCTACAGCAGGACCGCCTGGCACACTCTGAGCAAGCGTAGCAATGCGGCCCCAACCCTAGCTCTCGCGACATAGCGAAACCAGTACCTCGCGTACATAACTACGCCCTTGAAATACCATGGGCACAGGGGAAGGGGCACAATAACGGCACGCCCAAAATACGTCTTAAAACGTACCAGGGGCTGCCGGATTCTTTTTTTAATTTTTTCTTACTTTCAGGACTCCATACTTCGGATGACCTGTTCGGCAATTCGACTGCCGCACAAACGATGCAAGATCCAGGGAGGCAGACAAGCCATGCCGCATTATGGAACCACCAGGTGGTCTCTGTTACGAGCGGTATACCTGTTTTAAATAAAATTCCGCGGCCTACCCCTGGTCAGAACATACTGAATAGTCCAATATCTTTTGCTTACCGCACTATTTGTATCGTTCGGCTTTGATAAACAGCCTCTCTATAAACAATGCTTAGCTTTTTGTCTATTTTCTGCATTACTCTTTTCATATATATGTTCATTAATGACATGTTGCACCCGTACACTGTGGTACGACAAGTACGCCAGGGGCTTCAGTACCCTTCAATATGGCGTGAGAAGTCCGTACACTTTCACAAGTGTGGCATCCCGAACTTATAGCACTATATGCATCGGCTCCTAATCATGATTTGGGTCAATAGTTGGGTTTGCCCGGCTCCTATGTTTTGGTGCCTTACGTTCCGCTATATCGGCTAAGGTAGCACTAGGAGAACCACTGCGATTGTGCCCCAGTTGAGCTGGGTTAAGCACCTCAGTGGAGAAAGCTAAAACTGACTGTCATGATGAGGCGAGAGACCGGTCGCTGTTCGAGAGGTTTTTCGAGTCCCTAAAGGCTTATGCCGCTTCGAGCGAGGAGCTAGATAACCCCAGCCAAGGCGTGGATAGCGCCCCGAACTCGGTCTTCCGAACTAGGGGCTTCATCGAAATTTAAAATTATAAAGTTCTATGGCTAAGTGAGAGTGTTCAAGCATTATAGTCCGATTGCCTGGTTCATTGTGCTGAGCGCCTCCCTCGAAGGACCCAACTATGGGAAAAAGAGTGCTTAGGTTTATCCCCGAACACCCCAGCACTAGTGGCATGGGGGCAGAATCCGACGACTGGCCATCTCTCAATTTTTTGATAAACGGCCACACAGAAAATAATATTTTAAATTCAACAAGCATTGCTTAAGCGCCTATGAACAAGTTTTCAGCGCACATGATAAAAACTAGCGAGTTTATTCAAACATTACATCCTTGGTACATTCATCTGCCACAAGGCAGGCACCTGCAAGAACATCCTTGTAATAGTTCTCGGGCTTGCGATGCTCCTTCCCCGGCGACGGCCCGTCCTTCACAAGCTTCTCACCGTCTAGCTTACCCCAGTGCACCTTTACACGGGCAAGGGCCCTACGGGCACCTTCGATGCAGACGGAGCGCTTGATGACCTCGAGCCTTGGACAGGCCTCCACCAGCCGCCGCACCAGCCCGAAGTAGCTCCCAGGCAGGGCCTCTCCGGGCCACAGCCGAACTATGAAGCCCTTCATGGCCTGTTCGGCCGCCTTGTGGAGTTCGACCAGCTGTTTCAGCTGGCCGCTCAAGGGCACAGGGTGTCCGGCCTCAGCATACTAAGACCAGAACACCTTCTCCATCGAGCTGCCCTCTTCAGATCGGTAGAATGCGGCGGCATCGGATATGCTACAGGGAAGATCTGCGAATGCCCCTGGAGAACTCCGGATTCGGGTAAGTAACAAGTAGTTTACTTTTATATTTCTGCTTTGCATAAAGAATGCCTTACCCGCTGCTATCTTCTTCATATCCTCCAACTCTCGGAGGGCCTTTTGGGCGTCGGCCTTGGCAGACTTGGCAGTCTCAAGGGCCGTCGTGAGCTCGGACGCTTGGGTCTTTGACTCAAGCTCCAAACTCTCATGTTTTTTCATGAGAGCCTGAAGCTCTTGCTGCACCTCGCCGACTTGAGCCCCAAGTTTCTCTCGCTCGGTGCGCTCTGTGGCCGTTTTCTTTTCGGACTCGGACAGCGCCTGCTTGAGGGTCGCCACCTCAGTCATGGCCCCTACAATAAGTAGTACAATCATGTTATTTTTTGCGATCACGCCTCTCTATAGGCACCTTTTTATAAGGTATTTCTTACCTTCTTTCTCCTCGAGTTGCTGCTTGGCATGGCCGAGCTCTTGCTCGGACCGCTCGAGCCCCTGCTTTAGGGTACCCACCTCCACAGTCAGTGCGGCAGTGGCTAGCAGCGAAGCCTGCATACGCATATTGACTCTTTATTGTTAGACTCCTGCGAAATTTAATAGATCCTCTATTCGGCTTTTCTTTCCGAACGCCAAACAGAGCATCAGGGGCTACTGTCTATGCAGTAATATTTTTACATATTTTTACTTACCTCGAAGCCTGTTAGGAGGCTAGCGCAAGCTTCACTCAGCCCGCTCTTGGCGGACTGAACCTTCTGGATCACCGTACTCATAATAGTACTGTGCTCCTCATCGATGGAGGCGCCTTCAAGCACCTCCAGCAGATTGTCCAGCACCTCCGGTTGGACGGGGGCTGCCGGCTCAGAAGGCTGGCTCCTCTTCGAAGGAGTTCGCCTGCCGCGGTCTGAAATCGTTGAAGATTCCGGCACGGTGTCCGGCTCAAAGCCGGACTTGGAGCCCTGGGGGGTCTTGTCCCCTTCACTCCTGGGGTCCGGGAGGTCGCCTTGCGGCTCCTCCAGGACCACCTCCTCCTGCCCCGGAGCTCGCTGCGACGCCACTTCGGCGTCATCTGCAGTGCGGGGGGAGACAACGGGCGGAACGGAGTTCACGTCTGATGAATCCAGGGAGCCGCTCGACGACTCATTGAGTTCGGCCCGGGGCGGGCTGCATGATTATATTCGACATTAGGGAAAGCTGTGCAACAAAAGGAATATCATGAGTTACTCTGGTACCTGAACACTTATGATTTCGCCGGACGCCTGGCCCTGTCCAGCCACTCCTCTTCGCCCTCGTCGGCGTCGGGGGCGTAGTCCGGCGGAGGGGTCTTCCTCTTCTTGGACCCTTCGCCCCCCCCACTGGGGCGGCCTTCCTTTTCTTTCCTCCCCCCGCTGGAGGGGGAGAGGTTTCTTCTTCCTCCTCCTCGTTTTCACGGGAAGAGGGCGTCTCAGACTCGTCAGATGACGAGTCCGACAGCACCACATTACGGGTACTCTTTCGAGTCCCCGTGGCCTTCTTCTTCTTGGCCTTATTTTCCGGCACCACATAAGGCACCGGAGCCAGCAGCTTCACTAGTAGAGCTGGGGCTGGATCTTCGGGCAGCGGAGCCGGACAGTTAATTGGTTTGGCTATCGCCCGCCAAGCCTATCAAAGGTAAGGGAGTTTAGATCCCGCATAGAGTCAAACTATGAAAAAAGCTTAACATCCTGTAAAAGGTGTAGATGGCATACCTTGCTAGCGTGACGCTGCAAGCTGTATCCGCGGTCCTCGGAGGCGGATGCGGGAGCCTCGGCACCCTTGAATAGCATCTTCCAGGCGTCCTCATATGTTGTGTCCAAGAGCCTGCTGAGGGTTTGATGCAGCGCCGGGTCGAACTCCCACAGATTGAAATCCCGTTGTTGGCACGGGAGGATCCGGCGGACGAGCATAACCTGGATTATATTAACTAGCCGGATCGGCTTGTTCACCAGGGACCTGATGCATGTTTGCAATCCGGTCACCTCTTTTTCGTCACCCCACGACAGGCCCGTCTCTTTCCAGGACACAAGCCGTGTGGGGGGTCCGGATCGGAACTCGGGGACCGCGGTCCATTCCGGATCACTTGGCTCGGTGATATAAAACCACCCGGATTACCATCCCTTTAGGGTCTCCACGAAAGAGCCCTCGAACCATAGGGCGTTGGCCATCTTGCCCGCCATGACGCCTCCGCACTCCGCCTGGCTGCCGCTCACCACCTTGGGCTTGACGTTGAAAGTCTTGAGCCAGAGGCCGAAATGGGGGCGGACGCAGAGAAAAGCCTCGCACACGACGGTAAACGCCGAGATGTTGAGGATGAAGTTCGGAGCCAGATCGTGCAAATCCAGGCCGTAGTAGAACATGAGCCCCCGGACAAATGGGTGGAGTGGAAAACCCAGTCCGCGGAGGAAGTGGAGGAGAAATACCACCCTCTAATGGGGCCTTGGGGTGGGGATGAGCTGACCCTCCTTGGGAAGCCAGTACGCGATGTCCTTGGACAGATACCCGGCCTTCCTTAGCTTCTTGATTTTGCCCTCCGTAACGGAGGAGACCATCCATTTGCCTCCCGCTCCGGACATTGCTGGAGAAGGTTGAGGTGGGAAGTGCGGGCTTGGGCGCTGGAGCTCGGGTGCGTGAGAGATGGGTAGGCAAGGGAGGAAGAAGGCGTAGGTAAAAAGGGTGGATCCTTATCCCCTTATATAGGCGGATGCGGTTATGCATCCCCACCTAGCTAATAAAACTCGCTTGCCTCCCGAGCGCCGTGATAAATGGCGCGGTTGGGTTACCCACGTCTGTATTGATGAGAATCCCGTAAAAAGGGTACACGATCTCTGCTTTGACAAGACGTGCCAAGGAAACCGCCTCGCAAAACATGCTGAGGTGGACAAGTAAAAACGATTCGAGTAAAGGACTTGGCCGTAGTGTGATGGCGCACTGCAGAATACGTCAGCAGATTTGATTTGTGTTAATATTATTCTCTCTATGGCAATATGTGGAAACTTATTTTGCAGAGCCGGACACTACTCTTGGTGATTACAATCTTCTATGAAGGACTTGGAGGAGGAACCCGCCTTGCAATGCTGAAGACAATTTGCGCGCCGGACTCGTCATCATTGAAGCCTGGTTCAGGGGCTACTGAGGGAGTCCTGGATTAGGGGGTGTTCGGATAGCCGGACTATACCTTTAGCCGGACTCCTGGACTATGAAGATACAAGATTGAAGACTTCGTCCCGTGTCGGGATGGGACGTTCCTTGGCGTGGAAGGCAAGCTTGGCGATGCGGATATTCAAGATCTCCTACCATTGTAACCGACTCTGTGTAACCCTAACCCTATCCGGTGTCTATATAAACCGGAGGGTTGTAGTCCGTAGGAGAGATTCAACTCCATACACAACAATCATACCATAGGCTAGCTTCTAGGGTTTAGCCTCCTTGATCTCGTGGTAGATCTACTCTTGTACTACCCATATCATCAATATTAATCTAGCAGGAGTAGGGTATTACCTCCATCGAGAGGGCCCGAACCTGGGTAAAACAAAGTGTCCCCTGTCTCCTGTTACCATCCGGCCTAGACGCACAGTTCTGGACCCCCTACCCGAGATCCGCCGGTTTTGACACCGACATTATGCCTCCGAGGGTCAGGACGCTTAACCAATTCCCACACATTGTTCAGGTCTAATTGTTGAAGCTCTTCTTGCATAGCTTGAATCCATTTAGTTTCCATTAAGGCTTCAGCAACTTTCTTGGGTTCAGATATAGAGACAAATGCAAAGTGCCCACAGAAATTTGCTAGCTGTGTTGCTCTTGAACGAGTGAGTGGACCAGGTGCATTGATGCTGTCGATTATCCTCTCAATCTGGACTTCATTTGCAACATGAGGATGAACTGGACGAAGACTTTGGTCTGCTGATCATTGTCTTCATTATCGGCATTGACTTCAGGCTGAGCAGTGTCTTCGAGTTGATTAGGTGCAGAAATGATGAGTTCTTCTTTAGCCTGAGCCTCTAAAGGTATGATTTCTCTAGTACCCATAAGCTTGATGGATTCACTTGGTGAGACTTCGGATATCACATTTGGCAGGTGCTCTCTTTGCGAGCCGTTAGTTCATCGAACCGCAAATCCACAGTTTCAACCACTTTATAGTGAAAGAGGTTGAAGACTCTGTAGGAGTGTGAATACTTTCCGTAACCAAGCATAAAACCTTCATGTGCTTTCGGTGCAAATTTTGAAGTGTGATGCGGATCTTTGATCCAGCACCTAGCACCAAATACTCTGAAGTAACCGACATTTGGCTTCTTACCAGTTAAGAGCTCATATGATGTCTTCTTTAGAAGCTTGTGAAGATAAACACGGTTGATGACATGGCATGCAGTATCAATGGCTTCAGGCCAGAACTTTCTTGGAGTCTTGTACTCATCAAGCTTCTTCCGAGCCATCTCAATGAGGGTTTTGTTCTTGCGCTCCATGATACCATTCTGCTGAGGTGTGTATGGAGCTGAGAACTCATGAGTGATGCCCAATGTATCAAGATAAGTGTTGAGGTCGGTGTTCTTGAACTCTGTGTCATTGTCACTTATGATGTGCTTGATCTTGATGACATAGTTTGTCATGGCACGATTGGCGAATCGTCTGAAGACATCCTGCACATCATTCTTGTAGAGGATTATATGCACCCATGTATATCTTGAGTAATCATCAACAATGATGAAACCATAGAGGCAAGCAGTGGTACTAAGAGTAGAGTAGTGAGGAGGGCCGAATAAGTCCATGTGAAGCAGCACGAAGGGACATGATGTAGTCATGATTGTCTTCGAGGAATGCTTGGCCCTAGTCATCTTTCCAGCTTCGCAGTGTAACACCCCGGATGTAACTTGCCATATTTGTAACTCCGACTCTGCCATTTTAGGCTTTAAGTTATGAGATTCCCTTCGTGGTTGGGTTTTGTCTTTGGTTTGCATTTTGTTCATGTCATGCATTTCATGTCATGTCATCATGTGCATCTCATTTGCATACGTGTTCGTCTCATACATCCGAGCATTTTCCAAGTTGCCCGTTTTGCAATCCGACACTCCTACGTGCACCGGCGCACCCCTTTCGTCTCTTTTCGTGAGCAGGTGTTAAACGTTCTCGGAATGGACCGAGATTTGCCATGTGGCCGTGGTACACCACCGGTAGACCGCCTGTCAAATTTTGTCCCATTTGGAGTCCGTTTGATACTCCAACGACTAACCGGGTAACCACGAAGGCCTCTTGTGTGTTGCAGCCCAACACCACCCAAAACGGCCCAATAACCCATCCAAACCACTCCCATGTCCTCCTTCGTCGGATCATGATCGTGTGGGCGAAAACTACATCCCATTTGGACACTCCTACCTCCTCCTAGCTATAAATATGTGCACCCCGTCCAATTTCCGGGTCCCAAAACCCTAAAATTCGTCCCCTCCGCCGTCGGACGTGTTCGCACCCGCCGGACACGCCCGCGCCACCGCGCCCGCACCACTCGCAGCGTCCCACGTGTCCCTGCCGCCACCTCGCAGCCGCGGCCCGGTGAGCCCAGGCGGGGCCCGCCCGGCCCATCCACGCGCGCCGCCTGACGCGCACCGCCTCGCCGCCAGCGCCGGTCTCGGTCGCCACCACCCGAGCCGCCGCAGCGCCACCGCGAGGTCACCGCCCTCCGTGCCTCGTCGCCCCGCCTCCCCGTCGCCGGCAAGCCGCTGCCCCTTGCCGAATCCCTCCTCTCGGGCCGTCTCGCCAACTCCGGCGAGCTCCGACCACCGCGGCGACGAACCCCGACGATCCTCGGCTTCCGTGCAAGATCAATTTCGAAGGTCGTTTTTCCTCTAAGTCCTTTTCCCCTCATGATTTATGCCCCTGTTCATCATGCCATAACTCCATGACCGTAGCTCCGTTTCATGCGCATAAGATATCAAAATATTCATTGTGAGATGCTCTTCATTTCATTCCATTGTGGCATGCTTGTTTGAGTTCATGTTGATGCCCAAATCATTGATGCAAGAGTGCTATAAAATGTTTACTTCTGTTACTTACCAGATTATGATGATTTGTCATTTCTGTCACATTTGTTGTGTGCTTCATATGGGCATGAGCTCTACATGTGTTATGATCTACGCCATGCCATCTTTACAAAGGTGATTGCCATGTATTTTTTTGATCAATGTGGTGACTAGCACAAGCATGCAAAGCAGCCTTCGTGATATTGCTGTTTTCAGGGACTTAGGATTTTGCAAAGTCCTTGTTCTGCTGTTATTTTTATGCCATGTAAACATGATGCTACAGGGAAATCCATGCTTTTTTGAGTTGCTTCCGTAAGGATGTTTTGGACATATGGTTATGCTCCATCCATCCATGCCCCTTTTTGCAATTATGGAGTGCCCTAGCATGTCTTAATCTTGCTCTACTTTTGCTATAAAATGTTCTTGGCAGATTGTTTACATGTTAATCAATTTTTCCATGGTTGATGTTGTTGATCCATGCATGCTATTAGCTTGCTCTTGCCATGGTTAGCTTCATGAACATGTCATCCTGTTGTAGGTATGCTTGTCTTGTCATGCAAGGCTTTATGATGAGTGATTTGAGCTCGCAAAGATGCCTTCATAATGTTGTTTTTGCCATGCTCAGTTTTCTGCCAAGTCTGAGACTCTAAATAAAACTTGCTATGTTTACACGGGTGCCATCATATCTTCTGTGCATTTTTCACTCATGGTCAGTAAGAGACTTATGATCTATGCATTTAGTACATTCATGTCATGCCTTTGTTTGCTACGATATGTTCCTGTATCATGTTGTTTGCTTGCTCTAAACATTGCTTCCTGATGTTATTTCTGGCATGTTAGTATTCTCACTAAGTCTGTGAAGCTAATATCTTTTGCACTTTTGCCATGCTTGTTTGAACCTGCTCTTGTGTGATTTAGCCGTAGCTCAGTGTTCATGTTTTGTCAAGCATCTTGAGTACATCACTGCCATATGCTTTGTTGCTATGTTGGAGTGCAGTAGCTTAGTTTCTTGTTGCATTCTAGATGGCATCGTGCTGTTAATCGTAGAATTGTGCCATTCTTGTTTCGCTTTCCATTTGCAAAACCATGCATCCGATTTCGGTGATCTTTATATCAATTTCGACCAAAATCATCTCATCTTTCCAGCGGCACACTTGGTTTGCCCAGTTGATGCCTTGATCATTCTTTCCCTTCCGAAGCACGCATATGCATTGCATATCATGCCATGTTTTGCATCATGTTGCTTGTGCATTGCACCGTGATTGATTGTTGGTCCTTTGCTTGTGTTCTTGCTTTGGGTAGAGCCGGGAGACGAGTACGTGATTGATGAACCTGTTCAGTATGCTAGCGAGGATCAAGCTTTCGTCAACTCTGAGAACTTTGCAGGCAAGATGACCATACCCTCGAAATCACTTCTATCTTTGCTTTGCTAGTTGTTCGCTCTATTGCTATGCCACGCTACCAACCACTTGCTATATCATGCCTCCCATATTTCCATGTCAAACCTCTAACGCACTGATAACCCACAAGTATAGGTGATCGCAACTATTTTCGAGGGTAGAGTATTCAACCCAAATTTATTGATTCGACACAAGGGGAGCTGTTGGGGATATGACTATTTTTGTAAGCCATCCAGGAGGGGCCGGGTTACGCAAATAGAGGTTCATCAGAAGCCCAAGACCAAGGCATGAAGATGGCGGTTCACTAAAAGGCTTAAAGGCCCACAGGCGACTTTGAGGCCCGTAAAGAAAAACCGCCATGATGGTATAACTTGTACTGTAAGATAGAAGTAACTAGTCGCCGAGCCGGACACTGTTTATAAGCCGGACGGGGCTCTGTAGGCCGCAGGGCGTCAACCCGTGTATATAAGGGGACGACCCGCCAGCGGCTCGGGGGGAAAAACAACTGATCGAGGGCCAGGCATACCGTATCTCGCTCCCTGGTCATCGAAACCTCAAGCAATTCCAACCCAAATAGACGTAGGCCTTCCTTCACCATAAGGGGATGAACTAGTATAAACCTCGCGTGTCCTTGTCCCGATTAACCCCTTTAAGCTTCCTAGTTGCGATGGCTCCACGATTAAGTCCTTGCAAAAGGACATCTGCCGTGACAATTCCACGATAGTTGGCGCCCACCGTGGGGCCAGCGCACTGTGGATTTGAGTTCTTGAAGGGCAGCTTCGAAGGGCTCAAGGGATACACAATTGGCCGGATGACCAAGAGTCGTCGCGGCAAGATCTACATCGACGATGAAAGCTGGGGCCCCGACGCCGGCTCAATTGAGTTCGGGTACCGGGTCCCCTTTGGCGGAATTCACGTCTTCATCGGCCGGATTGGTGAGTCGGGCCGTGAGCCGGACAGCTGCACCGACCTCGTCGAGACGGCTCAGCGTGCGAAACCCGCCCGAGCTCAACCTGTCGTGAAGCGTGCCTTTGTGGGTTGCATCCACGGAGGTGAACTTTCTGAAGGATCTAAAGGTGATGGTGAGCCGGCCGTCCTCTCTGACGGTGATTCGTCCGCTGGCTCAACAGATTTGCTGTATCAAGTTCAAGATGGTGTGCTTGGGGGCTGTTCCGATGGCAGCACTATTCCGGACCCCTCAGAGTCGCCAAACTGGGCAGGAGTCTTCATGGCTGGTACTCAACCCGGCCAAAATTCTACGGCCTCAGCAGCGATAACGACCGGGTTAGGAGCAGCCGGGGCAGGTGGCCTGCCCGCTCACCGGCTCAGGTGCTGATGGATCTCATGGATAAACTTACCGCCTTGTTAACTACTATAGTCGTCCCTGCGAACCAATCTGAGCATGAGGCAGAGGTGGCACAGGTTCGCGATGAGATCGCCCGGGCCAAGGAAACCTTAGCAGCTGAAGATACTAGATTGGCCACAGAGCAGGCGGCTTTGGACGTACAGGCGCAGCAACTTCAGGCAGAGGCCTTTCAGCTCACGTTGAGCTTGAATGCATCTAATGAGGTAATGAGGAGGAGACATCAGAAAACTCAGTCCCGTTTACCTCAGATTTATGATCCTCGAAATCTCTTTGATACACCCGGGGCCGGCCCAAGTAACCCGCCAGGTGCAAATCAGTTTATGACATCCGGAGCGGGAGGCCCAGTCCAGCCTCCGGTGACGGTGCCTCTTCACGGCAATATGGCACCGCCCCATTACGTACCAATACCACAGGGTCACTTCTCCAACCCCATGGAGAACTTAATCGCAACATCAGCTTGTTTGGCGGCTATCCCAGTAGATGGTGATGATCCGACAGCGGTGGAAACCCGGGGGATTAGGGAACTTGTCCAAATAGCCCTGGGTCAGCAAGAGACCTACTCCTACAGCCGGGAAAGGATTCACTCAACTCCTCCGCCCTGGTTAGCTCCGCCTCGTCAAACCCGGAGCCCGAGTTACATTAGACACATGGAGCCAGAGGCATTGTCAAGTAGCGCTTAGCGTCGGAACCAGCCCGGTGGGTATAACCCGGTTCAGGATCGTATACGTCAGGAGGACGAGCGGGCGGCTCAGCTAGCGGCTCAGCTAGCAGTCCAACAGGACTCACCGGCTTACCCGACGACTTCCGTTGAGGCGGGTGTTGCTACTAGAACTGGAGGAGTTCCTTGTCTGGTACCGGCTCTATGTAATGTATGTCTGCCCAAGGATTTCAAGGGACCTCGAAAGGTGCCGAATTATACGGCCGATTTACAGCCTGGGGCATGGATTGAAAGTTACGAGATGGCCATGGAGCTGTTGGAGGTTAGTGATGAAGCGATGGCTAAATACTTCACCATTGACAAAGAGCCTTTGCTGTTATATGTGGCTGCTAATTCACGAGCCGTCAGTGTGGCAATTGTGGTAGAGCGCAAGGAGCCTGGTAAGGAACATCCGGTTCAACGGCCGGTTTGTTATGTCAGTGAGGTACTCATCGAGTCAAAACAGAGATATCCTCATTGGCAGAAACTTGTTTACGGGGTGTTCATGGCAAGCCGGAAGCTGAAGCAATACTTCCAAGGTCACCCTATCACTGTGGTAAGTTCTTCCCCCTTGGGAGACATTATTCAAAACAGAGAGGCTACAGGACGAGTCGCCAAGTGGGCCATCGAGCTCGAGCCTCATGGTCTGAAATACATACCATGCACAGCCATTAAGTCTCAAGCTTTGGTGGATTTCATCAACGACTGGACAGAGCTACAAGCGCCTAAGGAGAAGCCCGATAACACTTATTGGACTATTCACTTTGATGGGTCCAGACAGTTGGAAGGCTCGGGGGCTGGAGTCGTGTTAACTTCCCCTCGAGGTGACAAATTTTGTTATGTGCTCCGGATTATGTTTCCTTGTACTAACAATGCAGCTGAGTACGAGGCCCTACTCCATGGTCTCCGGATGGCCAAAGAGATGAACTTGAGCCGGGTAAGATGCTTGGGAGACTCAGACCTTGTGGGTCAACAGGTGTCAGGCAAGTGGGCCTCTAAAGATCCCCTTATGGCGGCTTACCGTCGTGAAGTCGATGCTGTGGCTGGACATTTCAAGGGTTATGTGGTGGAACACATTGATCAAAGGAAGAATGAGGTGGCTGATGCCTTAAGCCGGCTGGGATCTCAGCATAAGCCGGTGCCGCCTAACACTTTTCTTGATGTTTTGCATAACCCTTCTGTTAAGTTACCTACAGAGGAAGATCTGGCAATACCAGACCCGGAGGCACAGCTGGTGGCGGCTCTCCATGTTATCCCGGATTGGACAGTGCCTTATTTGGCTTACATGACCCGGGGAGAGTTGCCTGAAGATGAGACCTTGGCAAGACAAATCGCCCGGTGGTCCAAGTCCATGACAATTGTCAATGGCGAGTTACATCATTGCAGCATCACTGGAGCGTTTCAACATTGCGTGTCACCTACAGAGGGTCAGGAGATCCTTCGTGAGATTCATGAAGGTGATTGTGGTCATCACGCCGGCTCAAAATCTCTTGTGGCCAAAGCTTTCCGTCATGGGTTTTATTGGCTGACGGCTCATGCTGATGCAGAAGACCTGGTCAGTAAATGTGATGGATGTCACAAATTCTCACGACGAGCCCATGTGCCGGCTCAAGAATTGAGGATGATTCCAATTACTTGGCCGTTTGCAGTATGGGGGCTTGATATGGTCGGGCCTTTCAAAAAGTCTAAGGATAAAAAGACGCACCTCTTGGTGGCGATTGACAAGTTCACAAAGTGGGTGGAGGCGGAGCCAGCCAGTAAGTGTGATGCAGCCACGGCGGTCCAGTTTATGAAAAAGGTGATTTTTCGCTTTGGTTTTCCACACAGCATCATAATTGATAATGGCACTAACCTCCCCAAAGGAGCTATGGAAGAGTTCTGTCAACGAGAGCATATCCGGCTTGACGTTTCAGCTGTGGCTCACCCTCAATCCAATGGTCAAGCAGAACGAGCTAATCAAGAAATCTTGAGGGGTATCAAGCCCCGGCTCTTGGTCCCCTTGCAGCGGACGCCGGGTTGTTGGGTGGAGGAGTTACCTTCTGTACTTTGGAGCATCAATACTACACCTAACAGATCTACGGGTTACTCACCTTTCTTTATGGTGTATGGAGCAGAGGCGGTCTTGCCAAGTGACATCCGTCATGACTCACCCTGTGTGGCGGCTTATGTTGAGGAAGACAAAGAAAAATCTTGGCAAGACGCACTTGACCTGTTGGATGAAGAGCGAGACTTGGCAATAGCCCGCTCGGCGATTAACCAGCAAGACCTGCGCCGCTACCATAGCCGCCGGGTTAGGTCCAGAACCTTTTAGGAAGGCGACTTAGTGCTCCGACTCATCCAGGATCAATCTGACATGCACAAGCTATCCCCTCCTTGGGAAGGACCCTTTGTGGTCAGCAATAATCTGAACAACGGATCATACTACCTTATCGACATTCGGGAGCACAAAGACTCACGTAAGTCGGAGGAGGAGACCCGTCGGCCGTGGAATATCGCTCATCTTTGGCCTTATTATACTTGAACCATCGGCTCTAATGTGTATATACTTATACTATGTATATTACATAAAGCAGTAAAGCAGGACCTCTGTCCTTTTTTCCACTCCCAAAAAAGGTTTATGTGTTTTCTTTGTTAGATGGTGGAGATAACCAAGGAGAAGCGGATCATATATGAATCCGGCTTTCCTTTCGTCCGGCTTATGATCATATCTGAATCTAGCTGTGATCACTTGGGGGCTTCCTGTTCAAACATAGGTCGTATTCGAACCAAAGAGAACATAGCTATCGATACCCACTTGATCGGCATACTGCCAAACCCACTTGGGGGCTTCTTGATCATATTTGAATCATAGCTTAACCCCTTTGGGTCTGACGTGGATCGTATTCGAATCAGCATCATTAAACAACTCTTATGGTCACTTGGGGGCTTCCTATCCAAACATAGGTCGTATTCGAACCAAAGAGAACATAGCTGTCGATACCCACTTGATCGGCATCGCCACAGCCACTGGGGGCTAACAGATCGTATCTGAATCTTAGCTCAACCCCTTTGGAATGGTTCACTGATCGTATTTGAATCAGAAACCCTTGAATTTTGTTCATCATATTTTACAAGTATCAACATTGGATATCTTGCGACCCTCTTGAAAATACAATGGAATACATTGCAATCCTCCAGGATTAATATTGGTTACATCAGGTTGTTAAGTACCAGGTGAACTTTTATGTGCCAATTTTCAGGAGTTAAACTTACCCTCGGGGGTTGGCTTATATAAGCCGGAAAAGCAGCCGTAAGCATCACAGGGCAATGCAAGACATTTCTGCAAAGGACATAGCAGATTCATATAAACTACAAAGTGCATAGTGACGGCGGCTTATGCAAGTATTAAGGGCCATAAGCACGCGCAAAGGCATAACAAAAGTCAAAGTATTTTCTACTCTGTTACAAGACTCCCCGAGTCTGAATGATGCGGCATTGTTTTTCTACAATGACATAAGCAGGTGGCGCCTGGCAATCTACTCTTGGGGTTGACTTGAAGCCTCCGGGTTATCCTTCTCCGCCTCTCCGCCGGCTGCTTTGTCCTGGAAGGATGATGAGGCCCAGTCAATGCCACTCAAGGCCTCAAACTCAGCTTCATCATCTATTAAACCGGTTGGGTCGACTTCAGGGGCAAAGGTTTGCTTACGGGTCAGAGGGATCAAGCTGACATCGTCATAATGCGGCGTGGGTATTCTCCGATTCTCCTTGTCATAACCCGGCTGACACTTGGTGAGGTCAGTGTCATTTCCAATTTGAGTGGCCACGGGGCGTATATCCCTCACGTAGGTGGTGAAATTCTTTTCATCAAATGGAGTGCCATCCTCCTTTAAACTTGGATACCCAAGAGCGATGTCGGCAGGGTCTAGCTCTGGTAACCAGGCTTTGGCCCGACTCAAAGCGGCTATTGCTCCGGCTCTTGCTTGGGCCTGTCTCAACTCTTGAATCCGCTAAGGAAGTACAGCAAGCCATTGTAACACATCTTGCAAGAGGTGGGTCACATCATTTGATAAGGCTACAACGGCCAAGGCACATTGTGACCCAATGTACAGTTGCTCTACTAGAGTATACACCGCCTTCAATTTGATCAGCATATTCTGCTTGAGGTTTGTGCTCCTGGGGCCTGTATTGGTAAGTATAAGGTAAACCTCTGGTAACAACTGAAGGAATATTTACAATATTTAATGCTTGCTTAAGATAACTTACCAAAGATCGCTAAGACCATCCGAGATATCTGGCGTTGTAAGCCGGTCAGTTCGGCTGTTGTGTTTGCCAGCGACGCCTCTGCTGTCTCGGCCCGAGTCACCAGTCCGGCCTTTTCGTCAGTCCAAATTTTCTTCCCTGACTCAAAATTTTTCTTCAGCTTCTCTTGTTCAGAGACGCTGAATTCAAATTTGGAGTTGGCCTTTTGAATTTCAATCTCCTAGGCTGCCAGGCGGTTCTTTAGGTCAGCAATCTCTGATTCAAATTGACTTATGGTGGTCTGCATTGCACTAGATAGTAGTCAAGATTACGGTAAATAATATTAAGTCCCAAGCACTTTGCAAGCAAAGATACTTGAAACTTGGGGGCCAATGTATACCGAAGCTTTCTAAATTATTAAGCCGATCCTGGATATTAAGTCCCAAATACTTTGCAAGCAAAGATACTTGGCACTTGGGGGATAATGTGTATCGCAAGTTAAAGGTATTGTGTTACATCCGGTTTAAATATTTTTTCTTTAAGCCGGGCAAGCAGCTCTAACAATTTTTCTAAGTCTACAGCATATTTATTCATAAGCAATAGACTTGGGGGCTGGTACAGTAAGTATGATTGAAAGTAAGGAAGCATAAGTCATACCTCAGATTTTTGCTGTATTTGCTTCACCATGTCAATTTCCAGGTCACGGCTACTTTGCACCTGGTTGATATAGCCCGAGACGATCTCTCCAATACTTAAATGAGTATAATCGGTGATATCCATCTTGGCCTTACGGCGTTCTAGCAACTCCTCTTTAGCCGAGCATTTGGCAAGGACGGTGGGCCTGGCCGGCTCAACGAATTGAGCCCTGAGAAATTCCACTTCTGGGTCAGCCGTTTTGACTGGGCTAGGTGCCTCCGGGTTAACAGAACCATCAAGAATATCTTCAGCAGGCGGGTCAGAAGTTGGTGCTGCAATGTCTTGAGCCGGCTCAGGCGGCGGTTGATGTGTGGAAGAATCGGGAGCAGCTATACCTTGTTCCGGTTCAGTCACCACAGGGGTTTGGGCCGGCTTATCCTTCTTGGTTTTCTTCCTGGGCTTAACCTGCATGCTGTGGGCAAAGCAGAGAAAAAAGTAAAGAAACATGAAGAAAGAAAAACATAAGGTGAATAAATTGATATTACCCACAGGCAAGCGGTGCTGACAGCCGGTATTATCTTAAACCGGTTACACGGACTACTATGGCTGAAACAGAGTCAACAGACACAGTTTTTGGCTAAGTGTGGAGCAAACAGGTTTCACAAATTGCAATTATTATTTTGGATCAAATGATGTTCTGGAAAGGAAAATTTTCTAGACCTAAAACAGTATAGGGAAGTTCATATACTCAAGGAGGGCTTCCAAGACAAGGAAATGAGATCTGTTTTCATACAGAATAAGCACACAACATCCTCCGCGGCAGTTCTATGTGGTTTTTTACGATCTGAACAAGGTATTAGAGGTAAGAAGTAATGGAGGCTGCGTCGGGCGACGATGAACGTCGACGAACTCAAGACAGTACTAATGCAGATCTGAGAAAGGGGGAAAAGAGAACTCACCGATGTGGAAGAACTGTGGAGGGTGGCCGTTGTTCTCTGGTCAAAAAACAGGGTGATGCAACGGCCTGAGTCGGTGAAGACGAGGTTTCCGACGGTGGCGGCGGCGGAGCTCGAGTGGCAGAAGAGGGAGTGCGAGGAAGAAGACGACCGGAGGAAATGAAAAAGACCTAGGTCGCGCCTATTTATAAGGAGGACCGACTGAGACGGCGCGAGAAACGAGGAGACCAAGACATCATTATCCAGCGGCCCCGACGCCTCGATTTTTGGGAGGGTCAGTAAAGGCAAAGATTCGTTGAAGATATGATGAATTAAAATATAAGTTTTATTGAAGATGACGTCACGATGATTTAACCCGCAGTCAGAGGATGACGTCACGGCGGGTTACAATTTTCATGCAAGACAGAAGACTAAAGGCCAGTTCATAAGGTTTTCAAAGATTGACATGAACCGGTTCAAATCAATCTGGGGCCTAATGTTGGGGATATGACTATTTGTGTAAGCCATCTAGGAGGGGCCGGGTTACGCAAATAGAGGTTCATCAGAAGCCCAAGACCAAGGCATGAAGATGGCGGTTCACTAAAAGGCTTAAAGGCCCACAGGCGACTGTGAGGCCCGTAAAGATAAACCGCCATGATGGTATAACTTGTACTGTAAGATAGAAGTAACTAGTCGCCGAGCCGGACACTGTTTATAAGCCGACCGGGACTCTGTAGGCCGCAGGGCGTCAACCCGTGTATATAAGGGGACGACCCGCCAGTGGCTCAGGGGGAAAAACAACTGATCGAGGGCCAGGCATAGTGTATCTCGCTCCCTGGTCATCAAAATCTCAAGCAATTCCAACCCAACTAGACGTAGGCCTTCCTTCACCGTAAGGGGCTGAACTAGTATAAACCTCGCGTGTCCTTGTCCCGATTAACCCCTTTAAGCTTCCTAGTTGCGATGGCTCCATGATTAAGTCCTTGCAAAAGGACATCTGCCGTGACAATTCCACGACAGGAGCCAAAGAATATTCTCAAGTATTAGCAGCTGAGTTGTCAATTCAACCACACCTGGAGACTTAATATTTGCAGCAAAGTGTTTAGTAGCAAGGTAATATGATAATAATGGTAATGGTAGCAAAAGGTAACAGTAGTAAAAGTAATGTTTTTGGTATTTTGTAGCAATGATAGAAATAGCAACGGAAAAGTAAATAAGCGAAGAACAGTATATGGAAAGCTCGTAGGGAATGGATCAGTGATAGAGAATTATGCCGGATGTAGTTCATCATGTAACAGTCATAACCGAGGTTGACACAGAACTAGCTCCAGTTCATCAATGTAATGTAGGCATGTATTCCGAATATAGTCATACGTGCTTATGGAAAAGAACTTGCATGACATCTTTTGTCCTACCCTCCCGTGGCAGCGGGGTCCTTACAGAAACTAAGGGATATTAAGGCCTCCTTTTAATAGAGTATCGGAACGAAGCATTAACACATAGTGAATACATGAACTCCTCAAACTACGGTCATCATCGGTAAGTATCCCGATTATTGTCACTTCGGGGTTAATGGATCATAACACATAATAGGTGACTATATACTTGCAAGATAGGATCAAGAACTCTCATATATTGATGAAAACATAACAGGTTCAGATCTGAAATCATGGCACTCGGGCCCTAGTGACAAGCATTAAGCATAGCAAAGTCATAGCAACATCAATCTCAGAAGATAGTGGATACTAGGGATCAAACCCTAACAAAACTAACTCGATTACATGATAAATCTCATCCAACCCATCACCGTCCAGCAAGCCTATGATGGAATTACTCACTCACGGCGGTGAGCATCATGAAATTGGTGATGGAGGATGGTTGATGATGACGATGGCGACGGATTCCCCTCTCCGGAGCACCAAAAGGACTCCAGATCAGCCCTCCCGAGAGGTTTTAGGGCTTGGCGGCGGCTCTGTATCGTAAAACTCGATGAATCCTTCTCTCTGGTTTTTTCTCCCCGAAACACAATATATAGTGTTGGAGTTGGAGTAGGAGAGGCACCAGGGGGCCCACGAGGTAGGGGGCACGCCCTAGGGGGGCAGGCGCGCCCCCACCCTCGTGGACAGGTGGTGGGCCCCCTGGCCTTCATCTTTTGCAGGTATTTTTTATATTTTCCAAAAAGTTGCTCCGTGAAGTTTCAGGTCATTCCGAGAACGTTCGTTTCTGCACATAAATAACACCATGGTAATTCTGCTGAAAACAGCGTCAGTCTAGGTTAGTTCCATTCAAATCATGCAAGTTAGAGTCCAAAACAAGGGCAAAAGTGTTTGGAAAAGTAGATACGACAAAGACGGATCAACTCCCCCAAGCTTAAACCTTTGCTTGTCCTCAAGTAATTCAGTTGATAAACAGAAAGTGATAAAGAAAAACTTTTACAAACTCTGTTTGCTCTTGTTCTTGTAAATATGTAAAGCCAGCATTCAAGTTTTTAGCAAAGATTATAACTAACCACATTCACAATAACGCTTAGGTCTCAAGTTTACTCATATCAATGGCATAATCAAATAGCGAGTCATAATAATAAATCTCGGATGAAAACACTTTCTCAAAGCAATCATAATATGATATAACAAGATGGTATCTCGCTAGCCCTTTCCGAGACCGCAAAACATAAATGCAGAGCACCTTTAAAGACCAAGGACCGACTAGACGTTGTAATTCATGGTAAAAGAGATCCAATCAAGTCATACTCAATGTAAACTAACAGTAATGAATGCAAATGACAGTGGTGCTCTCCAACTGGTGCTTTTTAATAAGTGGATGATGACTCAACACAAAAGTAAATAGATAGGCTCTTTGCAGAGGGAAGCAGGGATTTGTAGAGGTACTAGAGCTCGGTTTTGAAATAGAGGTGAATAATATTTTGAGAGGTATACTTTCATTGTCAACATAACAACCAAGAGATGGCAATATCTTCCATGCTACACACATTATAGGCGGTTCCCAAACAGAATGGTAAAGTTTATACTCCCCCTTCCACCAACAAACATCAATCCATGGCTTGCTCGAAACAACGAGTGCCTCCAACTAACAAGAGTCCTAGGGGGATTTTTGTTTGCAATTATTTTGATTTAGTTTGCATAAAGCATGGGACTGGGCATCCCGGTGACCAACCATTTATATCGTGAGTGAGGAGCGGAGTCCACTCCTCTTGAGAATAACCCGCCTAACATGGAAGATATGGACAACCCTAGTTGATACATGAGCTATTCGAGCATACAAAACAGGATATTTATTTGAAGGTTTAGAGTTTGGCACATACAAATTTACTTGGAACGGCAGTTAGATACCGTATATAGGTAGGTATAGTGGACTCATTTGGAATAACTTTGGGGTTTATGGATTTGGATGTACAAGCAATATTCCTGCTTAGTACAGGTGAAGGCTAGCAAAAGACTGGGAAGCGACCAGCTAGAGAGCGACAATAGTCATTAACATGCATTAAAATTAATCAACACCAAATGCAAGCATGAGTAGGATATAATCCACCATGAACATAAATATCGTGAAGGCTATATTGATTTTGTTTCAACTACATGCATAAACATGTGCCAAGTCGAGTCACTTAAATCATTCAGAGGAGGATACCTACCTATCATACCACATTATAACCATTTTAATAGCATGTTGGTATGCAAGGTAAACCATTATAACTCATAGCTAATCAAGCATGGCATAAGCACTATGATCTCTAGTTGTCATTGCAAACATGTTTATCCATAATAGGCTGAATCAAGAACGATGAACTAATCATATTTACAAAAAAAAGAGGTCGAGTTCATACCAACCTTTCTCATCTCATTCAGTTCATCATATATCGTCATGATTACCTTTCACTTGCACGACCGAACGATGTGAATAATAATAATAGTGCACGTGCATTGGACTAACTGGAATCTGCAAGCATTCAATAAACAGGAGAAGACAAGGCAATATGGGCTCTTTTGTCAGATCAACAATAATGCATATAAGGGCACTTCAACAATTTAATTATGGTCTTCTTCTATTGACCCCCAAAGAAAAGAAAAGTAATAAAACTATTTACACGGGAAACCTCCCAACAAGAAAAAGAAGAACAGGAAATCTTTTTGGATTTTCTTTTTAATTACTACTACCAGCATGGAAAGTAAACTAACTAAAAGCTACAACTATTTTTTTTGGTTTTTCTTAAGGTTAATCAAACACACAAGAAGAAGGCATAAAAAGGATAATAAACTAGCATGGGTGATACAATGAAAAAGTATGAGCACCGACATCTAGCAATGAGTGTGTGAACATGAATATAATGTCGGTGGGAAATACGTACTCCCCCAAGCATAGGCTTTTGGCCTAATTTGGTATATGGCCACAGCTGGCCTGGCGGATATCCATAATAATAGTTGGGGTCATACTGCGAAGAAGAAGAAGGCTCCGATTGCCACTGGTTGGCAATCATCTCCGGATCCCACTCGTAATTAGACTGTCGTGAAGGATCAACTTGTGGTTCCGGCTCTGGATCCATGGCTAGTGCAGGGTTCCGGTAGGCATTAATAGCCTCTAACAGAACAAGGTACTGGCCTGCAGATAAATCAAATAAAGAAGGAGCAGGCAAGGTAATAGTCTCAGGATGATGTTTACCAGAGAACAATTTGTATTTAAGCTCTCCTTCCCTATTCTTAATAATAAAATCATGTGCCACCATACTTTTATAGTCTAAATAAACACGAGGCAGCACTTTTTCTTCCTTCTCATAATGCCTAATAGGTATGTTAAAATGTGCAGCTAGGCGTGAAGCATAGATGCCTCCAAAGATGGGTCCCTTTGTACAGTTCAGACTTAACCGTTTAGCAATAATGCCGCCCATACTAACAGAGTTATCACTGTATAAACCAGGGAGCAAAATAATAATATTAGGGACACTAAGGTTTCCACAGTTTCCACGACCAATTAAACAACAACTAGCAAATAATGCAAAATAGCGTAAAATAGGAAAATGTCTGCTAGTGATTCGTGCATCGGAAACCTTCCTTGTTTCCCCTACAGTGATAGTATCAATGAACCCATCCACATCCTCGCGATGTGGTTCCTCTATCTTTCCCTCGAAAGGGACTAAACAAACCCGACAAAAATCATAAAGTGACATATCCTTATGCTCATCATATAAATGAAACTCCACCGTAGGTGGTGATTTCCTAGAATGGAAATGAAAGTTTTGCACAAAGATATTTGTGAGTAAGAGATACTGATCGCGTTGGTCGTGGAGGAAAGCGGTGAGGCCTGCATTCTTAGCCATTTCATAAAAATCTTCATAAATCCTGGCTGCTCTCAAGAAATCATCAGAAGGCCATTCACACGACCGAACCTCCGCTGTGCGAGGCAGATTATACTTAGGCTTCGGTGCCTTTTCCTTCGAGCTTCGGCTTGATGAGCCCCTCAAAAGTCTCTTCATCATTTTCTGAAAAATTCTGAAAATTTTTAGTAACTTCAAAATAAAAGTAAACCAAACTCAATAATATTGATAGCAACTACTCCTACAAGTGCCTAGAGCCTATATCATGCATCAAAACTACTTTTGACCATATAAATTTGACATGCAAGCTCAAGAACAGGGTCACCTAAGCAGCAAAAATTTGCAATGAATAAAGCACTAGAACAAAAACTAATTGGACCAATGGAGGAGTCACATACCAAGGAACAATCTCCCCAAGCAGTTTTGTGAGAGGTGCTTTGAGCAAGGAGAGCGAAAATGGCAGCAAAACGAGCTTGGACTCGGGTTTCAACTGGTTACTCGTGTTTGGGGGAGGAAGAAGGAGTGTATGGGTGAAAGGATAAGTGGAGGAGGGCCATATGGGTCCACGAGGCAGGGGGCGCGCCCTCCACCCTCGTCGGCAGGTGGTTGACCCCCCTACTGTGTTTTTAGTGCCAAATATTCTCAAATATTCTGGAAAAAATCATATTTAAATTTCAGGGCATTTGGAGAACTTTTATTTTCAGGGTATTGTTATTTTGCACGGATAGTCAGCTAATAGACAGAAAATATTTTTTTATTTTATATAATATAAGTAACAGAAATTAAAAGTGGGGTACAGAAGGTTGTGCCTTCTAGTTTCATCCATCTCATGATCACCAAAAGGAATCCACTAACAAGGTTGATCAAGTCTTGTTAACAAACTCATTCCGAATAACATGGAACCGGAGAAATTTCGAATAACACTATGTTACCTCAATGGGGATATGAACATCCCCAATAATAAGAATATCATATTTCTCCTTGACAGTAGGAAGAGGAAATTCAAAACCTCCAAATTTAATCGATGGAATTTTTCGAATAGAGTTGATACTATGAACTTGAGGTTGTTTCCTCGGAAAGTGTACCGTATGCTCATTGCCATTAACATGAAAAGTGACATTGCCTTTAGTGCAATCAATAACAGCCCCTGCAGTATTCAAAAAGGGTCTTCCAAGAATAATAGACATACTATCATCCTCGGGAATATCAAGAATAACAAAGTCCTTTAAAATAGTAACGTTTGCAACTACAACAGGCACATCCTCAAAAATACCGATAGGTATAGCAGTTGATTTATCAGCCATTTGCAAAGATATTTCAGTAGGTGTCAACTTATTCAAATCAAGTCTACGATATAAAGAGAGAGGCATAACACTAACACCGGCTCCAAGATCACATAAAGCAGTTTTAACATAGTTTCTTTTAATGGAGCATGGTATAGTTGGTACACCGGGATCCTCCATGTTTCTTCGTATTCCACCCTTAAAAGTATAATTAGCAAGCATGGTGGAAATTCCAGCTTCCGGTATCTTTCTTTTATTTGTAACAATTTCTTTCATGTACCTAGCATAAGGATTCATTTTGAGCATATTGGTTAATCGCATACGCAAAAAGATAGGTCTAATCATTTCAGCAAAGCGCTCAAAATCCTCATCATCCTTTTTCTTGGATAGTTTGGGAGGAAAAGGCATGGGTTTCTGAGCCCAAGGCTCTCTTTCTTTACCATGTTTCCTAGCAACAAAGTCTTTCTTATCATAACGTTGATTCTTTGATTGTGGGTTATCAAGATCAACAGCAGGTTCAGTTTCTATATCATTATCATTACTAGGTTGAGCATCATCATTAACATTATTATTAACATTATCATTAGTTTCAGGTTCATTACCAGATTGTGTTTCAGCATCAGAAATAGAAATATCATTTGGATTCTGAGGTGTTTCAACAATAGGATCACTAGAAGCATGCAAAGTCCTATCATTTTTCATTTTCTTCTTTTTAGAAGAACTATGTGCATCTATATTATTTCTCTGAGAATCTTGCTCAATTCTTTTAGGATGGCCTTCAGGATACAAAGGTTCCCGAGTCATTCTACCACCTCTAGTCATAACTCTAACAGCGTTATCATTATCCTTACTATTCAATTCATTGAGCAAATCATTTTGAGATTTAAGCACTTGTTCTACTTGAGTGGTAACCATAGAATCATGTTTACTAATAAGTTTAAGTTCACCTTTAACATTAGCCATATAATCACCCAAGTGTTCAAGCATATTTGAATTGTATTTCAATTTTCTACCAAAATAAGCATTAAAATCCTCTTGCTTAGCCATAAATCTATCAAACTCATCTAAACATGGGCTAGCCAATTTAGTAAATGGGATTTCAGCTTTATCATATCTATAGAGAGAATTTACATTTACTACCTGTGTCGGGTTATCAAGACCATGAGTTTCTTCAATAGGTAAAGGATTAAGATCATATTTTTCTTCAACAAGCGGTAAATTAAGACCATGTACTTCTTCAATAGGAGGTAAATTCTTAACATCTTCAGCTTTACTACATTTTTCTTTCAAAGATTTCCTTGCCTCTTGCATGTCTTCAGGACTGAGAAATAGAATACCGGTCTTCTTCGGAGTTGGTTTAAGAATAGGCTCAGGAACTGGCTCTGGAGGTGTCCAATTATTTTCATTTGTCAGCATATTATTCAATAGAATTTCAGCTTCATCCAGTGTTCTTTCCCTGAAAACAGAACCAACACAACTATCCAGGTAACCTCTAGAGGCATCGGTAAGTCCATTATAAAATATATCAAGTATTTCATTTTTCTTAAGAGGATGATCAGGCAAAGCATTAAGTAATTGGAGAAGCCTCCCCCAAGCTTGTGGGAGACTCTCTTCTTCAATTTGCACAAAATTATATATATCCCTTAAAGCAGCTTGTTTCTTATGAGCAGGGAAATATTTAGCAAAGAAGTAATAAATCATATCCTGGGGACTACGCACACAACCAGGATCTAGAGAATTAAACCATATCTTAGCATCACCCTTTAATGAGAACGAAAATATTTTAAGGATATAAAAGTAACGAGTTCTCTCATCTTTCGTGAACAGGGTGGCTATATCATTCAGTTTAGTAAGATGTGCCACAACAGTTTCAGATTCATAACCATGAAAAGGATCAGATTCAACCAAAGTAATTATATCAGGATCAACAGAGAATTTATAATCCTTATCAGTAACACAGATAGGTGAAGTAGAAAAAGTAGGGTCAGGTTTCATTCTAGCATTTAGAGATTGCTTATTCCATTTAGCTAATGACCTTTTGAGCTCATATCTATCTTGGCAAGCTAAAATAGCTAAAGAAGCTTCTTGATCAAAAACATAACCCTTAAGAATAACAAGTGATTCTTCATCATCACTTTCATCAGTATTATCAGATTCAATATTTTCAATCTCTCTAGCTCTAGCGAGTTGTTCATCAAGAAATTCACCAAGTGGCATAGTAGTATCAAGCATAGAAGTAGTTTCATCATAAGTATCATGCATAGTAGAAGTGGCATCATCAATAACATGCAACATATCAGAACGAATAGCAGAAGCAGGTTTAGGTGTCGCAAGCTTACTCAAAACAGAAGGTGAATAAAGTGCAGAGCTAGGTGGCAGTCCCTTACCTCCCCTCGTAGTTGAGGGATAAATCTTGGTTCTTGGATCTTTCAAGTTCTTCATAATGATAAGCAGATATATATCCCAAGTGACTCAAAGAATAGATCTATGCTCCCCGGCAACGGCGCCAGAAAATAGTCTTGATAACCCACAAGTATAGGGGATCGCAACAGTTTTCGAGGGTAGAGTACTCAACCCAAATTTACTGATTCGACACAAGGGGAGCCAAAGAATATTCTCAAGTATTAGCAGCTGAGTTGTCAATTCAACCACACCTGGAAACTTAATAACTGCAGTAAAGTGTTTAGTAGCAAGGTAATATGATAATAGTGGTAACGGTAGCAAAAGGTAACAGTAGTAAAAGTAATGTTTTTGGTATTTTTGTAGTGATGATAGCAATAGCAACAGAAAAGTAAATAAGAGAAGAACAATATATGGAAAGCTCGTAGGCAATGGATCGGTGATAGAGAATTATGCCGGATGCGGTTCATCATGTAACAGTCATAATCTAGGGTGACACAGAACTAGCTCCAGTTCATCAATGTAATGTAGGCATGTATTCCGAATATAGCCATACGTGCTTATGGAAAAGAACTTGCATGACATCTTTTGTCCTACCCTCCCGTGGCAGCGGGGTCCTTACGGAAACTAAGGGATATTAAGGCCTCCATTTAATAGAGTACCGGAACAAAGCATTAACACATAGTGAATACATGAACTCCTCAAACTACGGTCATCACTGGTAAGTATCCCGATTATTGTCACTTCGGGGTTAACGGATCATAACACATAATAGGTGACTATAGACTTGCAAGATAGGATCAAGAACTCTCACATATTGATGAAAACATAATAGGTTCAGATCATAAATCATGGCACTCGGGCCCTAGTGGCAAGCATTAAGCATAGCAAAGTCATAGCAACATCAATCTCAGAACATAATGGATACTAGGGATCAAACCCTAACAAAACTAACTCGATTACATGATAAATCTCATCCAACCATCACCGTCCAGCAAGCCTATGATGGAATTACTCATGCACGGTGGTGAGCATCATGAAATTGGTGATGGAGGATGGTTGATGATGACGATGGCGACGGATTCCCCTCTCCGGAGCCCTGAACGGACTCCAGATCAGCCCTCCCGAGAGGTTTTAGCGCTTGGCGGCGGCTCCGTCTCGTAAAATGCGATGTCTCCTTCTCTCTGTTTTTTTCTCCCCGAAACACAATAAATAGAGTTGGAGTTGGAGTCGGAGAGGCACCAGGGGGCCCACGAGGTAAGGGGCGTGCCCTAGGGGGGCATGCGCGCCCCCAACCTTTTGGACAAGTGGTGGGCCCCGTGGCCTTCATCTTTTGCAGGTATTTTTTATATTTTCCAAAAAGTTGCTCCGTGAAGTTTCAGGTCATTCCGAGAACGTTTGTTTCTACACATAAATAACACCATGGTAATTCTGCTGAAAACGGCGTTAGTCCGGGTTAGTTCCATTCAAATCATGCAAGTTAGAGTCCAAAACAAGGGAAAAAGTGTATGGAAAAGTAGATACGACGGAGACGTATCACCCACCTTTCCTAGCAAACCGTTGTTTGGCCATGTTACCGCTTTTGCTCAGCCCCTCTTATAGCGTTGCTAGTTGCAGGTGAAGATGAAGTTTGTTCCATGTTGGAACATGGATATTGTTGGGATATCATTATTATCTCTTATTTACTTTAATGCACCTATATACTTGGTAAAGGGTGGAAGGATCGACCTTATGCCTGGTGTTTTGTTCCACTCTTGACGCCCTAGTTTCCGTTATACCGGTGTTATGTTCCTTGATTTTGTGTTCCTTGCGCAGTTGGGTGTTATGGGGACCACTTGACAGTTCACTTTGAATAAAACTCCTCCAGCAAGGTCCAACCTTGGTTTTACCATTTTCCACCTAAGCCTTTTCTCTTAGGTTCCACGGACTCAAGGGTCATCTTTTTTTAAACCCCCGGGCCAGTGCTCCTCTGAGTGTTGGTCTAACCTGACAGCCACCGGTGGCCACCGGGGGCAACTCTGGGCTGGCCTACCAGAAGATTGGACTATCCGGTGTGCCCTAAGAACGAGATATGTGCAGCTCCTATCAGGATTTGTTGCCACATTCTGGCGGCTTTGCTGGTCTTGTTTTACCTTTGTCGAAATGTCTTGTAACCGGGATTCCGAGTCTGATCGGGTCTTCTTAGGGAGAAGGAATATCCTTCGTTGACCGTGAGAGCTTGTGATGGGCTAAGTTGGGACACCCCTGCAGGGTTTTGAACTTTCGAAAGCCGTGCCCGCGGTTATAGGCATATGGGAATTTGTTAATATCCAGTTGTAGAGAACTTGACAGTTAACTTAATTAAAATGAATCAACCGCGTGTGTAGCTGTGATGGTCTCTTTTCGGCGGAGTCCGGGAAGAGAATATGGTCTCGGGTTATGCTTGAGCGTAAGTGGTTTCAGGATCACTTCTTGATCACTTTTAGCTTCCTGTCCGTGCATTGCTTCTCTTCTCGCTCTCTTTTGCATAAGTTAGCCACCATATGTGCTTAGTGCTTTGCTGCAGATCCACCTCACTACCCTTTCCTACCCGTAAGCTTAAATAGTCTTGATCTCGCGGGTGTGAGATTGCTGAGTCCCCGTGGCTCACAGATACTTCCAAATAGATGCAGGTGTCGATGATGGCAGTGCAGGGGACGCTACCAAACTCAAGTGGGAGTTCGACGAGGATTCGGGCCATTACTATCTTTCTTTTCTGGATGATCAGTAGAGGAGCCCAGTTGGGACGATCGGGGATCTAGCATTTGGGGTTGTCTTTCTTTATTTTGGTTCCGTAGTCGGACCTTTGATTGTACCTTGGATGATCTATGACTATTTATGTATTGTGTGAAGTGGCGATTGTAAGCCGACTCTTTTTCTCTTTCTTATTCAGTACATGGGATGTGTAAAGATTACCCCTCTTGCGACATGCCTACCATGCGGCTATGCCTCTAAGTCATGCCCCGACACGTGGGAGATATAGCCGCATTGTGGGTGTTACACGCAGACACCACCCAGATGATCTTTCTTGTACTTGACGCCCTTGATGCCTACGACATGCTTCTTCGCGAGAGTGTACAAGTTCCTCATGCCAGCATGCCCTAGCCTCCGATGTCAGAGCCAGCACTCTGAAGCTTTTGCTAGAAGACATATGGCCAACTGTGGTCCTTGCTTTTACAAGTGTCAGCAAATGTGATGTGACTCTTGTCGGATGGACGTAAGGTTGAGTCCATGAGAAGACTTCTATCACGAGTCATGTGGTTAGTGCATCCACTGTCCATAATACACCCAGAAGCCTTTGGTACCGTACCCTATAGTGAAGTTAGGGGGATAGGCTTCACCAAGGTAAATGTGAAGCATAGACATTTGACGAACAAGCATATTGTCAAAGTTCAGATCCTAGTTAGGGCAGATAGGATGATTGTCAAGGAATCCGGGAACGAACTACATAATAAGACCATTTGGACATTTTATCTTGCGTCCCACAAGATGTTTTAGGTCCCCAACATGAGCATCAGACGCCTTTGATTTTCGGCTGGAGACCTTTCCCTGCAAAAGAGAGTTAATTCTTCTTAACCACCCACATATTTAGGGGAGGCTTAGAAGCAATGAGTCTAAGTGTAGCATCTGAGAACTTTGGCTTTGGAGCCCTAGAAAATAGCCTTGCAGGAGGAGAATAATACTCATAAGAATACGCAGAATAGTTCTTGGTCTTATGAACATAGCGGTTTGACGAAGCACGCTCATATTCATAAGTCTGAGTATGGTTTCCCTGCAAAACATTGGCGTTAGCGACCACCCAAAAGTTACCCGAAGCGCAAATTACTACCTCAATTCGATGATGAGGCGTTGTAGCCCGTGCCATCAGCGCACAATGCGGCTGACCGACCACCATGTGGTCAGGAAAAAGCAATAACCCAAGCCGAACACCAGCCCGTTGTCAGCATTCTGGGAATGGGGTTCCCCAAACTTGCCTGCATGCGGCCTACGGCGTGGCTTTGCTAGCAGGCCTGTACGGCCCATCTTCATCAACAAGGCGTTCAAGACCTTCGCGAGGGGCCAAGCCTCGCGAGGCGGATGACGCAAGACCTCCTCAAGAGCAGCCTCGCCAGGCAGGCTCGTGAGGGGCGGAGAGATCGAGGCACGGCAAACTTGCGAGGTTCTCCCGACGTGAGCCTTGACGATCGAGACCAGGCGGGTGCCAGCGCACACAGTGTCCTTGTTTCCTCTTTGGTGCTAAGGAGGCAAGCACAGGCGCGGAGTACCGACCCATCAAGCTAAGGTTTCCATATCGGTGCAACAAGACCAAGACCAGCAGGACGGCAAGACGGAGGTCACCATGGAGCCCAAGGCGGCGTCACCACTAGAGCCTTTTGCAGGCGAAGACCACTTTTGTCAGGATAGCTTGTACTATCTGTCCCCCTTCAAATTGGCCGTTGTGGCATCCCTTCCCGCTCAATATTTGGGAAGAGGACAAGGGCCTCTATAAATAAGACTAGCCACCACAATAGCTAGGGGGTGAGATCGAGAGAGACCAAAACAACCACAAGTTCACCGAGCACAAGAACACCTCTCCTTAGGAGGTTGTTCTTCCTCTTGTACTGTTCATCCTCGGCCCAAGAGGCAATCCGCCACCACACACTGGAGTAGGGTATTACACCACAACGGTGGCCCGAACTAGTATAAATCTTGTGTCCCTTGTGTTGCGAGTTCGTCAAGTCAGTTCGTAAGATCTTAGCTGAGTTAGGACGTGGATCAGTAGGGGGGAGATCTTCACGCGCACCCCAGTGTTCGAACCTTAAGGGTTTTGCCGAAACCCGTGATCCGAAATTTGGCGCTCCAGGTAGGGGTGTGCCGAAGCTTCCCTTCCGTCGCTCCGCGTCACGTTGCTTCATCATCTCCATGGCGGATGCACGTCGGGCCCGCGCCGACCGTCGGGCTGCCCTCGCCACCCGCGTTGCTCAGACGGCCCCTGTCGGTGGGCCACTAATGACCCACAACTATAGGGGATCTATCGTAGTCCTTTCGATAAGTAAGAGTGTCGCCCAACGAGGAGCAGAAGGAAATGATAAGCGGTTTCCAGCAAGGTATTCTCTGCAAGTACTGAAATAAGTGGTAACAAATAGTTTTGTGATAGGACAATTTGTAACGAGCAACAAGTAACAAAAGTAAATAAAGTACAGCAAGGTGGCCCAATCCTTTTTGTCGAAAAGGACAAGCCTGGACAAAATCTAATATAGAGAAAAGCGCTCCCGAGGACACATGGGAATATCGTCAAGCTAGTTTTCATCATGTTCATATGATTCGCGTTCGGTACTTTGATAATCTGGTATGTGGGTGGACCAGTGCTTGGGTACTATCCTCACTTGGACAAGCATCCCACTTATGATTAACCTCTATTGCAAGCATCCGCAACTACAACAAAAGTATTAAGGTAAACCTAACCATAGCATGAAACATAATGGATCCAAATCAGCCCCTTACGAAGCAACACATAAACTAGGGTTTAAGCTTCTGTCACTCTGGCAACCCATCATCTACTTATTACTTCCCAATGCCTTCCTCTAGGCCCAAATAATGGTGAAGTGTTATGTAGTCGACGTTCACATAACACCACTAGAGGAGAGACAACATACATCTCATCAAAATATCGAACGAATACCAAATTCACATGACTATTAATAGCAAGACTTCTCCCATGTCCTCAGGAACAAACGTAACTACTCACAAAGCATAATCATGTTCATAATCAGAGGGGTATTAATATGCATATAGGATCTGAACATATGATCTTCCACCAAATAAACCAACTAGCATCAACTACAAGGAGTAATTAACACTACTAGCAACCTACTAGTACCAATCCCGGACTTGGAGACAAGAATTGGATACAAGAGATGAACTAGGGTTTTGAGAGGAGATGGTGCTGGTGAAGATGTTGATGGAGATTGCCCTCTCCCGATGAGAGGAGCGTTGGTGATGACTATGGCGATGATTTGCCCCTCCCGGAGGGAAGTTTCCCCGGCAGAACAGCTCTGCCGGAGCCCTAGATTGGTTCCGCCAAGGTTCCGCCTCGTGGCAGCGGAGTTTCGTCCGAGAAGATGGCTTATGATTTTTTCGTCATCAAAAGACTCCATATAGCAGAAGATGGCCATCGGAGGGCCACCAGGGGGCCCACGAGGTAGGGGGCACGCCCCCACCCTCGTGGGCAGGGTGTGGCCCCCCTAGTGAACTTCTTGCACTCAGTATTTTTTATATATTCTGAAAACATCTTCCATGAAGTTTCAGGACTTTTGGAGCTGTGTAGAATAGGTCTCTCATATTTGCTCCTTTTCCAGCCCAGAATCCCAGCTGCCGGCATTCTCCCTCTTTATGTAAACCTTGTAAAATAAGAGAGAATAGGCATAAGTATTGTTACATAATGTGTAATAACAGCCCATAATGCAATAAATATCGATATAAAAGCATGATGCAAAATGGACGTATCAACTCCCCCAAGCTTAGACCTCGCTTGTCCTCAAGCGAAAGCCGAAATCGAAAAATATGTCCACATGTTTGGAGATAGAGGTGTCGATAAAAGTAAAATACAGACATGAGGGCATCATGATCATTCTTAGAACGGTAACTTACATAATTCTTGACATATGATTTCTTATGCTAGAGTAATAATTCAATCACAATTTCAAGTATGAATCATAAACTTCATTGAAAACTAATAAACTATAATCTCGGTCATTGGAGCAATTGCAATTTATCATAACATAGGAAAGAGTCAATATGTAAGAGCTTTTCGGCAAGTCCACATACTCAACTATCATATAATCTTTCACAATTGCTGACACGCACGCAATACTTATGGGTATGGAGTTTTAATGGGACACAGAGAAAGATAGGGGCTTATAGTTTTGCCTCCCAATGTTTTACCTCAAGGGTAATGTCAACAATAATAGTTCATGAAAACTCACATCCAATTAGCCATATATAACAGGATCTTTCCAACATACTTTGCTTGCCAAAGGATAAAATGTAAAAAGGAAGGGTGAAGATCACCATGACTCTTATGCAAGGTAGGAGATAAAAGTAAAAATATAGGCCCTTCGCAGAGGGAAGGAGAGGTTGTCATGCGCTTTTATGGTTGGATGCACAAAATCTTAATGCGAAAGAACGTCACTTTATATTGCCACTTGTGATATGGACCTTTATTATGTAGTTTGTCGCTTTTATTTCTTCCATATCACACGATCGTATAAAGCTTATTTTCTCCCACACTAATAAGTCATACATATTTAGAGAGCAATTTTTATTGCTTGCACCGATGACAACTTACTTGGAGGATCTTACTCAATCCATAGGTAGGTATGGTGGACTGTCATGGCAAAACTGGTTTAAGGGTATTTGGAAGCACAAATAGTATCTCTACTCGGTGCGATGAATTTGGCTAGCATGAGGGGGAAAGGCAAGCTCAACCATGTTGGATGATCCATGACAATATAATTTATCTCAGATGTAAGAAAACATAACCCATTACATTGTTATCCTTGTCCAACAACTCTTTAGCATGTCATATTTTAATGAGTGCTCACAATCATAAAAGATGTCCAAGATAGTGTATTTATATGTGAAGACCTCTCTTTCTTTATTACTTCCTATTAATTGCAACAATGACCAAAACTATGTTTGTTAACTCTCAATAACTTTTATTCATCATACTTTTTCTATGTGAGCTCATTACTCTCCATAAGATCCATATGATATCTTTGTTTCCTTTTTTATTTATTTCTCTTTTCTTTTATTCACTTTGGATCATGGCAAAATAATCAAGCCCTTGACTCAACACTAATCTTTATTATATATAGCTCTCGAACTTGATTACATAGAGGGATCATAAAGAAAAACTCAAAACTAGATCATGCCGTAAACTTTATTCTACTAGATCAAGATATTACCAAAAGGATCGAACTAAAAAATGGTAAAGATAAAAGTGATGGTGATACGATACCAGGGCACTCCCCCAAGCTTGGCAGTTGCCAAGGGGAGTGCCCATACCCATGTGATTATGTCTCTCTTTTCGGGGATGGTGATGTGATATTCTTGGCGATGATGCCCCTCGGGATACGATTCTCCTCCTCGAGCTTATTGAATTGTTGCTTGAGGTCCATTATTTCCTTTTGGAGTTTTCCTATAACAACCAAAGCTCCCTGCACCCAAGGGTCCTACATAGCTGCGGGAGAACCAGTGACACTCTTTTTCATATTCTCATAAGAAAGAAATCTAACATTGGAAGGGATAACCGAGTTTGGAATAGCCGAGCTCTACAGTTCTCCCATTGTGAATCCAGCTCGGAAGCGGGAAGTGACTTCTTGATCCTCTTCCATGGCATCTATCCTCTTCAAATCAACCTCCATGTCTTCCTCCATTGCTGGCCCAAAGAGGTCAACATTGTTGTTTGTCATTGATCTCGGTGCCGGATGAGACACCCCGCTCTCCCCGACTAACTCTTGCGAAGACATCTTGCTCTAATCTGCAACAGCAACAACTCGAAACACAAACAGAGGATAATTGCGTGATACGGGAGTCAAAACCCCCGGGAGATTATATAATGAATTTTTACCAACCAAAATACGTATTGTGCAAGAAAACGGAGTCCAGAGAGCGCACGAGGTGCCCACGAGGTAGGGGGCGCGCCCAGGGGGTAGGGCGCGCCCTCCACCCTCGTGGAGGCCTTGTGTCCTTCCTGGACTGCTTCTTATTTTTCTAAATATTCCAAAACGGAGAAATATTGCCTTATAAACTGTTTTGGAGTCGGTTTACTTACCGTACCACATACCTATTCCTTTTCGGAGTCTGAAACGTTCCGGAAAGTGTCCCTTATGTATTCCTCCGGAGTTACGGTTTCAATAACATTGGTTTCAAAATTTATGGGATTACCTGAGATATAATGTTTGATTCTTTGACCGTTCACCACCACTACTAGGAAAAACCCTATACACAGAATCTTAGCAGTAGCGTGGCTCAAAAAGGAGCGCTGCTGCTAATTAGCAGTAGCGCGGGTGTGGAAAACCCGCTACTAACAAGTGCTTAGCAGTAGCGCGCTCGGCGTAACCCACACTCCTACAAATATGGACCGACAGTGCCCACCCAACTCCATTTAGCAGTAGCGCGGTGCCGCGAGCCGCGCTACTGCTATAGCTGTAGCAGTAGCGCGGTTTTTCTGAGGTCGCTGCTGCTAATTTTCAAATCGGGCACACTTTTGGTCCCGGTTAGCAGTAGCACTTGTACCGAAAGCGCGCTACCGCTACTTTCTTAGCAGCAGCGCATTTTACGTCCCACGCTACTGCTAATCCTCACCCACCACCTTTTCCCGCCCTCCCCCCTCCTCTCCCTTTCCCCTACCTCTCCCACTCTCACACTTCTTCTTCCTCAATACTTCTCCCCCATTACTCTCCCTCTTCTACCTACCTTTCTCTCTCTTCATTACTCCTACCTAACTACACCACCTCCATTAATGCATCTCCTTTCTCTTTTTCCTTCCCCCTCCACTAGTTGAAGTTGTCTCCTCCCAAATTAGGTAGCTAGGTAGATGTAGTATTTAGTTAAGTGACCTATTTGCCCCCTAACTAGATCTATCTTTGTCAAGAAGAGCTTTGTGCACTTTTGATCTTCCTACATCATCATCTCCACCATGTGCTCGATCTCGAGATATAGGTGATTAAAATTTCATGCTTTTGCAAAATGGAAATTTGTTTATGTGTGTGTGATATGTTTATGGAAATTGTGTGTGTGGCATGAGTTGATGCCAAATTGTGCTTTTGAGTTGCCTATGTTTTGCCGAAATGTCGATTTATTTCCGTTTCGGCGAATTCCAGGCAAACTCTAGATCTATATATGTCCTATTTTTAAGGAAGGTCATGCTGAATTTTTGTATGACTTTGATGCATGCACGCATTTTTATAATCAATTTGTTTATTATTACCGTGCAGAGTTGACGATGGTCAGTGGAACGATGGTGGACAGGTGGTTGCGGTCGGCGGTGCAGGACATGAAAGAAAATAACCCGACAGAGGTTTTATGTCCGTGTCGAAAATGCAAAGGAATAGTTTGGCTCGATCCCCATGACGATGGTCGTGTCGAAGCGCACTTGCTCATGACTGGTTTCATGGATGGCTATACTCGATGGATAATTGAACATGAGGAATACGATGTTGAGGATGCCGACGGGGCAGGCAATGATGACACGGGGCAAGACGAAGAGATGATCGATAATGGTGGCGGGGAAGAGGCCGGACATGGCGGCGGAGAAGGGGCCGGACATGGCGGCGGAGAAGGGGTCAGACATGGTGGCGGAGAGAACGACATGGACTCCACGCAGCAGAGTTCGTCGGTACTAAGTTCAATCGTGCGGGACCCTCATGTTCAAGCATTGCTTCGCAAGGAGACGAGTATTGAGAGAGTTGCTTCTAGAGAGGAGGCTAAGCTGGAGCAACTGGTGGTAGACTCGAACACTCCATTGTATGATGGTTTCAATCCTGAGGTGACCCGCTTGAGTTTCATGCTCCAACTCCTGAAGACGAAGGCTAAAAACAAATGGACCGACACTAGCCTCGATGAGCATGCCACACGTTAGAAGATCGCTAGAGGTGACCCGCTTGAGTTTCACGCTCCAACTCCTGAAGAATATCGTGTGCCCTCTTGATCTGCCACACGTTAGATACCATGCATGCATCAACGATTGCATAATTTATAGGAAGGAGCACGCGGAAAAAACAAGCTGTCCGGTGTGCAATGCTTCTCGATACAAGAAGGCCGGGAAGAAATGTCCCCAGAAAGTGGTATGGTACGTACCGATCAATCCCCGTCTCCAGAGGTATTTTGTAGATCCCAAGGAAGCAAATCTATTGCGCTGGCACGCGGAGAGGAAGAAGCCCGACGATGGACATGATCCGAAGCTGAGACACGTCAAGGATGGAAGCCAATGGAGAGTGTTGAACAGCTTCTATCGGTATTTTGAATGTGATGCAAGGAACATCATGCTCGGCGCGTGTACTGATGGCATGAACCCGTTTGGCAACCAGAACACCAACCATAGCACATGGCCCGTGTTTGTATGGATGTACAACCTCCCCCTGGTTGTGCATGAAATCGAAGTACATTCACATGAGCATGCTTATTCAAGGGCCGAAACAACCAGGAAATAATATTAATTTGTATCTGGGCTACTTCAAGAGGAGTTAGACATGTTATGGAAAACACCGGCCAAGACATGGGACACTAGCAAAGGCGAGTATATCAACATGAGAGCCGCGCTGATCACGACAGTGCAGGACTATCTCGGTTACGGATATGTGGCAGGCCAGATGTGCCATGGATATTGCGGATGCACGCGGTGCATGGATGATACGATGTCTCAGCAGCTAACGTCAAGGAAAGATGGCGGGTCTAGGAAAATCATGTACATGGGGCATCGAAGATGGCTCGAACAGGATGACCCGTGGAGAAACCGTGGAGATCTATTCAATGGTCTCGCTGAGCATCGAGGACCTCCACGTAAGCGGAGCGGTGCCGAAATCGATGAGCTGTTAAAAACTGGAAGGAGTGCCCCACGCTGGGAAAGACGATGAGAAAGGCGCCGGAGCCGCTGCTGAAGGTATGGAAGACGAGGTCTGTGTTCTGGGACTTGGAGTACTGGCGCAAACTCGATACACCTCATTGCCTTGATCAAATGCATATCTGTAAGAATGTCCTTGAGAGCTTGCTCGCAACACTGATGAACAGGCCGGATAAGACCAAGGATGGCCAAAGGCAAGAAAAGACTTGCAAGATTTGAAAACCAGGGAAGATCTGCACATGCCACCCCGGAATGTCAGACGAGTCAGAGACAGAGACAGAGGCACGGGAGAAAAAGGGCAAGAAAATAAAGAAAGAGGATTAATGCCCCCCTTCTTGCTTCACCTTAAGTCAGGCTGAGTTCGATCAATTCTTTAAGTGCCTTACCGGAGTCAAAGTTAGTTCCGGTTATTGTGGCAAGATAAACAGATATCTAGACACGGACAAGAAAAGGTTCAGCGGGATGAAGTCCCATGACTGTCATGTGATGATGACGCAGATACTAAATGTTGCCCTTAGAGGGATAATGGACAAGCATGTCTGTAACACGCTTATTGGTCTCTGCAACTTTTTTGACGTCATCTCTCGAAAGTCGATCAGTGTGAAGCAGCTCCGAAGGCTACAGGAAGAGATCGTTGTGATACTGAATGAGCTTGAGATGTACTTCCCGCCCGCGTTCTTTGACGTGATGGTGCATCTGTGTGTCCATATTGTGGATGACATAATAGACCTGGGTCCGTCATTCCTGCACAATATGATGCCGTTTGAGAGGATGAATGGGATCATCAAAGGATTCATTCGTAACATGTCCCGTACGGATGGAAGCATCGTCCAGGGCTATGTGACACAAGAGTGCATCTCTTTCTGTGAGAATTTTCTATATGGCGTAGACCGGCCGCCTGGTGTTAGTGTTGGTTTGCCCGTTAACAAGCACGATGGGAGGCTCGAAGGAGAAGGTCACTAAAACGGTCGCAGGGAACTGCACGTGGCATACTCAGATCGACGCAGCAACTTTGACAAAGCAAACTTGGTAGTGCTATAACACCTAGACGAGGTAGATCCTTTCGTGGCACTACACAAAGAAATTATCGCAAAGAAGTATCGTGACCGGGGGTATGCAGGACGGACGCCGAAGTTTCTAGAGAGCACAACTCCACTTTCCTGCGTTGGTTCAAAGAGCATATTATTGCTAATGCCCCGGAGGAGGGCTCTAAGGACGGATTGCTCATATACGCCTTAGCACATGGCTCCTCGCCCAACCTCGTAACCTATCAGGCATATAATATCAACGGGTACACATTCTACATGGAGGCCAAAGATATGGACAGTGATGATCAGAACTCAGGGGTGACGATGGAATGCATGACCGGCAGCGACAACGGTGCAACCGAATGATTTTATGGAAGGGTAGAGGAGATCTGGGAGCTTGACTACTCTGGACTGCACAACACGACGATATTCCTTGTTAGATGGGCTAAGAATGTCGAAAGAGAAAACCGGATTTTCACTACCATGACTATACCCGATGCCAAGAGTGCTACCGTGAACGCTATCGCCAAAAACGAGCCATGGGTACACGCTAAGCACGTGACACAATGCTTCTTCATAACTGACCCATGCAATCCCAGTCGTGTTGTCGTGAGGAGAGGAAAAAGGAACATCATTGGAATGGATGGAGTCGCCAACGAGGAAGACTATGCTCAGTACGGCAACCCAATGAGGGAAGACGATGATGATGATGAAGTATACGTCAAAAGAAGAATCAATACTACATTACCTAAGAAAAATCGTACTCCATGGAAAAGGCAGAGTCACAATGAGGGGCTCAATTATTCTTCGACGAACAAGAAGGGAAAGAAGCTAACTCAAAAATGAAAACATCAGCGCTGAGGAACCGTATGTTATCGGTCAAATGATGTAATATATATATGTTCCTATTTTGTATACACACTTAGCCATTATTATGCATGGGTCCAATGTGGTAATATATATGTTCCTATTTTGTATACATATTTAACCGTCAAATGATGCAATATATATCGCCTTCCCTTCATTCACTGCTCTCCGGAAATAAAAGTGGGAGAAAATAAAGGAAAAGAAAAAGGAAAACTAGCAGTAGCGATTTCCTTATAAAACAGCTACAGTCAAGCTAGCACTAGCGATTTCCTTATAAAACCGCTACAGCTAGTGAAGGTAGTAGCAGCGCGTTTTATCTAAACCGCTACAGCTAGTGAAGGTAGTAGCAGCACGTTTTATCTAAATCGCTACAGCTAGTGAAGGTAGTAGCAGCGCATTTTGTCTAAACGCCCTACTGCTACGTCCACTTAACCCAAAATTCTCACTCTCCCTGCTTCATCCCGCCTCTTTTCCCCCCTAAATCCCCACTCTCTCTTCCCCCGTCACACCGCCGGGCCCCGGCGCTCGCCCCCGACCCCGGCCGATGCTCGCCCCTGACCCGGCCCTGGCCCCGACCCCGGCGCTCGCCCCCGACCCGACACTCGCCCCGACCCGGCGCTCGCCCCCGACCCGTCGGCCCTCGCCTCCCTCCTCTGCTTCCTCCCCTCCCAACCTTGGCCATCGTCGGGCCTGCCTCCTCGCCCCTGCACCCTCTGTAAACCACCCCCTCTCTCTCTGCTAGCTAGGGTTCTTCGGTTAATTTACTTAGGTTTTAGTTAGGGCAGTAGGTTAATTAGGTTATCTATTTAGTTATGAATTTAGCTAGGTTTTAAAATAGGATAGAAATTTAGGGTTAAGCAATTGTAGTTAAAAGAAAAGGCAGCATTTAAGCAATTGTCCAAATCAACACCCCTTGTTAAAGCAAATTTAGGTAGGCTAAATTTATATGCAAATTTGAACTGGACATGTGATATGTGCATATGTCATGTTTTGGACATGTCATGTTTGGAATTTGAACATGTCATTTGGACATGTGATGTTTTGGTTCAATTTTGGTAAATGATCCGAGTGGCCTTTGTTATGCCGGAATGTTGATTCATTTCCGTTCCGGTGAATTTCAGGCGCTCGATATGTCCATTTTTTAGCAAAGGTCATGCCAAAATTTGCCGTGAATAAAGGCATCATTTGTGCTACATAGTTGGCATATCGAGTGCTGGCACATAGATTTATTTTTTATGTCATTTCTCATTTATTCATACTTTTAGAAATAAACAAGGACACTTAATCATAGGAAACATGTCGAACAACAAAGAAACTAGGCCTTCTGACCAAGATGCAGACGAGATGGATTATGAGGGTGAACAAGAGTACCTCGACTATTTGACTGCTAAGCAAGGGAAGGTACCGGCGGGGAAGATACCGGTGGGGAAGGTACTGGCGCCAATGCCGCTACCGAAAAGAGGAAGAATACGAAGAAGTGTATACGAAAACCTAACAAACTAGGGATTGGACGACTTGTGATCACAAAGATGGCACCTGGCAAGTTTGAGCCATTAGAGCCGGAAGAACCTCGCAAGTGCTATGGGAACCAATTAGGATGCATCCTACGGGAATGCGCGAGCATCAACGACGATGACTTAAGGAGTAAAGAACATTTGGCGCAGTTGCTCCTAACGAAGTTGCACAAGAGATTCAAGTTCCCCAACCGGGATGATAACATAGAACAACCGTGGGATGATCCGAAGATGAAAAATATTAACAATCACGCCATGGGCATGTTTAGCAATGATTTGGCCTCCTAGATAGGGAGGGTGAAATGAGCTATTGAGGCCGATGAACCCCTGCCCAAGATTCTGCAGGAAAATCCGACACTTATGTAAGAGGAGTTCGAAAAGTTCAAGGATAGTTGCGCTACCGAGGCAGCTAAGGCTACGAAATTCAAGAGCCTTCAGCAAAGGAACACGGGGAAGCATCGCCTCGGAAGCCGTGGCTACCTCGGTAAAAGGCCCATATGGGATAAGGAGGACGCGGAACGTGAAGCCGCGGGTCTCCCAGACCCCTTCGCGAAGTTCACCAACCCCTTGGAGCGTGACTTCATCAGGGCCCGCTACAAGTGGGACAAGGAGAAAAAGGTTTTTTACACGGACCAGATCATGAGGAAACTGATTAGACTACTGGAGGAGCATCACCAGCTTGCAGCCGAAAGCCCTACTTCTCCGACGAGGCCCAAGTGGGACACCCCTCTCAATCGGGCCTTGAGCGAACTTAAGGGACTCCCTTTGGGCCAGCGGCCGCAATACGGTCGTGTGCACGGTGCTGGAGACGGCGCCACGTGGAAGGTGTTTTACAATGCGAGCTTGGAGGCCAAGAAGCAGAAAAAGAAGTTTAGTCAGGCGGACATCGACGCAAAGGTGAAGCTTGCGGTCGAGAAAAAAGCAGCTTAGGACGCGGAAAAAATAGCCGAGGAGAAAAATGAGTTGCTACAGCAGGTAGTCAATGCAGCTATAACTGCCTGCAGAAATGATTTCGCTACTAACTTGGTTCCAGCTATCATCAACTAGACGAAGGAAAATCCAGACAAGACGGTACATGATTTCCCGATGCCCAGTTTCATCGGGAGCAACTCCATGAACAACAACAACACCGGACCATCAATTTCTCACGCAACCGGGCCTCCTCTCGTGGTCGCTCCCACTCATAGCAGCCCGTCCTCAGTCTCTGGCGCGCTAGGTGGGCCTTTGTCTTTGGCTGAGCTCGACGCCGTCACGGTAATTACATGTCGCACCAACATATATATATATATATAGAATATTCCATTTTCGTTGCCTTTCAGATGTTTTACGCCACAGACATATGTGTTTGCAGGGCGAAGAAACCCCGTGCACCGTACTCTACTTGATCAAAGGCTAGAAGGTGGACGTGGGAAAGGGGATGATAATGAACCCCATGCAACCCATGTTCCACAACCAGCCGATCCCCGCTGGGCACTTCAGGGTTAGCTTGTCCAGTGTGAAATCGGGGCACGGGCATTTGCCTCCTCCGGTATATCCTGTGGGAGAGGACGATGAGAGCCCGCCACAGATTGGAAACTGCAAGGGTTGGGTGCTGCTATGGCCGAAGAATCTTATTCGTCTGGAGCCGGGCGAGAGCACACCAATAACCACACATCAAAAAGCATGTGCGGAGACCACCACCCCGCCTACGCAATTACCATCTCCTATAGTGCTGAGTGAGAGCAGCGGACGACGTGATGAAGGGGGTGCAATAGTACTGGCTGATGTAATCAGTCCTGTAGAACAGAGAATGGATGATGAGACGAAGGTCGACCCTATGGGTTTCCTCAATACAAACGCGTATGACTGTGACATAGATATGATGAGTCAACCATATGACGAATCGGGCTATCAGCATGCTATTGAGGATATGGATGATATGCCAGGGCAGGAAGGTTGTTGGAAGGATTGCAAAAAGTCTCTCTTCATGAATTCCTCACAGGACACGCCCTGAAGATGTCGCCTCAACATAGGCTCAACTAGCCGGGGGTCGTACAGTGCTTAGTCCAGGAACCCTGGGGCAGGGGTTAAGGAAGGGTCTGGAAGGTGTGCCCAAGAAAAAGGAGAGGAAGAGATCGGGGCAGATAACTGCCTCCAAACAAGCCAGAGCACAAAGTAGCCAGACGATGCATTCTGAAGAGCGTGTACCCGTGAAAGGTGCGGCCATGTTCCATCTCATGGGCGAGCCGATGCTACCGCCGAAATAGCTGGAGGCACTATCAGGGGATCTCAGGAGACTGCACGACCATATGCTGTCGACTAAGAAAAGCCTACTAGCCTCAAAGGATCCAGGATATCCGACATACGCGGCTCGTGTGCCTGAGGGGAACTGCTACGTCGAGACACGGCCCGCGGAGGTGTTCTTCCTGCGGTTTGACCATATCTTTGAGATGTTTCTGACAAGGCGGCTCTATTTTACAATCGTCTGCCTTTTTGCACTACATATGAGCTCTGTCATGAAGAGTGAAGAAGTCTCGCAAATCTGTGTGGCGGATCCGTACTACATGCACGAGTCTTTCTTGAGTCTTGGCGACTTTGAGCATGAAACTGCTAGGGAGTACCTCCAAAACTTCATGGTACAGAATAAGGACCGGGAAATTGTCCTCGTGCCTTATCATCCAAAGTAAGTCAGTTCCGGACAACCCTTTCGTACATTTCAATCATTCCTTCTCTCTCATATGGGGAATAATTTGAGGTGTCTTTTCCCCGCAGCAACGGGCGCGCCGTCCTTTTCGTTCTTTACCCGCAAGTCTCCCATGTCGTGTATTTTGACCCTTCCAGAGACTACGAGAAAAAAGACTACACCCACATAATGAATATTCTAGATGATGCTCTCCAAGGCTTCAGCATTAGAGGTCGCCACATGCAGATTAGGAAACAAAGGAACAAGAAGATGGGTTTCGCGCATAAAACTAACTTCTCCTGCATCCATGTCCCAAAACCAAGCAAGAAGGATGGATTCTACATCGTCCATCTCATGATTCAGTTCAACACGGATCACCAAAAGCTTCGCATGAGAAGCAGAAATGATGATCATATCCACAAGTGGCTAGAATCTCATGGAGAAGCGGATTATAAACTTAGAGATGACTTCTTCCGCATCCAAAGTGACATTGCGACGGTCATCATGAAAGAAGTCGTCGATGAGAAGGGGATGTTCCACCACGGCCCTATATCGTGAGCTGACGTCCGAACTCGCATAGGCATGCAACGTTTAGACCTCACGTCGTTCAAGAAGCTAGGGTCCATCCTCGATGATATGGAAGGATGGAACTTCTAGTGATTTATGATGCCGATGATGATGATTATATGTGTCGGTTGAACTTGTATACCTTTTGTAGCAATGAAACTTTGTGATGTCCACGGTCCCTGCCGAACCTGCGTAACGCTACTTTTTTAGTTTGCATACGATGACCTGCGTACCTCTAGTTAATTAATTTGCATACTATATGTTGCATCTAGTTGCTAACCCTTTCTTTTTCGGTGTTGCTCTAGTATATTTTGTTGCATATATATGATTGTACATCCTCTTCATGAACATGCATCTCTAACAGGTACCTAGTTTCTTGATGGCAAGATGGAAGTGCTATGTCGTGTACATAGGGAAGGTTCCGGGGGTGTACAACGAGTGGCATGAGTGTTAGGCGCAAGTGAATGGGTTCTCGGGCGCCAGCCATAAAGGCTTCAAAAGCAGACAAGAAGGAGAAGCTAGTTACTTGAGGTTCAAGCTAGCGCGAGAGAGGACTCGTAACCACCACCTCATGTACTGCATAGTTCCGCTCTCACTCATAGTGATAGCTCTTCTCGCGTATACCTTTGTTTAGATGTTTGTTTAGATGGATGACGTTGTATTTGCAAGTATTCGAGACTTGCATGTATCGCTATTTTCGAGATGATGACAAGATACCACTTTGTGTTGGATGATGATTATGATGAGACTATTTGTATGTATATGCTATGATTACATTTGTGGTATCACAGGCATTTGTATGTGTATCATGATGACATTTGTATGTGCTAAAGATTCTTCTATAAAGCATGTTCAAATACAAAACAAATATGCCAAAAAAAACCCACTAAAATTAGCAGTAGCAAGTGGAGAAAAGTTAGCAGCAGCGCGGTAGTAGCAGTAGCGCGCACAGGAGAAGCGTGCTATAGCTATTAGCAGTAGCGAGCTTCCATTAAGCCCGCTGCTGCTACACTTGGGTAGCAGTAGCGCTGGTGAGCACACGCTACTGCTACGTTTTAGCTGTAGCGCCTTATTAGTAGCGCCGGTCCCGCGCTACTGATTCACCTAAAACCCGCGCTTCTGCTAGCCTTTTCCCTAGTAGTGCACCTTCGGATTTGTGCCTTCGAAGTTTTTGATTTTTATGGCACCGGAACGATAGACGTCCTCGATAACGTAAGGACCTTCCCATTTAGAGAGAAGTTTTCCTGCAAAAAAATCTTAAACAAGAGTTGTATAGCAGTACATAATCACCTACATTAAACTCACGCTTTTGTATCCTTTTGTCATGCCATCTTTTAACTTTTTCTTAAATAATTTGGCATTTTCATAAGCTTGGGTTCTCCATTCATCGAGTGAGCTAATATCAAATAACCTCTTCTCACCGGCAAGTTTAAAATCATAATTGAGCTCTTTAATAGCCCAATATGCCTTGTGTTCTAGTTCGAGAGGTAAGTGACATGCTTTTACATAAACAATTTTATACGGAGACATACACATAGGATTTTTATATGTAGTTCTATAGGCCCATAATGCATCATCAAGTTTCTTGGACCAATTCTTTCTAGACCTATTGAGAGTCTTTTGCAAAATTAATTTGAGCTCTCTATTACTCAATTCTACTTGACCACTAGACTGAGGGTGATAAGGGGATGCAATTCTATGATTAACATCATACTTAGCAAGCATTTTACGAAAAGCACCATGAATAAAATGTGAACCACCATCTGTCATTAAATATCTAGGGACTCCAAATCTTGGAAAAATAACTTTTTTAAGCATTTTAATAGAGGTGTTATGATCGGCACTACTAGTTGGAATAGCTTCTACCCACTTAGTTACGTAATCAACAGCAACTAAAATATGTGTATATCCATTAGAGGCAGGAAAAGGTCCCATATAATCAAAGCCCCAAACATCAAATGGTTCAATAATGAGTGAATAGTTCATAGGAATTTCTTGACTTCTACTAATATTGCCAATTCTTTGACATTCATCACAAGATAAGACAAACTTACGGGCATCCTTGAAGAGAGTAGGCCAATAAAAACCAGATTGCAATACCTTATGTGCAGTTCTATCTCCAGCATGGTGTCCTCCATAATCTTCGAAGTGACACTTGCATAGGATTTGTTCCTGTTCATGCTCAGGTACACAATGTCTAATAACACCATCTACTCCTTTATAAAGATGTGGGTCATCCCAAAAGTAATGTCTCAAATCATAGAAGAACTTTTTCTTTTGCTGGTATGTGAAACTAGGTGGTATGAATTTGGCAACAATGTAATTAGCATAATCAGCATACCATGGAGCAGTATGAGAAGAATTTATGACACTTAATTGCTCATCAGGAAAGCTATCATCAATAGGTAATGGGTCATCAAGCACATTTTCTAACCTAGACAAGTTGTCTGCAACGGGGTTCTCAGCTCCCTTTCTATCAACAATATGTAAGTCAAATTCTTGTAGCAAGAGAACCCATCTAATAAGTCTAGGTTTAACATCTTTCTTTTCCATAAGATATTTAATAGCAGCATGATCAATGTGAATAGTTACTTTGGAATCAACAATATAAGGTCTGAACTTACCACAAGCAAATACAACTGCTAAGAATTCTTTTTCAGTAGTAGCATAATTATTTTGGGCATTGTCTAGGGTTTTACTAGCATATTGAATAACGTTTAATTTCTTATCAACTCTTTGCCCTAGAACAGCACCTACAGCATAATCACTAGCATCACACATAATTTCAAAGGGTAAACTGCAATCAACACTACAAAAAAAGACACATCCGTGACATTTTGGGTCGAACGAAATTTTTTTCTGTCATACATATGACACTTCTATGACGATAATTGTGACAAAACCCGGTATAATCATAGATGTGGTGGGCTCCTACTTCTATGACAAAAATCATGACAGAAAATGGGATTTTCGTCCTGGGCGGGCCGGAGATGCAGCTGCATGACATTCTTTGGGTCGTCCATGACAGAAAAAACCGTGGTAGAAGCGAGGGGGAGGAAAATTTCAAGGAGTTCCCGGTTACGGTGGGAGGTCGGGGGCCGAGCGATGCGCGTTTCTCTCCTACACGTACGCGCGTGTGTGCGAGGCATTGGCTCTAACTGAAAACGAGCGATTGCATTGCAGGCTACGCGTTACTGAACCCGAGCGATCGATCGATGGCTGTTAACTGAACCCGATCAAGCGATTCGTTCGCTACTGCTGCTAACTGAAGCCGATCGATTAGATGAACAATGAGCATTGCGGGGGGGGGGGGTGGATGAACAATGAGCGGTGGCATTGCCTCTGGATGAACATGACCCCGTGGTGTGGAGGGCTAGATGAACAATAGACAGTGGAGGGGTGCCTGTGGAGGGGTGGTTGAACAGGACCCCGTGGTGTGGAGGGCTGGATGAACAGTAGACGGTGGAGGGGTGGTTGAACAGTAGCCGGTGGAGTAGCGCGCGGTGGAGGCTGGATGAACAGGAGCCCGTGGAGGCTGGAGGAGGTCGACGGTAGCACGTGGAGGCTGGAGGAGGTCGACGGTGAAGATGAACAGTATCCCGTGGAGTCCCGTTTTGCGGTACGCCACACCCCTCCCGATCAACAGGACCCCGTTTCGACCGTAGCGCTCCAACACAAGTCCGTTTCCTCCGTTTTGCGGTACGCCACACCCCTCCTGATCTACAGGACCCCCGTTTCGACCGTAGGAGGTCCGTTTCCTCCGTTTTGCGGTACGCCAGACCCCTCCCGATGAACAGGATCCCGTTTCGAACATGGCCGGTCGAACACAAGGCCATTTCCTCCGTTTTGCGGTACGCCAGGCCTCATTTCCATCGCCTGTTCCGTCCAAGCCCTCCCGGTGAACACGACCACGCATTCCGTTCTGACCCAGCCGGTTGGCTCCCACGCGTTCCGTTGCCTCCTGATGAACACGACGCATTCCGTTGCCTCCCCATGAACACGACGCATTCCGTTGCCTTCCCATGAACACGACGCATTCCGTTGCCTCCCCATGAACACGATGACGACGCTGTTTCTCCGTTCCGACCCAGCCATGTACACGAGCCCTGGCCGTACGTATGCGCGAGTAGGCATTCGAGACCCTGCCCGTATGTACGTACATGGTCGTATTTTCTTTCTTGCACCCTGGCCCTCTACGTACGTGTACATGCTACGTGCGCGCCTCTACTACGACACGTACGCGCCTCTACTATGACACGTGTGCGCCTCTACATCGACCAGTATATATGTACGTACACATTCGACCAGAATGACAACACTACGTACGCTTCGACCAGGTGGGTCCCGACTGTCAGGCACTTCCTTGCCGGCGAAGATGTAGGTGGTGGGTCCCAGTAGTCAGGGGGGCGAATCGTTCTGTTTTTTTGCCGGGACGCACTTCCTTGCGTGCGAAGATGTAGCTTCTGGGTCCCAGAAGTCAGGGGGAATCGTTTTTTTTCTCAGACGCACATCCTTGTGTGTGAAGATGTAGCTGGTTGGTCGTAGCAGTCAGGGGGGCGAATCGGTTTTTTTTCGGACGCACTTCCTTGCGTGCGAAGATGTAGCTAGTGGGTCCCAGCAGTCAGGGGGGCGAATCATTTTTTGGACGCACTTCCTTGCGTGCGAAAATGTAGCTGGTGGGTCCCAGTAGTCAGGGGGAAACGTTTTTTTTTGCGAAATACATTGGCCCGTCTAGTGGGTCCCCGCTGTCGGGTGGAGGAATAATTATTTTGCGCGTAATAAGGAGGCACTTCATTGCTGCGGCCGTGGACCCAGCTGTAAGCCTCTCCACGTACAGTCCACGTCTGATGGAAGCCATTCCTTGACCACGTTGACCACGCCGTGCCGAGAGCACCAGGGCGGTGGATGACGGCGAGGCCTAGGAAGGGGACGACGCGGAGCCGGGGAAGACGCGGCAGTGGATGCCCACGCATAGAGGAGAATGAGGGTTCACTCGTTTTGCCGCGGTGTGAGGCTGTCGTCGCCGCAGAATAACAGGGGGTGTGGGTGCGTAGAGGGATGGCCTTGCCAGCGGTGGGAGTAGTAGGGGGCGGTGAGGCCTCCGCGGCATCATAGCCGGCCATGGGCGGTAGGAGCAGGCGGCACGACCGGTGCTGCTTTGGGCAGCTGGAGCAAGAAGACCAGAGGTTGAAGAAGCACTACGGCCGTTGGATGGACATCGTACGGTCACTGGAGCTAGAATCGTTCATATATTGACTAAAGTTGACAAAGGCCTTCGTCCCAGTCAACTTAGTAGGCCCACAAGTCAGCCTCCCACCAAGGTGGGACCCAGCTAGCAGGGGGTATTCATTTTTTGTGCGTAATAAGGAGGCACTTCCGGTGGGTCCGAGCTGACAACGGGGGGAACGTTTTTTTGTGAAATACGGTGGCCCGTCCTGTGGGTCCCAGCAGTAAGGGGCAAACGTTTTTTTCACGAAATACTGGTGGCCCGTCCGGTGTGTCCTTGCTGTCAGGTGGAGGAATAATTATTTTCTGCGTAATAAGGAGGCACTTCCTTGCGGCTGCCGTGGACCCAGCTGTCAGCCTCTCCATGTATAGTACTCTTCCCATGGAAGTCGGTCGTTGACCACATTGACCACGCCGCACCGAGAGCACCACGGCGGTGGACGACGATGAGGCCTAGGAAGGGGACGACGCGGAGCCGGGGAAGACGCGGCAGTGGAAGCCCGCGCGGAGAGGAGTACGAGGGTTCACCGGTTCGGCTGCGGTGTGAGGCTGTCGTCGCTGCAGAATAAAAGGGGGTGTGGTTGAGTAGAGGGATGCCCTGGCCAGCGGTGGGATAGTAGTAGGGGGCGCTGAGGTCTGCACGGCAGCATAGCCGGCCACGGGAGGCGGGAGTAGGCGGTCCCGCCGGCGCTGCTTTGGCGGCTGGAGCAAGAATATCAAAGATTGAAGAAACATGATGGCCGTTGGATTGACATCCAACGGTTACGTCTGCTAGAATCGTTTGTTGACGTATATAATAACTAAAAAAATCTTGCATACGCGTCAACTAAACAGGCCCACAAGTTAGACCACTCCCTCTTTTTTTAATAATTTATATATATCTCATGGCAACTTCTTATGCAATTTATTGCAGTTGTTTTTTTGGTTGGCCAGGGCCAATTTTGCATATTTCTGTGGGTTCCAAACTATTTTTAATACCGAAATGCCGAGCCAAATTTAAAGTACTTTGAAGATATATTTAAATTAGGTTAATGCCTAGTGAAATAGGAATCTGAAAATGTGAAAATTTCAAAAATTATAAAGTAATTGCCAATTTGTCATCTGTTTTTATATTTACAACCCATTTCATATTACTTTCAAGATTTGCAGGCGTCTTGAAAGAGTTGCAGCCCATTAGGGCGTAGAAAAATAAGTAGGCCTGGATTGGGTATTCTTTAGAAAAAATAAACTGGGCTCATTTTCACAAAGAAAAAATAGCTGGGCTGGTCACATGGTGAACATAAAATATAAGCCTGGGTTAGACGGGCCACAACCCTGTTCAAACCCTACTCCGTCTCAACAATACCAAAAAAAAAATACTGCTCGAGTAGCTACGTCCCAGGTGTCAGCCGATCTTGTGATGTTCTTTTGTCTATTGACTATATACGCTCACAATGTCATGGGTCCCAGATGTCAGGAAAACACTAGGAGGAAGCATTTTATTTTTCCATATGCTGACGTGGTGGGCCCCTACTGTCATTCTCTCCACGTACTTCTGTCGATTCCTGTTGTTTGTTGACCTTGTTGACAACGCGAGAGGGCGGCGCTGCGGCGAGCACACCAAAGCACGCGGAGGACGTCGGCGTTAACGATTTTGGAGACTGTGGGGCGGTGATGTGTGCGCTGAGGCACAGCTAGCCGTGGGAGGCAGAAGCAGGCCGCCCCGCTGGCGTTGGTTTGGTTTTGGCGGCTGGAGGAAGACATGACTGAAGAAACATGACATACTGTAAAAGCAGCAGGAGTACTTAACAACCTTAACTAAAACCAGCAAGGGCACTTAACAACCAGAGCTGAAAGCGGTATGAGTACTTATACAGGTTCAACAGTACAAAGCACGCCTTGAACAGTGCTTCTTTGCCTACAGTTAACCAAGGGTGAGGCCGCCAAGCCCCAGGACAAGGCCCAGGCGCTACCCCGTGCATCCACAACCTTCTGAAAGCGGCTTCATCTCGCAACATGGTCAATAAATAGGATATTCGCTTTAGAGCCATGGAAAAGCATGAACATAATATTCTGTCCTATTCTCCAAGATGGACGGGCCTTCATTATTTGAGACCACCCATGAATAAGTATGTTTTCACCTCCAAGGGGAATTGAATAGGTCGACATAAACATCATGTTGTGATCAAGCGCAAGTCTGACCCGACCATGGTCAGGCATCTGTATAGGAACAATAGAACTCGGTAGTTCCTGTTTCAAGAAGATCACAGCTGTAAAACTGTGTATAAGCAATAGTTTATAAACAACATATATAACAGAAAACAGCTCGTACCATAAGTTTCTCGACACAATTGGACATGTTCAACAAGTGCAGGAGTGGCACACATATCCCATGTAGCCTTCCACCATTGAAATGCCCCACAAGGACCTCAAGACGATCAATAAAGTGTATGAACTTGTGGATGTCGATCTAGTCAACTTCAGTGCCATTAGTAACAGCCGAGTTATTACAGAGTAACAAACGAGCAGACTGCTTAACTCTGAAAAAACCTACACGTGCCACCAATTATAAGAAAATATTAGTTAGAAGTAGCATCTTCGTGAGAGATTCGTTGCTACTTCTAAAGTTAAATTGTGATTAGTTAGACAGAATAGGTGGATTATGAAGTAATCGAGGCAACAAGCAAGAACCAGATACAAAACTAACATGGATGAACAATTGGAACAATGTCGGGGTGGAAGATCGTAGTGAAGATGAGACCAGGTTCTGCTATTTCCATAAACATTCGTGCGCCAACTATCAGTCCATAACACTTGAGAAAGTTTATCCAAGTTCGGCCATAAAAAAGCAGCAATCTTCTTGGTTCATGAACCCAACTCGGAACTTATATCCATGGCCTGTCTTCACTGTGACCATTAAACTAGTGTATTCAGTTATGGCAAGGCCGATCATCTTGAGTACATGTGTTCTGGAGAGCAAATAATACACTGTAGGAAAAAATAATATGAGAACACAGCATCTTCAAAAAAACCCCACCCTCCCGGAAAGAAAAGAGGATTCTAGGAACATACTATGCGCGTTTCAAAATGCTGTGTTAGGATGAGAAGGAACAAGAGTGGCGTCTCACTGAGGGTGCAGAAACCTGTAGGGTACTCGCACTTTGGGCACTGCAAATGAAACACACTACATTCAGTAGGAAGAAAAATGCATCAACGGCGGCAGCTGCCATCCTAGGATTACCTGCGACCAAGGGACTTGGATTTATCGGGGATGGATGAAGAATTCGTACCAGGTTCTCCATGAGAAAACCCTATGCAATCGCCGAGAGGGGGTTTCCTCTGAACAAGGAGATGAGGGAGAAGGGGATTCGGGCCTAGTGAAATATTGCCGCTTCGTCCGTCCAGCTTACTGGTAAAGCTAGAAAGGGGGGGTTGTGATTTGACGGCTCATTGGGCATTACTGTGGCGCTACGACCGGGGTGTGTATACCTTGAAGTTTTGCACTCTAATTTGTGCATATGGCACGTGGACCCCGTTGCCGGTTGCCCCACATATCAGCGAAAGGAAGTAGAAAGACAGGAGTAACTAGTTACACATAAATATATTTTTTTGACAGAGAGATACCCCCACTGTAAAGAAATATACAAATCTTTTATATCATAGGCTCACCTTGCCGAGAAATATACTCCCTATGCAACGCAAGGGCATTATGGGGGTTCAGCTTTTTTTATGGGGGGTCAGCTAAGAATATAATACTTAGATAGGCTCATGGTTATGGACTTTGGGCCGCAAGCCGACCCTTCATGTTTGGGGGGCCATGTGTTCTACATCAGCGCTTTTCATATTGCAAGCGATTGGTACGGCGCTGGTTTTAAATGCTGTCACAAGGCGAATACACAAAATTGAATAAAGCACGACAGTTGTTGGAATGAAATCGAAGGACAGTTCCAAACCAGCAATCAGAGTTGCAATTCTATCAACGATATACCATGTGATAAATAATACTGTTGTACTACTTATACAGACAGGACACTTGTTTCACCATGCCAGATTATTACATCAAAATCTCTCGGAGGATAGATCAGTTCGGCAGTTGCGTGCTGCTACTGAAGAATTTCAAAGTTGATTTGGACCAGCTCTCCTTGCCGAGAAATTTCGATTTTTGACATCATCCCCTACCGCAAGATATGATTTAGATTTGAACCTTGACCATCCTTTAGCATCAATCATCATGCGACCATCGTTTGTACTTACGGTATATTGAGCAGGTTCATTCACACCAAGGTTGCGCATGTTAAGAGAAACTTGGCCGCGGTCGCCCGGATTGTTGAACGACTCCCTAGTTGCTCTAGGAATTCTCTGTTTGCAAACAAGAAGACATACCCAAACAGTTAGATCAACACAGTGAATCATGTGAAACAACATGGAAAGAAAAAACAATGAAGCACTTGGGCGGCCAATGCTTACCAAGAAGGTGGACATGTCGGTTTTTGTAAGGACTTTGGTATATGAAGTGCAAACTGCAGCCCAATCTGTTGCCGGTGCAACTGCACGGGCCAGAGCAGATGCAAGTGCAAGTGTTGGTGCAGGTGCCGAAGCCGCCGCTGCTGCCGGAGATGGTGCTCCTTGTAGAGCTGGTGCCGGTGTCGGAGCAAGTGCCGGTGTCGATGCCCGATCCTCCGGTAGATCAGACTAATCCGCTGACGCGGTCGGTGCCCAATCCTCAGCTGGATCAGAATGAAGTGCTGCCGCTGTCAGTGCTAGAGCAACTGCCGGTGCTCGATCTTTGCGAGACAACGGCGATCGTGTCTGGTCTGCTATGATCAGCTTTCTAACTCGACTAGGATCCGTGACCGTGATCCAGTTTTTTTCTTCATTTCTTTTAAACGCGAGAAGGACTAATTGTGGCATTTTTGTTAAACCAAACTGCAGTTCATCATAGGGATTCAACTTGTACTCAGACAACAAACTGATCCAATTTTTTCCAGTAATATAAGGGATGGACAATACCTTCTTTACTGACACGACATAAGAAGTGAAACCTGCAGAAATAGCCATTGTAGAGCAAACCAAACGGTTTCTTTTGTGATGAATGTCACATGGCAAAACCTGCATCGTAAAATTGCGGGAAAAGAAAGAAAACATGACATTAAATCAATAAGATTTAGACAGTAAATCAATAAGATTTACTTGATGTGACATGAGTGAATCCTTACCACGAAATCACTATGTTGAAGTACTAAATAGAAGATTGATCGTCCAACTATGCATGGCATGTAGGGGCCCCGCCTACTCCCACAAGGACAGTCCAAAGGTCGTGACAAATCGTTGGACCGAACATCCATGGGACTGGAAATCCTGGTGGGTGCGATAAACCCTGCAATGCATACAGATATTGGAGTGTAACCATAATTGATAAACTGTCCTCACAAAAAATATGATCTGGATACTTCAAAATATATAGACTGAATTGAGTGGACAGACATTAACATAGACCGTTCTCAGGACTGACCACACACCAAAAGCGGCAGTACTAATAAACAATACAGGGTTCACAAACACAAATCAAATACTGAACAATAGTACTTACTACAGACAAGCAAAGTTGCACTAACTAAACTCTGCAGACTATTTCTTACCACTGACCTACGGGATGAACCCCGCATAACTGACTAGGCCATGGACTTCGTGTGAGATGTCTACACGCACCATCACCATCTTGTCAACCTTGGAGAACCTAACAGAGTGGTCTTTCCACTCATAAACATGATGATGAAGACATGCCGCATCAGATTTGTTGGGAAGCTTTACAAGAAACACACCATTTGTAATCGAAGGCACAACCAGGAAATAGTTGTAGTTAAGTATAGCCTCGAGAACACGCCTAACAACAATGCTACAGGAAAACACTAGTTTAGGACACGTGGCGACAAGGACACAGCAGCTGGATAGTTCAGCAGTAGAACTCATCATCAGGTCTTCCAGTTCACACGGCATGACTTTGAGAACTTCATCTCCACCGCGGACCTGGTTCTAATTCATAGAGAAACCATATTTTATTACTACCTCCGTTCAGAAATATAAGATGATTTTCGATATTATACTCCATATATGACTACATATACGCACAGAAATGAGTGAATAAAGACACTAGAACATGTCTTCAAACGCATGAGAGCAGAGGGATTACATGCAATATCCATAACACAAGTTACTGAGGCAAATATACCCTCTTAAAAGGTAGCATTGATGTTCATAAAGTACTCCCTCCATCCCAAAATTCTTGTCTTAGATTTGTCTACATACGGATTTATCAAGTCACACTTTAGTATTTGATCCATCTGTATCTAGACAAATCTAAGATAAGAAATTTGGGACAGAGGGCGTAGTTGAAAGTAATCTATAAGAAATCAATGTTAAACTCTCGCATGTTTTGGTCAAGAGAGGAATTTAGAACCGTCATTTGGCACACTAAAATCACATGCAAGATCACCCAGAAAGTTGTACTGCCAGTACTAGTACTACGTGTTAGATGAAAAAACACGATCAAGATCGAGAAAAAGATCGTCAACAAGAGACATTACCTGGACTTGCTTAATGAGGGATCCCGGAGAGGGGGGCTTGGACAGGGTGATGGCTTTGAGCTTGCCTGCAGTAGTCTCGGCGGGGTGCTTGCGCTTCTTCGTACCATGAGCCTCGATGGTTTTGGCCAGAGCCATAGACATCACGTCGGCCGGTGCTCCGACGTCCATCCAAGAGAGGAAGCTGAGAGAGAAGAGAGAAAGGAGAAACGAGATGAGGGAGAAGCGAAGCGAGTGGGGGTTTTCTTCAAGAGAGGAAGCTGAGAGAGAAGAGTGAAATGATGGTTGCTTCGTCCGTCCAACTTACTGCTGGAAAGGAGGGGGTTTTGTGATTTGATTGCTCATTGGGCATTACTGTGGCGGTTCGATCGGGGTAGTCTACCGTCACTCTACTACGGAGTAATTTAGTGGATGGCTGGTGGACCCAGGTGCTGGCTGTCCTACACGTCGGCGAAAGTGAGTAATTTAGTGCATGGCTGGAGGAGGATCCACACGGTAGAGCATGTCCACTGTTTTTCTGAAGAAAAAAATGATTACAGGAAGCGTTTCCACTCTTACGACGGAGGAGTGAGAAACATGACAACCACTTGAACATACACAGTGCTCCTACTACTAGGCATGTGCAGTGGTTCATACGTCAGTAGTACACAATCTTGTTGCTAGTGTAGTAAGATATGACGATAACAAATGATGTTGTGCGCATGTCAACTACTCCTATATGTAACATAGTACCGCTTTTTCGACTGTCCGGTCGAGAATGAACGGTGAGATCAATGTTAACAGAACTAGGTCCACAGCGCACGGAGAGTACGGTGCTACAGTACTCCATGAAACATCAACCATATGAAGCACGAATAGTGTTAGGCAGGGTGTATGAAGGGTCCACTGGATGGGAGCAAAAGTTCCCTTCTCGACCCATTTTTGGGTGTTTGGCAGAGTGCATGAAGGGTGCATGAGTCCACACTAGTAGGTTGACAAAAATACACGAAGAGGAAACAACTATATTGAGATGAGAATGCAACAAAACACACCCACACGCTCTGTGCTACAGTGACTGATCTGCACCATCTGAGTTTGATCCAACAGCCATGTTGTGCCGAGACATGGACATGCCCATGCAGAGGGCGCCTAAACACCACCGAAGTCCCTCTGCTTCTCGAGGCGCACGACATTGGTGATGCAGGGTGCAACCACCCGCAGAGCCCGCTCCCGGTCGACGGGAGCCAGCTTGTCAAAGACGGTGTCCAATGGCATGACTGGATTCCTGTGACGGAGCCCTGAAATGATTCACCCGGCAATGGCGACGGCAGCCCGCAACCCCTCCTTGTCCAGCTCAGCCCCCACCATCGCGCAGAGACGGCTCAGTTCCTCGGAGATATAGGTGAAGAAGGAGACCAGGTCAGGAAGCCGCAGCTTGTTGAAGTCGACCGAGTGGTCGAACGGGTTTAGCCCGACGGCCGGCATCGTTGCGCTGGCACGATGGTAGGCATCGCGCAGCCGCAACACGTGCGTGGCAACTTGGTTCACCAAGTGGCTGAGGCTATCCTGGACCTCGTCACGATCGGCCCGCTCGCGCTCCAGCCGGCTCCCCTGACGGCCTATCGTATCTCCCGCTTTCTACAGCAACACCGCCGACGCCTCGAGCATCTTTGTGGTGGACACCTGCCGCTTTTGAAGCTCCGTGAACTCCCGCACATAACGGAGGAGCATGGCACTCCTCTCCTCCTTGAGCTCACGGAGCTCCATGTCCTTGGCCCTGAGCTCCGCATCCTTGGCATGGAGCTCCTGTGTCAGGAGCCTCACCTTGGACTCCGTGATCTGCTGCGCCGCCATGGCACCAGGTAGAAGCAATGGGGAGAGGAAGTAAAGGGGGCAAAATGGCTAAAAGGCAATGCAATCTACGGGAAGGCGGAGGGAGTGGGGAATCTTTTGGTTTTCACCATTGTAAAACACTAGTCGACGACTTCTCACATCAAGGAGCAGTGGGTTTTTACAGGCGGAGTCATCGTGACTAATTGCTGCCGCGCCTGCTCCCGTCAATCAAAAAATTAAAAACCCTGTCATGCCTGTTCCCATCAATAAAAAATTAAAAATCCCGCCGCACCCGAATACCAGAGCAACACCGAGGTGGATATTTAAATTTACCTGCCGGCAAGTAGATAAAAAAGGGGTGAAAAAACAAATGTGGCGGCGGCCTAGCTAATCGGTCGAACTAGCCCAACTAGCTAGCCACCGTGCTTCACTGATGTACTCGGCGGGAAAGGTGGTCTTTCGTGATTTGACGACTCATTTACTTGCTTCGGCGCTACGACCAAGGAGGACCCAGAAAACGCGCGGTAGGGCATCCCACGTCAGGAAGAATATATGCGTGCACCACCCGGGAGGACCTCGAAACCGCGCGGTAGGGTGTGCCACGTCTCGGCACGGAGGAAAAATGTGTGTGTAAAAATATACTGTATCAGACGTATTACCTATGGTTCGACCTCGGGACCCAGCCAGTCGGTCGAAAACACCCCACTAGCCACACAGCTTCATCATGCAAACGTGGCACGAAGGATAGATGTGGTTAGCTCCGTCTTGACCAGCCACAACGTCTCTTGTTCTAGGAGATTCTTCTATTTTCCAAGATGTTTTTAGTTGTAATAACACCACGGCAAGCTAGCACCGCTCTTCGTGTGTGCCCGTGCAAAGGTTAGACGATGGAGAGAAGAGAGATTGAGATCGCAAACCTGGGACCCACCAGTAAGTGAGACAATGGTCATGCACGTGTTAATGAGGCACTCCCGCTACTCTACTCAACGCAAGTACTGTATAAAATCAAGTTATGGGACAAAGCCAACAACCGTTTGTTTTTTCAGGCTACCGACTTACGCTTTGTAGTCCAGGTTGCCAGTTCGAATCTCGTCTTTCAGATTTGTTAGTTTTAGGTCCAAATTTGATTAATGACAAGTGGGACCCCCGTGTGTTGTTCCGATACTTCAGTGTAGGATGGTTTTTTGAACAAACACTTTGCGTGGTTAGACAAGTAACGGCACAAGTTACACGTATTTTGCAAGTGTACGAACAAAAATGACAGCGGCATAGCATATCACATCCACCCCGCAGCTTAGATACTATGGTGATACGAGTTTTTACACCGTTGGAAGTGAGATCCAATGGCTTTGGAGTAGTCTTTGTAATTATGCACAATTTCCAAACTCTCCAAAGGTTTTTTTGCAAATAAAACATTCAGGCCTCGTGTGTGCCGCTGCATCTTCGATCCAATGGCTCCCCGGTGTTGATATTAGGTGCTCCCCGTAGCTTCATTACCCGCTATGGTGATATGAGCATCTATGTCGTATGATCAGTGATCAGATGGCACATGCGTAGTACTTGTACTTTATGCGCATTTCCCAAACTCTATCAGCCGTATATTGCAAAAACATTCAAACCTCCTACTATGGGCCGTTAGATCTCAGTGGACTCGTATCACCATAGAATCTACGGCGCGGGAGCACCTCATACTCTCCCGTGCGAGAAAACATAAGGTGTTATCGCAACTTGGATGCTACGGTGATACGAGCTTGGAGGTCGTTTGATCTGAGATCCAATGGCATCTGAGCAGTCTTTGTGCTTGTAAGCAGTGGCCGAACTCTTTTGGGGCTTTTTTGCAAAAAACCATTTGAACCACCGAGGAGGTGTTGGGTCACAAATCCAACGCCTCCAAAGAGCTTGTATCACCAAAGCATCTACGGTGTGGTAGCACATGATATTCTTACATATAGGAGAATATGATGTCCTCCTTCATCTTAGATGCTACGGTGATACAAGCTTCGAGGTCGTTGGATATGGGATCAAAGGGCATCTAAGTAGTTTTTGTACAAATTGTGTGCAATTCTCAAACTCATCAAGGTTTCCTGCAAAAATATTAAGACACATCATGTGAGCTGCTATATCTCAGATCTACAAGCTCCAAGCAACTCGTATCAGCATATAGCATCTAAGGTATGGGGCACATGATATTCTCCCGGGGAGGAGGGGTGGGGGTGCACAACCAATCGGTGGTTGGGAGGGTGGGGACAAATATAATCTAAACAACCCTAAACAGAGCTCCACAATTTTATCTAAGGTCGAGGGGTTAACCCCCGACAATCATAGCTTTGCCCAAGGTTGGAAAAAGCGGTAGGCGTAAGCGGGGCGGTTGTCCTTTGCCTAGTGCCTAGGCGGTGCCTAAGCGCCATAGGCTTGGCCTAGGCGGTAATATGGTTTTTACTCGAAGTGTATTTGTGATTATTATATGGGTGTTGATGTTAATTTAGGGCATATAAATAAGTTAATTACCGGCTACTAACATTGTAAAATAACCTTTTTGGCATGTCGGTGCAGTATGTGGCATGATTTCTTGCTTTGGTAGGCAATTCCTTGCTTGCCCTGCCTAGACCTCCATTTATGACCTAGGCGAGGCGTTTGGCCATTGCCTAGCGCCTAGGCGTGCCTAAGCGACTCCTAGGCACTGCCTTTTCCAACAGAGGCTCCGCCTAAACACAACCTTTGCATGTACCATAGTACTAGACTTAATATTCATGTTTCAGTTTCATGTTCATTTTAAATATTGAAATGAGGACCATGGATGTCTTACATTTTACTCCCTTCGTTCCTAAATATTAGTGTTTTTAGAGGCTTCAAATGGACTGGCACATATGGATGTATATAGACATATTTTAGAGTCTAGTTTCACTCATTTTGCTCCGTATGCAGTCACTTGTTGAACTTTCTAAAAAACTAATATTTAGGAATAGAAGGAGTATTTTTGAATTCGTGTCATACATGCGTGGTTTGGAAAAATAGATGCACTATACTTATTGGATTGTTGTTGTGTTCGTGCGTGTGTGTCTGTGTGTGTGTGGTCATATGCTTGATACATACAAAGTTTTCTCACCTCCATATTGTTCATCTTTTAAATTTGAATTTGAATTGGAAAACTTACTAGGGATACCATGAAATGTGAAATCCATGTTGAGATCACTATATCACAAACTCACTCTAATTCAACAACTCGTCATAAATCAATTACCATGTTGAGATTAGTATTTGCAAGGAAAATACGGGTATTGTAATACACATAGATTTGTTCGGCAATTTAAAAGGTTCCTTTCGTATTCTCAAATGGTAGGACCCAACGGCGTACCAACTAGACCTTGGCTCATGTTGATCCTAAAAAACGGGGCTTGTGTCCTTCGGTGGCGTGCGTGGTACGCACATTAGGCAACCCCAACCAGTCGAGGCTCAGCGTTTCAAGTCGAAATATCTGGCGGCCAGAATTCCAGCCCTAGGAAATTCCCCTCATGTCCCCGGTCCATAATGACTACCGATGAACAATGGAGGGATGCTTTAGTAACTAGACAACGTTACCTACCATGCCAAGCACGGTTCAATTCCCTCGGTCGCCGCTCGTCAAGGTCACCCGTCAACTGCATTGCCTTGTACTACTACTACACCAGGATGAGCACAGAATTGAGCCCGTTTGTTCGTGCCTAGTACTTGATTTAATATATCAGGCAATGCACTGGTATGGAGGGATTAACCTTTTACTCTGCATATATAACTTGTCTGAAGTCTAACTAAGCAAAATGTTTGACCAAATCCTTTCTTAAGAAATACAACAGGACAGATGTATGGCTTGAAAATTTATTGCATGATGCAGGTTATGATATTGTTTCGAATCCTAGATCTTAAATTTCAGAAAATCCAAAAGTGAGCGTAAATTCTTGAAACAAGCTGCTTATGACAAGTTGCACAAATGAAGAGCCAAGGTATTTTGGAACAAAGACCTGTCACGTTAAGGCGAACGCTTTCACTATTGAAACCGTGGGCGTTTACGTGCCGCCACGAGTCCCCGCTTCTCATCGGCAGGTGCCGTCCGAGCAAGCGTGTGAGTCGATGGGAGGAGTGCGAGCAGACCGCTGTGCCGGCTGTCAGGGAGGCGTGCGAGCAGACCGCTGTGCAGGCTCACCGGGAGGCGAGCCCTTTGACCAGGCTCCGCCGCCCACCGTCGTCCCAACTACTCCCACTTTTAATGTCGCCGGCACCGCAGTTTAAATTCAACCCCGCACTACCCGGTATCGCTACAATCCTCTCTCTTCCTCTCCGATTTTCCTGTTGTCTACCTCCAACTAGCCTGACCTAAACGTACGCCATGCCGCATCACGTTGGTCTGCCCTTAGTGTTCCAGTTTCCTGAGGAAGACGCCCAGCCGGAGTCTCAAGAACATAAGGTGCTTTGAGACGAGCTTGAACTGGCCTTGCGGGAAGACGCCGCGCCTGTCCCCGCTCCCGTTCTGGCTCCCGTCGCCCCGACTGTGCTGGCGCCCATCCCCGTGCACCTGCCAGCGCATGCGCCTGCGCGTGCATTGACGCGCACGCCCGTGCCGGTGCCCGTGCACCAGCCAGCGCATGCGCCTGCGCGTGCACTGACATGCACGCCCGTGCCGGTGCCCGTGCACACGAATGTCTCCGCCACGCCGTTGACAGCACTTGTCCCCGCGCGGGTGCATGTGCCCCCCTCAGCGACATGGATGGCCACCGTCGACCGCTTCCTTGCACAAACGCCAGTCGCCTCCTCCCACCAGTTGACTCGCTCTGAAGTCCAAAACATTTTGGCCTTCCTTGAAACTAGGCCAACTCCAGGAGTACGCCAACAACGGCGCAAGACGCCGCCATCGCCGTCGGTCAGTGGCCCGACGACACACAGAGCACGGCAGAGGAGCCTCTTCCCACCGCGAGACGCCCCCGCCGCTGCCACGTAATCTAAATTTGCCATGAAAAACGTTTGGATTGCCATGCTTAAAATCTGAACGTTTATCATTTTCGTTTATTTCATATCGATCGTCGTATAATTTAAAGTCGGAGTCAGACTGAACGAAATGTATTGTTTGATCGATTGAATGTTCTGCTAGAGCCATATCAAAGTAAATATAAAACGTCATCAAGCCACATGAATTCCTTGTCATACAATGACCTAGACTGCTTCAATGTCGAGCGCTCAACACGTTTAGAGTGCAGTTAATTTCATGCCAAAAATAGTGCTAATCACATGACAACACGCAAATAATATCCTAGTAGTTAATATTCGCATGCACTTAATATATTTCCAAATTAATGGGCATTGCACGTACACACTGACTAGTGCTGCTAGTACGTGAAACTGGTGTCGTGACTTGTGAATGCGTCCAGATATGGTCAACGGCAACATCGCCCGCGAGTTCTTCCTGTTTGCTCGTGCGTCTAAACGCAGAAGGGGAGGAAAGAGAGAGAGCACACATGGAACCCACCAGTAAGTGAAGGCGAATAGTACTAAAAATAATATTACATGTTATCCATTAATTAGGCTGTGGTAATATAAAAACATTATGTGAACAAAGGGGGTACAACAAACATTGCTATACTACATATGTTGCCTATTGACGTGCGGCTTGAAGTCCTGGTCGCATGTTCGATCCTCGTCCTTTATTTTTTAATTTGTATATGGGTCCAAATTTGTTTTATGACATGTGGGCCCCTCGGTGTGTAGTTTGTAGCACTTTAATTTGTGGGTCGAAATTTGTTCCATTCCAAGTGGACTATTGGTGTGTAGTTTTGTAGCTTATTTATAATAATTAAAGAGAACAACATAGTTTTTTCAATAATACCATGGTGCGACGTTAAAGGCGAGAAAGGACGTGTGAGAGAGCGATGACCGAGACAGAGGGAAATCAAATAGGGGAGTTGCGTGGGTTGCAACGGTGTTTGGAGTAGTTGTGGGCAGAATGCTACGAAAATATAATCTAAACCGACCGGAACAAATGCCTACACAAATTAATCCAAGGTTGGAGTGCCCCTCGCAATGTAAATAGCTCCGGCTTTGCGAGGGATGGAGAGGTAGTAGCTTCAACGCGTGGAAGATACGGTGTGAGAAAGAGAGGTCAATCGAGAGACATATAGATAGGGAGACAAAGTGAGTGTGGTCCGACATTCATTGAACAAATATATATGCTCTGGAGAGATATTGTCCGATTGAGCTTTTTGGCAAGGGTGAGGGCTATAAGATAGAGCTTGAGAGATGATCCAGTCACAGACGTGTAGATATATTTTGTGCATGGGAGGAAGCAAGGTCAACCGATCACATAGGGTCGCCATGCGATCGAAAGAGTGAGACGGGTTGGAGAGAGTGACCTAGATAGACGATGTGCGTGAGAGAGTATACAATGTGAATAGGTCGAATTGGGCTCAAACATGGTGATATATCGTTTTTGTCCGAGAAAGAGCGAGGTCAATTGAGACATACAGAGAGAGGGAGAGAGAGATTGAGTGAGCGTGGCCCACCATGAGGTCGAAAGAGTTGCGGTGGCTTGGATGGACTGACCTAGATAGACAATCTGCGTGAGAGAGTATAGAGTGTGTCGATCGAGGCCCGAACAGGGAGATATATCAGTTGTGTGTGAAAGAAAACGAGGTTAAACGAGATTCAGATAAAGAGAGCGAGATTGAGCGAGTGTGGTCTGCCGTGCGGAAGAAAGAGTGAGACAGTCTCGAGGGACTGGCCTAGATATACAACGTGCGTGCGCACGAGAGGTTAGGGGGGCTAGATAGGCAATTCATGTATTTAGCGCGAGAGTGTGAGAGGGAGAGGGGGGAGAGAGAGAGCTCGGCATGGGGTGCAATGGCGGGTGTGTGAGGTAAGTAGATTTGGTAACAGAGTGGAAAAAGGGGTTGTGTAGTTGAGAGACTTAGAGATCGAAACATGGAGAGAAAGAATGAACGTGTGTTGGAAACCGATAGCTTCCTAAGGTGGTTAGGAGAGGAAGATTGACCGATACAGGAAGTATGTAGCTTTTGTGCGGGGGGGGGGGGGGCTAAAAACAACATTTGAATGTACATAGTACGAGACTTAATATCGATGTTTCAATTTGGTGTACATTGTAAGATTTGAACCGAGGACCAGGCATACGGGTAATTATTTCGAATTCGTGCCATACTAAGTTTCGAAAAGTTGACATTGACTCAGTTTGTTGTGCTATTTTGTAGGTTATATGTTTGAATCCATCCAAAAGTTTTCTCACTACCATGGTGTTCATCATATACATATGAATTTGAATTAAAAAAGTAGCGTGGATACAGTGAAATGTGAAATCTACGTTAGAATTGGAGATCTCTACGTGACACACACTCTAATTCAAATAACTAACTACGTGACACACACTCTAATTCAAATAACTAATTATGTGACACACACTCTAATCCACGTTAGTGTGGGTACCGTTCGATTTTTTTTCAAATAACTCCTCATTAATTAATTTATAGTACTCCCTCTGTTCACTTTTATAAGACCTTGAAGACATTTTAGACAATGTGCAAAACAGTTCATTTTAAGTTGTCTGAAATGACTTACAAAAGTGAACGGATGGAGTATCTCGTTTCGAATGACTAATTATTGCAAGGCAAACACGGGCATGGTAATACATACAGATTCGTTTGCAAATGAAAGAAGATTCGTTTGCATTCTCAAATGTAGGCGCACCAGGCTGACCAGGGTCGTGTCAGGGTGGACGCTGCTTCGGTGCCTTAAAGGCAACTGCCTTTGGGTCACTGACATGTGGGCCAGCCACCTGTTGGGCACACATATCATGGACACAAAGGCAGGTGCCTTAAGGCACCGAAGCATAGTACTGTCGGGGCGGCCGCGTGTGTCGGACGGACGCGTAGCACCCAGCCACCCACCCCCCTCCCCCCCAAAAAAGGATCACAACAATATAAGTTCGCGCTTCCACGTTTCGGATTGAAATATCTGGCGGCCCCAGTTCCAGCCCTGCCAAATATCTCTTCTCCACCGTCCCCTTCCGCGCCCAGATTGCTCATATCCCTAATTCGCGGCCAACCCTCGAATCGCCCCTCGTCTCGTCTCTTTCCCCACCGTTCCCCACCTCTGTGCTGGACGACAACGACGAAGACAACGGTCGCGCTTCACCACCACACCGGAGCTACCTCATCTACGCCCCCGTCCACCGCACCAGGTGGTCCACCGACAACATCGGCCGCCGCAGCCGACGTGCCTCACAGACACTGAGTTCCACCGCATTAGGTGCGCTTCACCGACGCCGTCTCCCAGCTCACCGGGGCTAATTCACCGAGCACATCATCGCACCTCCAACCCCCGAGGCCGTTGGGGCTTCACCAACGGTCTCGTCCACCGCATCGTAGCGCTCCGCTGCCACTCAAGATCTGCATCCGTGCGCGGCCAGCCAATGCCAGCGCATCACCCTCAACGGCTCTGAAGTGACCCGCACTCTAGCTAGGCAAGCACGCCCAAACCCCGGCCTGAACTAGGTATCCACACATCACTCCCTTGTGCACTGTTCCAACAATGTTTGGATATCCTTTCACTGCTCTCTTAGCTTACACGCCTATGCAACTCTGACTTTAACTCTTATTTCTTCTGGAGATATCATCTGAAACAAGCAAATCCATTTTTTAGCGAAGCATGACGGCGCTACAGGATCTGGTACACATCCTGCACACCCGTATAACCTTGTAAGTATCTGTCCTCTGGTACAACATCAAGGTTGATTCCTCTTATTTGATCAACCATTCGTCATGTCAAAAATGCAGAGGGGGATGCAAGGAGCACAAGGCCTGCACATCCAAGCAAGTGGTAACATGGACTTGTACATGGAACATCCCAAGCGCAAGCAGAGCTATAGTGAGCCTGTACAACGAGCTAGCGTAAGTCCCTGCATTTCATTTAATTCATACTCGCATTCATGTATGATTTGTGTGCAATGGCTGATCCACGAATTCAAGTTACTAGGGGCGAACATTTAACTTATAAAATACGAAGGCACTTGCACTCCGGAAATCAACTTAACTTGAGAAATGTGAAGCTACATGCACTTTGAAAACCAGGTAATGATCCAAAGTAGTTCAGATTATAAACACTAAATGATGCAAGCACCAAAAAACACAAAATGCAACATGGTGTACAAGGACTACAAACATGGTCTGTACCTGCTTGAATTATTCATTCTCTGGCTGAAAATATCGAAGTGTAATTGCACGTATAACCAGTGCGCAAACTGCATATCAATATATCTATCCTGGACAAGTATGCCAATAGTTTCAAACAACAGATTAGAAAAGTATTTATGCTATGTTGTCATGATACGGGGACTTTCTGGTAGATGGCCTCGACGTTTCCTCAAGCTATGAAAATGCACTATAATTTGCTTGTCATTAATGCCTGCAAATCTCTGTCTCTCTCAACATAGTAGATCATCATTAGACACTAAATCCTTCAATGAGCTTGCAAAATGCTTGCATTAGATCCCTCATTAGACACTATATGTTCATCACCAGGAGCATGTAAAATGTTTGCATCAAATCCTTCATTAGTAGTCTGTTCATTAGACACTTCAGGCTCAAGAACAACATGAGCTTGTATGTTTGCACCGGAAACTTGATTAGATACATCAGATTCAGTCAGTTCAGTATTGATTGGGGAGTTATAAAATAAGTAGAAATTGGTTTCATTTTCTCATAGATTCCCTACATACAAGCAGTTTTACAACACCGTCAGGTTTAACTATTGGCCAGAAATTGAAGAGTTGAATTAGATATAGTCAGGGATGTGATGTACCTGCTTGTTGCGCATGCTACTCTTGCAAGCTGCGACTGTCCGTTTGCGCAAGCTCGATGACATGCCCGTGCTGCAGCCGCTGCCTCCCACGCAGGCTACACCCATGGTTGGATCTTCATCTTCTTGTCCTTCTGTTCGCTTGAAGCCCGGCGACCGCCCTCCAACGAGGGCGCAAGGAAGCGCTGTGTCGGTTTGTCCAACGGCGGCTAGGTTAGGAGTGAACCAGACTAGAGGCTGGAGCGAATGAATTGGGATTTTTTTCCTGCTGTCGATCAATATGGGAGGCGCTCGTTTGGGCCACGAGCCTGCTATAGGGCCTGCCTTGCACTTATGTTATTGGCCCATCCAAATTGAAACATTTTTCTTCATTTTTTACGTTGCCTGCTCGTGCGTTGGGACGAACAAAACTAGTGTGGGCCAACCTGGACGACTCACACTAGGTGTACACTTTCCAGCCACCTGAGGCGGCCGCCCATACCAGCCCCTATGGTGGCATCACCCCTTTTGCGTGTATGATTGGATAGTGAAAAATATTCCAGTGGCACATTTGATTTACCCACAGAATGGTTGAATTGCTTGTTTCTATGAACTGAGTTCGCCAATAATGTGGAGGATGCCAGTCTTTTCATCCTATTGTAGATTGCTTAGATCTCGATATGCCAAAAGTAATCGCATGAAATATACAGTAAAAGCCAGTGTGATGTGTTTGGCTACAACTAGTCTGACTACACGTCTCATATAACATATCAAGGACGCACCTTCTTACCAGATTAACCATTCGACTTACCGATGCAGTGTGGGAAGAAAGAAGTATTGGGACTGCATATCCAAGCAATTGATGCCATGGACTCCTTCGTACAACCTTGTAAGCGAAAAAGAAGTTGTAGTGTGCCAGTACAAAGAACTAGCGTAAGTTCAGTTACCTGCTTCTCGGAATTTTAGTTAGCCACTTATTGCAAAATTGTTCAATTACGTTGCTTGGCTTAATTTAGTTTGCTACTGATTACATAATGGCATAGCCTATTAATCATATTGTAGACTGCCCCTATCTATGTGTTTGATACTTACTGTTAAGAATTACATGTTTGCCTTAACTTAAATATCTACTTGTTTGTTTAACTGCTTTGCTGCTGCAACAGCGGGTTACAATGATATTAATAACTACTTTTTAGCATCCAATTGAAACTCTTTAATTCCTTGTTTGTTTAACTGGTTTGCTGTTATAACTCCCAGTTGAGATGTTTTGCTAACTTCAACTTTTCTGAATCCAATCGGAACTTTAATGGCAAAACAGGTTAGCCCAAGATCAAAGAGCGAGGTCCCCATGAACGTTGCATCATCCCACAGCAGTGGCACCAGCCCAATCGTGCATTATGAATTGCCAACTGCTGATGCTCTAGAGGCTAAACTAGTGGTAGAAAGAGATTCTGCTTCTGCACTTAGAGATGAAGTTGACATGTTGAGGAAGCAAACAGCACAATCACAAGCAGTACTCAAGACAACCATTAAATATTTGGTGGATTTCAAAATGAAGCAACCTGAGACTGACCAGATTGTTAAGGTCCTAAAGGAAAAAAGGAAATTAAATTCCTACTTGGTAAATCATAGGTGAAATGTTCTTTCCATATTTGAATAACCTTTGTGTTGTCTATTCATGTAATCAATCAAACCATTTGTTTTAGAGATCATGTAATAATTGTTTTTTTTTGGTTTGTAATTTTATTTGAGCACGAGTCTGTATTAATTGATAAGACTCGGAGACATTTCATTTGGATTCCTGCGCCAGACCTACAAATATGCTAATCGGGCTGAATGTGCATTCAGCAATAGTAGTAGTATAGATGGACCATAAGTCGCATGCATCGGAAAGGGCCAAGACGCTGGCTAAAAAAAGGATGCTGTTGTAGCCAAAAAAAGTACAGCAGCCTGGCTTATGTATGTTAGTTGATATTATTGATCCATATACTCTATAAGTGTTTATATGTTTGTTGGTTCTGTACATTCTTGGTTGATTGACTCGGTATTTGAATCTTGATACATCGCTTGTGTACATATCTAAATGGGAGTACACATTATGCTGCGTGTGACATTTGAGTTGGACATGAAGTGTTCCAAATATTTGAATTCACCTTAAACTGGATTCTAGTTTCTGAATTTGAGTATCGGCATTTGTAAACCATATTCATATATGACAGTGGAATACATCTTTGTCATCCTTTTGAAGATATATAAAAACACATAGAATGATTTATAAAGATTCATATAGGAATACAAAATGGATTCGAATTTAGTTGCCAGGGTAAACGTGGATGCTTATTGTCCCAAAATTCGAAAGAAGCAGCAAAATGTCCACTCCCACGTCGGCTGCCCGAAGCCAAGTGTTTGGGAGATGGAAATTACTGTCTACCCATTACACAGACAATCCATCAGCCCGATTTCCACTGCTCTAAATAGGGGTAGGTTAGTAACTTCAATTAGACGTGACACGACCGCCTCTGAGCCCATTCCGACATGGTGGGTGTCAAACATGGGCAGCAAAACTCATTTGATTCAAGCTCGTCTGAAAGACCTCTGTTTCTCCCTCCATTCCACATTCATACACGGTGGTGAAATCGATGTAGGCAAGTATTTTCAATAGGGGCAGGTTTGTAACTTCACTTAGACGTGACACAACCGCCCTACCTTTCAGCCCCGTTCATACACCGTGGGCGCCAACCATGGGCGCCAACCATGGGCGCCAACCACCCTCTCCTCGCCCTAAATCGCTCTGGGAAAATATTGGCGAGATGTGAGATTACCGTCCTATCCCCAACCGACGAGATGTCCACATTTTAAACGGGGGCTAAGTTCGTACTTTCCCATATTTCATATAGGCACGTCGCAAAAACATGGTTCCCCGTACCTCTCCCTCCATTTTCCCATTCATACACCGTCCGCGCTAGAACACCCCATCCCCACACCAGCCTCCGTCCTCCACCACATCCATCGCCACCGTCCTCCACCATGCCAGAGCGCCTACCAAGACCGCGTCGTCCACTGCTAGAGATGAACATTTATCATCCACAGCGACGGACCAAAAGCCTTGCATCGCGCCGTCGTCCTCTTTGCCGGGGCCGCTCACACGACCTTATCTTCCACCGCAATGGGAATTATCCCCCGATGCACCCATCTACCGTCGCAGATCTGCTTCAACGCCGCTGATAGCCATCGCACCCCCGATGCCTACACAGCGCCGCAAGAGAGATGGTACTTCATATCTCCTCAACTTTTTGATCTCAACCAGAAAATAGATCTTAACTTGCTTACTCTACTTTCTTTTCAGCTCTTAGAATTTAGTTCTTAGTTCGAAGCAAACAATGGATACTAAATATCAGTTCTCCGGTTTGCAGCTTCAAATCTACCATGGCACAGCCATAATACGATTTAATTGATCATGCTTAGGGTTTAATTGATCATGTTGGTTCCGTGGTGGTTTCTTTAATAGAAATTGGAGGGGAAACCCTCTTTTGCTAAAAAAATATGCTTAGAGTTCCCCCTTTTATGATCACTATATGATTAGAATACGTGCTTCGTGTCATAATAACACTGCTCCACCCATCAAGCTAAACAAGCTTAGTTGTTCAAATACGAATCTGATATTATTAAAACAGAGTTGTTTAATTGGTCAGCTAAATGTTCCTAAATTAGTTTCGAAAATGCATGTTCGCCGCTCGGTTGTGTATCTCTATAGGGTGCCCACGGTGGGCCGGCCCACCCTGGGATTTTGGGTCGTCCTAGGCCCCGATTCCCCTCTGTTCTGCTGCGCGCTTCCGATCTCTACTCGCCCCCAGCCAACTGCCTCGCCGGCGACTTGCCGTCCCCGGACGGCATGACTCTAGGAGGAGACGCAGGACTAATAGGAGGCCAGGAGCCGCTCGCCCAACAACGTCACCGCTGCCCGGGCGCGTCGTCGTGCCTACCTTCTGTGGGGACCCCGACTCATAAGTCGTGATCACCGAATGCACATGTACAGTGATCCCAGAGATCAATGCTCACTGAACACACTGAAGCTGAATAACAAGAGTCTTACATCCATACATATCGCCTTACACAAATTATGACCATTATGGTCAAGTCTTACATAGATAAAGCCACAAGGGTTGAATACCAAATAAACTTAAGAAGCGGAAATCTTCGTCGATAAGTAGAACCCATGACATCTGCCTTAACCCTACAGGCATTCTGACTGGGAAATGTCCTAGTTCGCATGTTCGTCTCCAAAGAACTCTTCTTCGAACTCCTGTTCTTCCATTCCTGGCCAATTAAATAACCAGTGGCAAGCCAATGAGTACTTTGAATGTACTCGCAAGCAAACCATGTTTTGGCTCAAGATACAACAATACATGACATAGGTAAATTTTTGCAGAAAGCTAATTTTGTTGCGTTATGACATGTTCAATAATTGGTAAATCATGCATCGTATGAATTCAAGTAACCATAGGGACTTGTTATAGATATCAACATAAGGGAGTGGGCTCCAACCCAACTCATCCATATCAAGTCCTTTGAATTGACCCAAGTAGTTCTTCCCACACACACTGGTTTGTAAACAAGTGGACGTAGCCCAAGAGCAGTTACCCAACTGTCCTTGACCGTGGACACAGATATTCGAATAGTTTTACACTTTGTAGAGGTTGCACACTTTACCCACAAGATCCGGGGAACTTCCGTGTCATCCACGACCCGCGGTACCTCAAGTACCCGGGGTAAGCACCCGATCACTATCTTTCCCTAGACGACACTAACATAGAGTCCACTCGATTGGTAGTAACCCCCGTGTGCAACATTTCACATCTTAAAATTGTGGAGCCTTACTCCCATATTCATCACATACCACAAGCACAGGGTACCAACGGTGTCGGTGTCAAAACCGGCGGATCTCGGGTAGGGGGTCCCGAACTGTGCGTCAAGGCCGGATGGTAACAGGAGACAAGGGACATGATGTTTTTACCCAGGTTCGGGCCCTCTCGATGGAGGTAATACCCTACTCCTGCTTGATTAATATTGATGATATGGGTAGTACAAGAGTAGATCTACCACGAGATCAAGGAGGCTAAACCCTAGAAGCTAGCCTATGGTATGATTGTTGTATATATTGTATATCAATCGACTAGCCTGGCCTCAGTTTATATAATGCACCGGAGGCCTAGGATAACAAGAGTCCTAGCCGAATACGCCGGTGGGGAGAAGTCCCTGTCTTGATCGCCAAGTCTTGTGGAATCTTCCTTGTATGCAGTAGCCGTCTGAACTGGCCCATGAGTATACGGCCACGGGGGTCCTCGGCCCAATCTAATAGATCGGGAGACGACGTGGTGAGTACCCCCTAGTCCAGGACACCGTCAAACGGTGTGTCCGGTGCCCTGCGAAAACAGTCATGGCCGCCCTACCTGGCACGACCCCGTCCCGAGAGAGTGCAACAACAACTCTCCCGTCACTAGTAATGCGGGCTCCAAGCTAGTATCGACCTAGGTAATCAATAATGCCCTTTCCCATGTAAGGGTAAAGTGGTTGCGCATACAAGGTTGGAATAACAGTCGCAACTTAAACCAATCCGTTTTGAAAACAACACACACACTTGCCTCGGTACACCACTTTGTCATCAAGTGGTTACCCAACCCAACTCATTATCTCCTTTGGGCATAAGTGGCACCCGACAGGATTTTCGAAAAGTCTTTTGAAAACAATCTTGCTCCCATCACCATGCATATTCCTGTCCCTTTTTGCGTAGCATCTACTTTAGCATCCTATCTACTCCCACCGGCATAACCCTCATAGGAAGGTAGGGTCATGCATAATGCAAGGATCAACAAGGAAGTAACTGAGGTAACCCATCAAGGTGGTTACCCTCTCATCATGATTCCGTTGCAACAACGATATGGTGCTATATGACATGCATAAAAAGGGTTTCTTAGACATGGTCAAAGGGCTGCTTGCCTAGCTCAGCAAAGTCTTCTGGGTCTTCAAAGTCTTCTGGTCCAACTCCTTCGTTGGCAACGCAATCTATCGTCGCAAAATAATAACGATAAAATAAGGCAATAATAAAACAGAAAAACCAAAGTGCTCAGAAAAATCTCAACTCATTTTTGTTAAATACTAGGGTTTAAACTAAGAAGGGGAAAATTCTTATTTCTAGATTTGGAGCTACAAAGACAGAGTAATGGATTTTCAAACAAGGATTTAATTGCTAAAATTTGAATTTAAGTTTGAACAGCACAGAAAAGTTGGTTGGGCATGTATAAAAGTTACACCATTAAATAGGTGGGATTTTTACAGGATTTTAGGAACTAGAATTATTGCATTTGGATTAATATTTAATCCTGTGGAATTTTTGGAAAATGGATAGAAAAAGAAAAATAAAAAGGGCACTGTGCCCGCTGGGCCAGAACAGCTGCAGTGCAGCAGGCCCAGAGGGGAAAAGGCCCAGGCGAGCCAGCGCGCGTGTCAGATTTTCAAACCTCACGGGCGGGGCCCGGGCGTCAGCGAGAGAGACAGGGGTGAGGGAGAGGTGAGGATGACAGGTGGGCTCCACCTGTCATCTCTAACCTCACGACAGAGAGGTCGACGAGCTCACCGGCGACGCTACAGGGCATGGCAGGTCGAGCATGTGGTACCGTTGGACTCCGGGGGATTTCGCCGTTCCGGTGGTGGAGGAGGTGGTCACCGGGGCAACCTGGTTCGCCGGCGACGAGGTCACATGGCGGACGTTCTTCGGGCGTCAGTGGTTCTGGCTGTTAACGGCTGCAAAAAGAGTGGGGAAGAGAGGGGAAAGGGTCAATGATGCCGTGCGGTTCCTGATCGAGACAGAACGGGGCAGAGGAGGCCTGTACCGCACGAACGCCGACGAGCCGAGGTGGCGGAGCTCGAGCTCGATCTCGAGCTCAGGCGGCTCTAGAGGCAAAAGGGTGGTGCGGGAGGTTGATTAGGAGTGTGGGGGAGCGACAGGGAGTAAGAGAGAGGCTCGGGGTCATCTTATATAGGCTTGTCGAGGTCCACCATAGGCGCGACCTACGGGCATCCGCGGGATCGGCTCGGGTGGCCGTTAGAGAGGAAATGGAGGGCTCGGGGTTGTTCGTGGGAGTGGTTTAGGGTGCCAGGGAGAGAGATGAGGAGCGAGACGAGCTGTGGGCGGGCCACAGGAGTGGCGCGAGCATTGGCCGAGCGGGGCGGCATTCTAGCGTGAGCTACAGGAGAGAGAGGAGGGCGCGGGAGCAAGTGGGCAGCCTGCTGGAATGGAGCGGACGTCGAGGGGCATCGAATGGCGCGCGGAGGAAGCTCGAGGCGGTCGGGGGACGCGGCGTCAACGGTCGGGTGCTCTGCCAGGTGCTCCAGAGCGCGACTTTGGCCGGCATCCACGGTTTTCCCGCGTCCTCCCGCGTCCACTTGTGTCAGGAAACTGCAGGGGGCAGGGGCAAAAGTTGGGGAGAGCCTTGGATTGTTTGGAAAGCTGAGGGAGAGAAGGAGGCTGAGAGAGAGGGAGGGATCCACTGTCCAGAGAAGAAAAATGGGGTTCTCCCCGCTTCATCATTGCTTCCTCGGGCAGAAAAGCATACAGGTGCTAGAGGGGGCCTAGGAGGGGTCGTGGTAGAAAGTTGAGCCTACGGAGACTAGTGGAAGAGGCCAAAAACAGGATTTTGGTAAAGTGGCAGAAGGTGTTTGATGCCGGTTTGGGCAAGTAGATGATTTCCATTTGCCACGATACTCCACAGGGTGAAATGTCACATATAATTAGGGCCTTCCACCAATTTTGAGCTCAATTGGGCAAAGTTGCCAATGCAACTTTTGTAAACCCTAGATATTTGCAGAAATGAAATTCCGTGGATCTAGTTGAGAAAATCACTTCCCCTTGATGCACCACTTAGTGTGGTGGCTTCATTTGGTCATGTGAACATGCTCACAAAAGTTGGGGTCAAGGAGAGAAAGTTGGTAGTACAAAGTTGTTCAAATTTGAATCTGGACAGAGATGGTTTTGGGGCACTTTTGTGAACCAAAACAGTTTGGATTAAGCTGAAACTTTGAAATGTCATCATATTATTTATATGTGACTTTCTAGAATTTTCTTGGATTTTTATGAAAATATTTCCTGTAGAAATATTTCAAATCCTTGAAATGGTCAGAAATGGTTTTGGGAGGTTTTGTCCAATATTTTGAATATGACCATGTGTTGAAACTCTTATATATGGAAAATATATGTCCACAGAGTTTCCCTGATTTTTGTCAAATATTTTTGAAACAATAAAATAATTTTTCCCTATTAAAGACCATTTCTGGCCTTAAGAAAAAGCTTTTAAATAAAATAGGAAAATAACTTTTAAAATTATATTTTTGTGGTTTATGGGAATCCTATATCTATTAGGTTTCAAATATACTCTTTGAAATATTTTTCATACCCTAAATCAAGTACTTGTAGTGCAAGCCTCAATTTAGGGGTTTGTGGAAAACTAAATTTTGAAAATACTTTTTGCCCAATTTATTTTCGTAAGAAAATACTATATTGCACTATACACATGGCATGATCATTGGGAAGAAGTTTGGGCCAGGGGGATGAAGTATATAAAGTGGAGTAGTTGACTTTAAAGAGCACTTGAAAATCACACAGAGAAAACCAACTCCAAATAAAAGCCAAATAATGCAAAAGTTTTTTGTTGGTCCAAATTTTCATGTTTTATTAATGCAAATGACATGTTACAATATGCAGGGTGTGACAGACCTACCACCCATACAAGAATCTCGTCCCCGAGATTCCTAAACTAGGCTTTAAAGAGATACGGAAACTCGGATCTAAGGTAGTCTTCACGTTCCCAGGTTGCTTCTGCTTCAGTGTGGTTGCTCCACTAGACATTGAAGTACTTGATGGTGCGGCTTCGAGTGCGTCGCTCAGCCTCGTCCAAAATGCAGATGGGCCTCTCACGGTAGGTCAAATTAGGCTGAAGGTCAATGGCTTTCTGATTGACGTCCTTATAGAGATCAGGCTTGTCTGGAACTTAGAGACACTTCCGGAGTTTTGACACGTGGAATATGTTGTGCACATCCGATAGTTCAGGCGGCAGTTCCAACAGGTAAGCCACTTCTCCTCGCCGTTCAGTGATCTTGAAGGGGCTGATGTATCTTGGTGCGAGCTTTCCTTTGACATGGAAGCGCTGGGTTCCCTTGAGAGGTGTGACCCGGAGATAGACATGGTCTCCAACTCGGAAGGTCATGTCTCTTCGACGCGAGTCAGCGTAGCTCTTCCATCTTGACTTGCCAGTCTTCAAACGCTCTCTGACAAGCCGGACTTGCTCTTCTACTTCACGGAGGATATCGGGTCCAAGACTAGTCCTTCTCCCGTCTCTGACCAATTGAGGGGTGTGCGACACTTGCATCCGTACAACACCTCAAATGGTGCCATCCGGAGGCTTGACTGATAACTGTTGTTGTAGGAGAACTCGGCGAAAGGAAGGCAATCTTCCCACCTAGATCCATATGCTAAGACACAGGCTTGGAGCATGTCTTCGAGTATCTGATTCACTCGCTCTGTTTGACCTCCGGTCCATGGGTGGAAAGTAGTGCTGAAGGACAACTTGGTCCCCATGGCCTCTTGGAACTTCCTCCAGAACCTTGAGGTAAATTGGGCCCCTCTATTTGACAGAATCTCCTTGGGAACACCATGAAGACTTACGATTCGGTTGATGTAGAGACTGGCTAACTGGTTCCCCTTGTGGGTCGTCTTGACAGGAATGAAGTGGGCCACCTTGGTCAAATGGTCAACAATGACCCATATGGAGTCATGCCTGTTGCTTGACCTGGGTAATCCGGTGATGAAGTCCATCCCGACTTTGTCCCACTTCCATTCACGCACCTTGAGAGGTTGTAACAATCCAGCGGGTCGCTGATGTTCAGCCTTGACTCTCTGGCATACGTCACACTTAGCGATGAAAGCAGCTATCTCTCTCTTCATGCCATGCCACCAGAATCTTTCCTTCGGGTCTTGATACATCTTGGTCCCTCCAGGATGGATGGAATACGGGGTGTCGTGAGCTTCTTACAAGATCAAGTTCTTGAGCTCAACCTTGCTGGGTACGCAAATGCGATTCCCGAACCACACAATTCCTTACTCATCTTCTGAGAATCCTAGGGCCTTGCCTTGCTTCATCTTATTCTTGATGCCTTCGATACTTACGTGTCCTTTCTGTGTATCCTTAATATCATCCATCAAGGTAGGCCTAACTTTGAGGTTGGCCAAGAATCCTGGTACAACCAGTTCCAACCTGAAGCTTTCAAGTTCTTCGTACAAGGCGGGTAGCCTTTCCTTAATCATAGCGTTCAAGGAACAAGCCTTTCTGCTTAAGGCATCTGCTACCACATTAGCCTTCCCACAGTGGTATTGAGCACTGAGGTCATAATCCTTGATCAACTCTAGCCATCTTCTTTGCCTCATGTTCAATTCTTTCTAAGTGAAAATATACTTCGGACTTTTGTGATCTGTGTATATCTGACACCGCTTCCCTAGGAGGTAATGTCGCCATGTCTTTAGGGCATGAACCACTGCTGCTAATTCAAGATCATGAGTAGCATAGTTCTCTTCATGAGGACGTAGCTGTCTGGATAGATATGCTACGACTCTGCCTTCTTGCATAAGAACACCTCCAAGTCCAGTCACGAGGCATCACAATATATCACAAATTCCTTGTGAATATCAGTTGTAGCCAGAACTGGGGCAATGGTCAATCTGTTCTTCAGCTCCTGGAAGCTCTCTTCGCACTTCGGTGTCCACTCAAACTTCTTGTCCTTCTTCAAGAGCTGGGTCATGGGTCGGGCAATGCTTGAGAATCCTTCAACGAACTTGCGGTAATATCCTGCGAGTCCGAGGTAGCTTCCGACTTCCTTCACATTGCTCGGGGTTTGCCATTCAGTCACGGCTTGAATTTTGGTGGGATCCACTGACAACCCTTCAGCAGTCAATTTATGACCCAAGAATCCAACTTCATGCAACCAAAATTCACACTTGCTGAACTTGGCGTACAGTTGGTGCTCTCAAAGCTTGTGTACGACCATGCTCAAGTGTTGCTCGTGCTCTTCTTCCGTCTTCGAGAAGACAAGAATGTCATCAATGAAGACGACGACAAACTAGTCCAAATATTCCATGAAGACCTTATTCATGAGATACATGAAGTAAGCTGGGGCATTGGTCAATCCTAAGGACATGACCGTGCACTCATACAGGCCATATCTGGTTACAAATGCCATTTTTAGAATATCTTGGGGTCTGATTTTCAGCTGGTAGTACCCTGATCTGAGGTCGATCTTGGAGAACACCTTGGCCCCATTGAGTTGATCGAACAGATCTTCAATCTTGGGAAGTGGATACTTGTTCTTGATTGTAACTTCATTGAGGGAGCGATAGTCAATGCACAAGCGGATGGTACCGTCCTTCTTTGCCATAAACAGAACAGGTGATCCCCAAGGGGAGGCACTAGGGCGGATAAATCCCTTCCTCAACTGCTCTTCCAATTGCTTTTTCAACTCTACTAACTCTTACGATCCCATTCTATAAGGATTCTTATAGATGGGTCCTGCTCCGGGTATGAGCTCGATGATGAACTCAATATCTCGGTTAGGAGGCATTCCTGGTAGCTCATCAGGAAAGACATCGGGGTATTCGCACACTACCAGAACTTGCTCCAATCCAACTTCAGTCAGACAGTTAACTTGGGTGGCTTGAGTAGAGGAGGGGTTGGAGGCAAATTTAACTTCGACTCCTTCATTATTGGTCACAGTGACAGTTCGGTTGGCACAATCTAACAAGCCTTGGTGCTTGATGAGCCAATCCATTCCTAAGACCACATCCAAGACTTGCGATCTTAAGATGATAAGGTTTGCTAGGAAGTCTACCCCATTAATGACAATCTCGATTCCTTTACATCCTATCTTGGCTCTCATCTCTGCTCCGGGGGTTTGTACCACCATAGGGTTATTCAGGGGTGTAGGGGTCATTCCACTTTTTAATGCAAACTTTTGGGTGACAAATGAATGCGTGGCTCCAGAATCAAACAAGATAGTTGCAGGTGTTGAGTTGACAAGGAACGTACCCAGCACGACGTCCGGGTCTTCCTGGGCTTCTTCTGCAGTGACATGATTCACACGACCCTTGCCATTGTTGGGTGGGTTGCGGGGAGCTTGGTTCCTCGGTGGCATCCCATGGCCTTGGCCTTGGTTCTACGTATTGGGGCGCAGGGCATCGGGATTCTTGTTGGGGCAATACTTGGAGTAGTGTCCGGCCTGACCACATCCGAAGCAAGTGACTTGATTGGGGTTGCTGCTCTTGCCGGCATTGTTATTGGGGTTGTTGAAAGCTGGCCTGGGGTTGGCATATTGCTGAGGCTGATAGTTGGTGCGGGGTGCAGGGGCTCTTGGCTGCTGATAGGTTGGCTTGACCGGGGCTGGCTGCCACGGGCGAGGCTTCTCGTTGCTGGAGCTACCCTTGCTGATCATCTTGCGCTTACGAGTATCATCCAAAGCACGTCGCTTGTCCTCAAGCATGAGTGCCTTGTTCACCAGATCAGGAAAGGTTGAGCAGTCACACACAACAAGCTAGTACTGCAGAGTCTGGTTAAGGCCTTCCATGAAGCGCTCTCTTTTGGCAGCATCAGTGCTGACATCTTCAGGAGCATATCTTGACAGGACACTGAACTTCTGCATGTACTCCTTGACAGTGCTACTACCTTGCTTCAGGGCTCGGAATTCACGCTTCTTGATGGCCATGATTCCATAAGGAATGTGGGCCTTGCGGAATTCTGCCTTGAAGTCATTCCAAGTGATGTTTTGCTTAGCATGCATGGCCTTGAATCCATCCCACCAAGCTCTGGCAGTTCCCCCGAGACAGTGAGCAGCATACGCCACCTTCTCCCGGTCCTCGGTGCATCCGACTAGTTCCAGCAGATCCTCAGTGGTGCGGACCCAATCGTCTGCATCCAGGGGTTCAGCAGTCTCGATGAAGGTGGGTGGTGCATGCTTCTTGAACTCCGCCAACACAGAACGTCCATTGTCGTTCCCTGTCGGTTGGTGGTTGACAGCCTGAGAAATCATCTGGAGGGCTGCAGTGTTGGCTTGGCGTTCCTCTCGGAAGGCTTGGAGAAGCTGAGCCATGTACATGTTTGGAGCTGGTGGCGGTGGTGGGGCTTGTCCTTGGGTTTGGTCCTGACTGGTTCCTGCTCCGGCAGAACCTCCGGCTTCTTGCTGATGGGTAGAAGTACTAGTACAAGTTACAGGAGGAATCCTGTTGGAGCGGTCAAGGTCTCATGATTGGGATAAAATGAGGGAAAACAGTGTAGATGGGTGCCTAGTAAGGGGGTGGGTGTGACACAATTTTAAGTTAAGCAAGGGCCAGAAGGGCCAAACTCATGCATTAAAACCAAATGGGCGATGTAGTCGTTTACAAGTTCCCGAAGGGAGAGTACGACTTTCATCAAAACAAGTCAAAAGCAAACACAACACAACATGGTTTCATTCGAACCGTTACATGGACTCGACTTCGCATAAGGGGTAGACGACCTATCCTACCTTAAGGCTTAGGGACTGGCCTATCCTAGTCCTGAACGGTGTCTAAGTGGTGGAATGCTCGGTCGCGTATTCTGGCACCTCTAGGTCTTCCTCCTCATCTTCATCCGTCTCAATTTCCTCGTCACTTGAGGGAGTGAGGGAGTGGAGGAGTTGAACACGGCGCTGCTTCACCGGTGGCATCATGAAGAGGTTGCGATATTGCTTCGCTGTCATGCAGCGTGGCCAAGATGATCCCTTGGCATGCGTAGCCTGTGGGGGTCGCCCGCCTCGATAGGCAACAACGGGCTGTCCAGGGGGTGCACCATCCTTCTTGATCATGCCCGCCTTTATCTGAGCTAGGCGAAGGAGTTCCTTGGTCTCATGGAGTTCCCTCCGAAGCTCCATCGACTCCGAGGCCAGATGTTGTGCTAGGCTGTCAGCACACAAGCCGAAGTAGGTCTGGAAACAGAGGGGAAGCCCCTCGTCCATGGGTGGAGCTGGTGCGCTTCTCTCGTCATCACCCTCCTTACGATAAGGCAGGTAACGAGTGGCTGGCTCACTTGCCATCTCTGGCAGAAGAACCTGAAGGCGAGTCAGCGCCTTGAGTGCAGCAATCTCAATAGCGAGGAGCAGGGTCGCCATCTAGGGTCCTTCAAAGAACCATCCTGTCGGAGAGTCGTTCGCCCTCACGACTACCTCCACGTGATACTCCCTCTTGGCGCTGCTGATCCAGTGCTCGTGATAGGAGAAGGTGGGGGCTCGAGTGAATTGGCACTTCTTGAGGCTGTCCTCAAGAAGCACGGGAAATCCAGTGGTCAGGAGGTCCTCGGGTACAACGGCCATCTACAAAAGTGGAAGGGGAAGGGTCAATAGAGGAGATATGACCCCTGTTTGGGATGTTTTTAGAAAACGTAGATATATAGGTAGTTTTGTAGATAGTCTCACTCTAACCAACGTCCATGCTAACTAAGGCTTCCTACAGTCAGGATGGCTCTCATACCAGCTCTGTGGGGACCCCGACTCATAAGTCGTGATCACCGAATGCACGTGTACAGTGATCCCAGAGATCAATGCTCACTGAACACAGAAGCTGAATAACAAGAGTCTTACATCCATACATATCGCCTTACACAAATTATGACCATTATGGTCAAGTCTTACATAGATAAAGCCACAAGGGCTGAATACCAAATAAACTTAAGCAGCGGAAATCTTTGTCGATAAGTAGAACCCATGCCATCTGCCTTAACCCTACAGACATTCTGACTGGAAAACGTCCTAGTTCGCATGTTCATCTCCAAAGAACTCTTCTTCGAACTCTTGTTCTTCCATGCCTGGCCAATTAAATAACCAGTGGCAAGCCAATGAGTACTTTGAATGTACTCGCAAGCAACCCATGTTTTGGCTCAAGATACAACAATGCATGACATAGGTAAATTTTTGCAGAAAGCTAATTTTATTGCGTTATGACATGTTCAATATTGGTAAATCATGTACCGTATGAATTCAAGTAACCGTAGGGACTGGTTACAGATATCAACATAAGGGAGTGGGCTCCAACCCAACTCATCCATATCAAGTCCTTTGACTTGACCTAAGTAGTTCTTCCCACACACCCTGGCTTCTAAACAATGGGACATAGCCCAAGAGCGGTTACCCAACTATCCTTGACTATGGACACGGCTATTCGAATAGTTTTACACTCTGCAGAGGTTGCACACTTTACCCACAAGATCCGAGGAACTTCTGTGTCATCCACGACCCGCGGTACCTCAAGTACCCGGGGTAAGCACCCGATCACTATCTTTCCCTAGAAGACACTAACATAGAGTCCACTCGATTGGTAGTAACCCCCGTGCCCAACATTTCACATCTTAAAATTGTGGAGCCTTGCTCCCATATACATCACATACCACAAGCATGGGGTATCAACAGTGTGTCTGGTGCCTTGTGAAAACAGTCATGGCCGCCCTACCTGGCACGACCCCATCCCGAGAGAGCGCAACAACAACTCTCCCGTCACTAGTAATGCGGGCTCCAAGCTAGTATCGACCTAGGTAATCAATAATGCCCTTTCCCATATAAGGGTAGAGTGGTTGCGCATGTAAGGTTGGAATAACAGTCGCAACAGTGGCAAGCCAATGAGTAACCAATCCGTTTTGAAAACAACACACACACTTGCCTCGGTACACCACTTCGCCATCAAGTGGTTACCCAACTCATTATCTCCTTCGGGCATAAGTGGCACCCGACAGGGTTTTCGAAAAGTCTTTTGAAAACCATCTTGCTCCCATCACCATGCATATTCATGTCCCTTTTTGCGTAGCGTCTACTTTAGCATCCTATCTACTCCCACCGGCATAACCCTCATAGGAAGGTAGGGTCATGCATAATGCAAGTATCAACAAGGAAGTAACAGAGGTAACCCATCAAGGTGGTTACCACCTCATCATGATTCCGTTGCAACAACAATATGGTGCTATATGACATGCATAAAAAGGGTTTCTTAGACATGGTCAAAGGGCTGTATGCCTGGCTCAACAAAGTCTTCTGGGTCTTCAAAGTCTTCTGGTCCAACTCCTTCGTCAGCAACGCAATCTATCGGCGCAAAATAATAACGATAAAATAAGGCAATAATAAAACAGAAAAACCAAAGTGCTCAGAAAAATGTCAACTCATTTTTGTTAAATACTAGGGTTAAAACTAAGAAGGGGAAATTCTTATTTCTGGATTTGGAGCTATAGAGATAGAAAAAGAAAAAGAAAAAGAAAAAGGGCACTGTGCCCGCTGGGCTAGAACAGCTGCAGTGCAGCAGGCCCAGAGGGGAAAATGACCAGGCGAGCCAGCGCGCACGCGTTAGATTTTCAAACCTGATGGGCGGGGCCCAGGCGTCAGCGAGAGAGAGAGAGAGGGGCGAGGGAGAGGTGAGGATGACAGGTGGGCTCCACCTGTCATCTCTAACCTCGTGATAGATAGGTCGGCGAGCTCACCGGCGACGCTACAGGGCACGGCAGGTCGAGCGGGTGGCACCGTTGGACTCAGGGGGATGTCGCCGTTCCGGTGGTGGTGGAGGTGGTCGCCGGGGCAGCCTGGTTCGCCGGCAACGAGGTCACGTGGCAGAGGTGCTTCATGCGTCGGTGGTTCCGGCTGTTACCGGCTGCAAAAAGAGTGGGGAAGAGAGGGGAAAGGGTTAGTGATGTCGTGCGGTTCTAGATCGAGAGAGAATGGGGGCGGAGGAGGCCTGTACCGCGCGAACGCCGACGAGCTGAGGCGGCGGAGCTCAAGCTCGATCTCGAGTTCAGGCGCTCTGGAGGCAAAGGGTGGTGCGGGAGGTTGATTAGGAGTGGGGGGGAGCGACAGGGAGTGAGAGAGAGGCTCGGGGTCGGCTTATATAGGCTGGCCGAGGTCCACCATAGGCGCGGCCTACGGGCATCCGCGGGACCGCCTCGGGTGGCCGTTAGAGAGGAAATGGAGGGCTCGGGGGTGTTCTTGGGAGTGGTTTAGGGTGCCAGGGAGAGAGAGGAGGAGCGGTACGAGCTGTGGGCGGGCCACAGGAGTGGCGCGAGCATTGGCCGAGCGGGGCGGCATTCTGGCGCGAGGTGCAGGAGAGAGAGAGGAGGGCGCGCGAGCAAGTTTGCGGCCTGCTGGCGTGGAGCGGACGTCGAGGAGCATCGACTGGCACGCGGGGAGGCTCGAGGCGGTCGGGGGACGCGGCATCAATGGTCGGGTGCTCTGCCAGGCGCTCCAAAGCGCGACTTTGGCCGGCATCCACGGTTTTCCCACGTCCTCACGCGTCCACTTGTGTCTGGTAACTGCCGGGGGCGGGGGCAAAAGCTGGGGAGAGCCTTGGATGCTCTGGAAAGCTGAGGGGAGAGAAGGGTACTGAGAGAGAGAGGGAGGAATCCATTGTCTAGAGAAGAAAAATGGGGTTCTCCCCACTTAATCGTTGCTTCCTCGGGCAGAAAAGCATACAGGTGCTAGAGGGGGCCTAGGAGGGGTCGTGGTAGAAAGTTGAGCCTACGTAGACTAGTGGAAGAGGCCAAAAATGGGATTTTGGTAAAGTGGCAGAAGGTGTTTGATGCTGGTTTGGGCAAGTAGATGATTTCCATTTGCCATGATACTCCACAGGGTGAAATGTCACATATAATTAGGGCCTTCCACCAATTTTGAGCTCATTTGGGCAAAATTGCCAATGCAACTTTTTTAAACCCTAGATATTGGCAGAAATGAACTTCTGCAGATCTAGTTGAGCAAATCACTTAGTGTGGTGGCTTCATTTCGTCATGTGAACATGCTCATAAAAGTTGGGGTCAAGGAGAGAAAGTTGGTAGTACAAAGTTGTTCAAATTTGAATCTGGACAGAGATGGTTTTGGGGCACTTTTGTGAACCAAAACAGTTTGGATTGAGCTGAAACTTTTAAATTTCATCATATTATGTATATGTGACTTTCTAGAATTTTCTTGGATTTTTATGAAAATATTTCCTGTAGAAATATTTCAAATCCTTGAAATGGGCAGAAATGGTTTTGGGAGGTTTTGTCCAATATTTTGAACATGACCATGTGTTGAAACTCTTATATATAGACAATATATGTCCACAGAGTTTCCCTGATTTTTGTCAAATATTTTTGAAACAATAAAATAATTTTTCCCTATTAAAGACCATTTCTGGCCTTAAGAAAAAGCTTTTAAATAAAATAGTAAAATAACTTTTAAAATTATATTTTTGTGGTTTATGGGAATCCTATATCTATTAGGTTTCTTATATACCCTTTGAAATATTTTTCATACCCTAAATCAAGTACTTGTAGTGCAAGCCTCAATTCAGGGGTTTTTGGAAAACTAAATTTTGAAAATACTTTTTGGCCAATTTATTTTCGTAAGAAAATACTATATTGCACTATACACATGGCATGATCATTGGGCAGAAGTTTGGGGCAGGGGGATGAAGTATATAAAGTGGAGTAGTTGACTTTAAAGAGCACTTGAAAATCACAGAGAGAAAACCAACTCCAAATAAAAGCCAAATTATTCAAAAGTTTTTTGTTGGTCCGAATTTTCATGTGTTATTAATGAAAATGACATGTTACGAAATGCAGGGTGTGACACCTTCCCAGTCCGTTCAGGACTCAGGCGTGCAGCACCCACCAAGCCAACCAGATTTATCCTGAGATACATCCTCAACACTCAGCAGCCACTCCTCATCACCCATTTTCTAATTGATTCATTACTCATTAGGCATGACTGTCATTAGGGTTTGTTGTGTGCTCAGTGCTACCTACAATTAATGGTTCAGATGTATTTCGGTAATCTTTAGTACCTCTAAAGTTCACAGGGTTTTCAAAATTCCGGCCCTCGAAACAGAAACTAGTCATTTTGGATTGTTGGTCGTAGTGACATTGACCCAGATTACTACTGCAAGCCAGGTTTGTTGACAATTTTACTTGTCTTTCTTACTCATTCGATATAATATCCAATTATTCACGTCGATTAGTTGCAAACAATAAGTTCTAGACAAACTTCTTCATTCAGATTTTGGACGGTCTCTTACTGCAGTTACAATTCTGCATACTTGTCCTAGTAAGCTCACAAGTAAATGATTGATTCACTACATCTATGCTTGCCTTTTCATATTTGTTTTCAATATTCTTTTAGGGCGGACCACCCTGTTTCTAAATACTGGAACCATAGACATGGGTGAATAGTATTTCTCTATGTGACCTCTTCCATCATGTGTGGGTAACGAACACTGCATTGTATAGAAAGAAAGTGTCATTTCCAGCTTTTACATAGGTTTCGATCTTTTACATGGAATACAATCTGCCTACTTGCTTTGTGTCGCACTACCAACACTCCACCCTTGAAGCTAAACATTACGCCACTCATAATTGCTTAGTTTATTTGTTCAAATACGAATTTCATATGACTCTAATGTTCCTACTTCAGTTTTGAAATGTGTGCCTGCATGTTATAGAGACATAAGGGGTTTGTATTTCTATGTGTGGTCTGGTCAACACGGTTGGGGAGGTGAACTTTGCATATGCATGGGTTTATAGGGAGACACTCTCCGAGTTGAATCCGCAATGCATTCCATAGATAATCTGACTACTTTTTATGTTTTCATGAATCTCAGATTCTGAACAGCATCATAATGATTATGAGCTTGCGCGCATGAAAAGAATAAAGCAGAACAATGCCATGGCTGTCAAACTTGGCATTAAGGGACTGAAATCAAGTCTGGATGCAATGCAATGCAAACGCTCTCCATCTACAGATTCATGCTCAGAATATGATCCTAACAGTGATTCTGAGCTAGAGGGAGACCTAAGTCAATGTAGCTCCCTAGTGGAGGAGCCAGAGGAAGATGCCCTATCTTATTCACCCATCAAGGTACTTGCTCTAACTTTCCAAGGTTACATTGCTCGCACATATCTTGCAACTGATGCTTTGCATTGCTTCTACTTTGTTGAACTGCCATTAGCTTAGTTTACACAGCGTGTATGTGAATACCCCATGCCTATCCATTTTCAGTACATATTCCATCTGTCATCATACCATATTTATCCATTCAAATGCCGTTCTTGTGTATCAGACGTTCAAAAGGAAGAGGGCGATTGCTGATCGTGGAGGAGCACAAGCAAAGTATTTGGAAAAGGTAGTGGCACCTGATAAATCAAATAGTCCATTAGGTGTAATTGCAATATCACCTGACCCACAAAATACCCCAACTCTAGCAGACTCTAGCCCTACTACACTGGTCATTTCTGATGCCCCAACTCAGCAGACCCCAACTGCAGCAAATAGTATGATTATGCCAGTTGACATAGCACCAGCTGTACGATGCAAAACCCCCATTCCAGCAAAGAGTACAACAAATCCAGTTGCCAAATCCCTTTTCGAACTAGAGAGAGCCCCAATTGCAGTAAATAGGACCCATGTTCCATTTCTTCCCAGTTTAGAAGACGAAGCTTATGTTGTTGTCAGGAACTTTGTGCGCATCTTTCCTTCATGGAAAGATTATACCACAAACACAGAACAATTTCTAGTCTTCCTCCGCAACTTACGCGTAAGTAATGTACTAATGTTATTCATGGTCATTACTGCATATGTTTCTGCTGACAGAAGACACAAGATTTCATTCTTTTAAATAGGTGAGGAGCAATCTGGATTGCGATGACGAGCAAGGGTTTGTTGCGCTTTTCAAGCACTCCTTGATGAAGTATCGTTCCTACCTGAGGCAAGCACACTTCGATGGCAAGCCTCTGAATGAAATTTCTATAAAGTCTCCGGTGCTACATTTATCCGACGGTGACTGGAATAATCTTGTTACACATTGGTCTCGGCTGCAGCGTAAGGTACTGTCTATGATATCACATCACAATTTGAACTACATTTCTGCATTTGCCTCAATGTCTCACTTGTACGAAAACTGTTAGCAGAAGAATATTCGTTCTCAAGGGACCATAGAATCTCGCAACTATACTGCACACTGCATTGCTCTTGTGAGTACCTCTTGCCCTGTAAGACCATACTTACTTTCATAGCTATTTGATTATGTGGCATCACTGCACATGTTAGCCTCGTAATCGTGCATTTGGTGGACATTATAAGATCTGTATGGACTCTTAAATAAATTTAGAATCAACCCAATGCCTTTGAAGAGGTTTAGCTCTGCAGTCCTCTTGTAAGGACTGAACGTGGTCTATCACTATACTTACATTAACAGCTACTCCCTCTGTCCCATAATATAAGAACGTTTTGTATAGTACACCAGTGTTCAAAACACTCTTGTATTATGGGAAGAGGGATTGGTTCATTTTGTAGCATTCTGCATCTTATCTCCCTCGCCCACCATTTACTAAAAAAGATCAGATCTATATTTAATCTTACAAACAAGTAGAATACACAGACAATGCCAGTGCAGAAGTGTAGCCCATTGCTCTTGTTAGTACATTTTGTCCTGTAATGCTTGTACTTCCAAGGATTGGTAGTTGATTAGCATCAATCTGCATATTATCTTCATTATCCTCTATCCCTTCCAGTATTATCATATCTATAATTACTCTCTACAAAATGTAGAGTACAGGCAATTCTTATGAAGAAGATTCTATGCTGAAATTCTTGAGTTATCCTTCCCTTGACATGGAAAAGGGCACTATAAAGCCGGTGTTAACTGTTAATGTAAGTCAGTCCTTCTAAAGCCTTTATCCTCAACTGCTGTTTAATTTGCTCATACTCCCTATCGTTTACTGCTGTTTAGTTTGCTGTTTCTACCAAAATGCATGTTCGTAAGAACCATAAGTTCTAAGTTTTACTTGTAAAACCAAATTCCTTATTCATACCATGCACATTACTTAATACTCCCTATATGTATGCTTGTTTTTGTGGATCTATAATCCAGTGTGTGGTGAAGCAGCCCACGTTTGCACCTTGTCATCTCCTGTTTTATCTTACTGATGTGGCTGATGATATGAACAACATGCCATGCACATTATCCAAAATAGATACAATGATTTTCTTTGCCCATCATCTATGCTTGTTATGTTGACATGGTAATCCAGTAGTGTGGTGAAGCTCCCCGCATTATGAACAATGCCAAATTATGCTATTGATATTTTGAACTTACTCTTTATTTTCTAATTTGAAATTGGATAGAATTGAAAGAACAGTTATCATCTTTGTTTATACACGTGCAAAACTTGTCATCTCTCTGCTTTGTTTCAGGGTGATATGCCTGATGGCATGCACAAGTCTGCTGAAGGCTGTGAGACAAACCCAACATATATTGCAGCAAAGAAGGCAAAACATCTTGAAGCTAGCGAGACAACCCCAAAGTCTTGTCTTGATGCAGTGTTCAAGTTACTTGAGACTAATAGTCAAACAAGCTCACAGAATTCGTTGTCTGAATCAGTTCGACTTCTTTAGTCCCAAGTTCTAGCAGAAAGGCATTCTGCAACTCAACTTCGACTTGAAGTCCTATCTCTAAGAAATATTGCGGAGAACACCAATGAGAACCTCATCGCTAAACAGCTACACGTGGAAGCTATGACCGACATGCTAGGCCGGTCTCACAGCCTTGCTCAACAGCTTGCGCAGCAGTTCCCCCGCAAGGCTAACCTTTCTTGAACTGTCTTGGAAGTGGTCTCGGTTCAGTATTATTTTGTTACGCTGCAATGGTGCCCAGATTTTGTAATCTGCTTCTTCGTTGCGCTTTATGATCACTGGTGATGAACTTCGATGCCCAGTGGATGTAATATGCCTTAAATCATTTATTGTATAGTGTAGGTTTATTCTTAGTTACTATGCCGTAATTTCTTTATTGTATAGAGTAGGTTTGTTCTTAATTCCTACTAGTTACTGCCATCATTCGCTATCTGAAAAAAAATCAGATGTAGTCGACCGGACCGAAACATTCGACTCTAATGTGCCAGGTTTTTAGCGGGCCACAATTGGGCCGGCATGCGTCTTTCTTGGGCCCGAATGATTGGGGCCTTCACACATTGCGCCAGGCCCAAACTTACACCAGCCTATATTTTAGTTGGGCCTTTTGTCGACCCAGCGCTTAGTTTGGCCCAGGTAGCGTTGGGCCATTAACAGGCTGAATATTGTACTGGCCTGTCATGGCTGAGATGAAACCACGGGCCTTTGGCAGGCCAAAATGCATGTTGGGCCTCAATTTTCACTAGTCGTCGACGGGCCTTCAGCAGGCCGAAATGTAGACCGGGCCGTTTTGGGCCCAGTTAGCTCACGGGCCGTTACCAGGCCGAAACATATCTCAGGCCTTAGTTGGCCTACTGATATCATGGGCCTTTAAGAGGCCGAAAGCTTAGCACAGGCATCAACGAGCTAAATTACACGACATGCCTTTAACAGGCCCAAAGTCACGTCGGGCGTAACTGTTACCACCTTTAGCACGGGCCGCTAGTGGGCCCGATGTCCCGTCGGACCATATATGGCCCATGAGCAGCACGGGCCATTCCCAGGCCGAAAGTCACACCGGGCTGAAATGGGCCCACGTATACATCAGGCCTCTAACAGGCCGAAAGTCACTGGGCTGTAGTTGGGCCCAAATATTCGGCGAACAATTAACGGGGCGGATCTGGCTTCGAGCCGTAAATGGGCCCAAATATTGGGCGAACAATCAGATCTGGCTTCGGGCCGTAAATGGACCGAAATATTGGGCGAACAATTAACGGGCCAGATCTGGCTTCGGGCCGTAAATGGGCCTTTATTAAGCAGGCCGTTATTGGGCTGGCCCACTAGTACCTGATTAAGTTCTAAGGTCCTTTGACTGGGCCGACCTTTTTAACCTATATGGGCCTCTGTTGGGCCCAGCCACATGTCAACGTATCATAGGCATGTCTCCTCCAATGGACGGGCGACATCTAGCCCACTGACGAGCTGACAGGTGTTCCCTTCGGCCAATCAGAATTTTACACGTGGAAATTTCCCATTGGTCAGGGCTGTTAACGGGTTATCGGATCCAAAATCTGACCCGATAGCTTAACGGCGTTCCGTTACGGTGGATGCCACATGTCGGTCACCCTTGACGAAAGCACTTCTGTGATGCGTGATTTATCGTCATGGAAGTGGACACTTCCGTGATGATAATTTTGGTAATGTCATGGAACACTTCTACGACAGCATAGGTATGACTATCTTGATTCTGTCATAAAATCGTCATGGATGTACATGCATGACAAAAAATGCGACCTACTGCGACAAACACGTATCATCATGGAAGTGTATTTTTTTTGTAGTGCAGGTGGCTGAACAATAGCTGCAGAGATCAATGCTTTCTTAAGTATTTCAAATGCTTCTACATAATCATCATCAAAGACAAATGGCATATCTTTTTGTAATAAATTAGTCAGAGGCCGAGAAATTTTTGAGAAGTCCTTAATGAACCTCCTATAAAATCCGGCGTGACCAAGGAAACTTCTTATACCTTTGATGTCCTTGGGGCATGGCATCTTTTCAATAGCATCAACCTTTGCTTTATCAACTTCAATACCTCTTTCAGAAACTTTATGCCCCAAGACAATACCTTCGTTAACTATAAAGTGGCACTTTTCCCAATTCAAGACAAGATTAGTTTCTTCACATCTCTGCAAAACTCGATCAAGGTTGCTCAAGCAATCATCAAAAGAAGATCCATAGACGGAGAAATCGTCCATGAAAACCTCACAAATCTTTTCACAAAAGTCAGAGAATATAGCCATCATGCATCTTTGAAAGGTAGCAGGTGCATTACATAAACCAAAAGGCATACGTCTATAAGCAAAAGTACCAAAAGGGCAAGTAAAAGTAGTCTTTGATTGATCCTTGGCTGACACAGGTATTTGAGACAAACCAGAATAACCATCTAGAAAGCAAAAAATGTGTATATTTGGATAATCTTTCTAGCATTTGATCGATAAAAGGTAAGGGGTAATGATCCTTTTTAGTGGCCTTATTTAATTTGCGGAAATCAATTACCATCCTATAACCTATAATAATTCTTTGAGGAATCAATTCATCTTTATCATTAGGAACGACATAATACCTCCCTTCTTAGGGACACAATGGATAGGACTTACCCAATGACTATCAGCAACGGGATAGATTATACCTGCCTCAAGGAGCTTTAGTATTTACTTTCTAACCACTTCTTTCATTTTAGGATTCAGCCATCGTAGATGATCACGAACTGGTTTAGCATCTTCTTCCAAATTTATTTTATGTTGACATAGAGTGGGACTAATGCCCTTAAGATCATCAAGAGTATACCCAAGAGCAGCACAGTGCTTCTTCAGAGTTTTCAATAATCTCTCTTCCTCATGCTCTGAAAGTTTAGCACTAATAATAGCGGGATATATCTTTTTCTCATCAAGATAAGCATATTTAAGAGTATCAGGAAACGGTCTAAGCTCAAAAACGGGATCACCCTTGGGTGGAGGAGGATCCCCTAGGATTTCAACAGGCAAATTGTGTTTCAGAATAGCTTCCTGTTTAAAGAATACTTCATCTATTTCATTTCTTTCATTCATAAACATATCATTCTCATGGTCTAGCAAATATTGTTCTAAAGGATCACTAGGAGGTACGGCAATAGAAGCAAGACCAATAATTTCATCCTTACTAGGTAATTCTTCTTCACGGTGTTGTCTACTAAATTTAGAGAAATTAAATTCATGAGACATATCATCTAAACCAATAGTAACAACATCCTTTTTGCAACCTATCTTAGCATTAATAGTGTTTAAGAAGGGTCTACCAAATATAATGGGACAAAAGCTATCTTGTGGGGAACCAAGAACAAGAAAATCAGCAGGATATTTAGTTTTCCCACACAAGACTTCAACATCTCTAACAATTCCCATTGGTGACATAGTATCTCTATTGGCAAGTTTAATTGTGACATCAATATCTTCTAACTCAGCGGGTGCAATGTCATGCATAATTTATTTGTATAAGTCAAAAGGTATTGCACTAGCACTAGAACCCATATCACATAAGCCATGATAACAATGATCTCCTATTTTAATAGAAATAACAGGCATGCCTACCAAAGATCTAGGTTTATCTTTAGCACAAGGTTTAGCGATTCTAGTAGTCTCATCACGGAAATGAATAACATGCCCATCGATATTATCAGACAAGAGATCTTTAACAATAGCAATATTAGGTTCTAATTTAATTTGCTCAGGAGGTGTATAAGTTCTAATATTTCTTTTCTGAACCACAGTTGAAGCTTTAGCATGATCTTTTATCCTAAGAGGGAAAGGTGGTTTCTCAACATAAGAAGTAGTAACAGTAGGATCATTATAAGTGATAGTATTTTCTTCAACTTTAATAGGTGCAGCTACTTTTACTTCTATGGGAGGATGATATTTAAACCACTTCTCCCTAGGGAGATCAACATGAGTAGCAAAAGATTCACATAAAGAAGGTACTATCTCAGAGTCAAGTCCATATTTAGTGCTAAATTTACGGAAAACATCGGTATCCATAAAAGACATAACACAATCAAACTTAGGTGTCATACCTGACTTATTACCTTCGTCGAGGTCCCAATCTTCAGCGTTGCGTTTAATTCTTTCCAATAAATCCCATTTGAATTCAATAGTCTTCGTCATAAAAGAGCCAACACAAGAAGTATCGAGCATGGTGCGATTGTTATCAGAAAGCCGAGCATATAAATTTTGAATAATCATCTATCTAGAGAGCTCATGATTGGGGCATGAATATAACATTGATTTAAGCCTCCCCCAAGCTTGAGTAATGCTTTCTCCTTCGCGAGGCCAAAAATTATATATATAATTGCAATCACGATGAACAAGATGCATAGGATAAAACTTCTGATGAAATTCCAATTTCAATCGTTTGTAGTTCCATGACCCCGTATCATCACATCGCCTATACCATGTCAATGCATCTTCCTTCAAAGATAAAGGGAAGTCCTTCTTCTTAATAACATCTCCGGGTACACCTGTAAGCTTAAATAATCCACAAACTTCATCCAGATATATTAGGTGCTCATCACGATGCGTTGTTCCGTCTCCTGCAAAAGGATTAGCTAGCAGTTTTTCTATCATACCTGAAGGAATTTAAAAGCAGACATTTTAATTTTCAGTAGGTTCAGTAGGTTGAGGAGCAACTCTTTGCTCTACTGGTCGGGGTGAAGATACCCCGAACAAGCCCCTCAGAGGATTACTTTCCATAGTAACAAGTGACAGTAAATTTCAGCACACTATATAAATTTTTCCTTACCAAATTCCACCTACCAAAGGCGCTTCACTCCCCGGCAACGGCGCCAGAAAAGAGTCTTGATGACCCACAAGTATAGGGGATCTATCATAGTCATTTCGATAAGTAAGAGTGTCGAACCCAACGAGGAGTAGAAGGAAATGATAAGCGGTTTCCAGCAAGGTATTATGTGCAAGTACTGAAATAAGTGGTAACAGATAGTTTTGTGATAGGACAATTTGTAATGAGCAACAAGTAACAAAAGTAAATAAAGTGCAGCAAGGTGGCCCAATCCTTTTTGTGGCAAAGGACAATCCTGGACAAACTCTTATATAGAGAAAAGCGCTCCCGAGGACACATGGGAATATCGTCAAGCTAGTTTTCATCATATTCATACGATTCGCCTTCGGTACTTTGATAATTTGCTATGTGGACGGACCAGTGCTTGGGTACTGTCCTTACTTGGACAAGCATCCCACTTATGATTAACATCTATTGCAAGCATCCGCAACTACAACAAAAGTATTAAGGTAAACCTAACCATAGCATGAAACATATGGATCCAAATCAGCCCCTTACGAAGCAACGCATAAACTAGGGTTTAAGCTTCTGTCACTCTAGCAACCCATCATCTACTTATTACTTCCCAATGCCTTCCTCTAGGCCCAAATAATGGTGAAGTGTTATGTAGTCGACGTTCACATAAAACCACTAGAGGAGAGACAACATACATCTCATCAAAATATCGAACGAATACCAAATTCACATGACTATTAATAGCAAGACTTCTCCCATGTCCTCAGGAACAAACGTAACTACTCACAAAGTACAATCATGTTCATAATCAGAGGGGTCTTAATATGCATATAGGATCTGAACATATAATATTCCACCAAATAAACCAACTAGCATCAACTACAAGGAGTAATTAACACTACTAGCAACCTACTAGTACCAATCCCGGACTTGGAGAGAAGAATTGGATACAAGAGATGAACTAGGATTTTGAGAGGAGATGGTGCTGGTGAAGATGTTGATGGAGATTGCCCTCTCCCGATGAGAGGAGCATTGGTGATTACGATGGCGATGATTTCCCCCTCCCAGAGGGAAGTTTCCCCGGCAGAACAGCTCTGTCGGAGCCCTAGATTGGTTCCGCCAAGGTTCCGCCTCGTGGCAGCGGAGTTTCGTCCGAGAAGATGGCTTATGATTTTTTTTCCTCATCGAAAGACTCCATATAGCAGAAGATGGCCATCGGAGGGCCACCAGGGGGCCCATGAGGTAGGGGGCACGCCCAGGGGGTAGGGCGCGCCCCCCACCCTCGTGGGCAGGGTGTGGCCCCCTGGTGAACTTCTTGCGCTCAGTATTTTTTATATATTCTGAAAACGTCTTCCGTGAAGTTTCAGGACTTCTCGAGCTGTGCAGAGTAGGTCTCTACTATTTGCTCCTTTTCCAGCCCATAATCCCAGCTGCTGGCATTCTCCCTCTTTATGTAAACCTTGTAAAATAAGAGAGAATAGGCATAAGTATTGTGACATAATGTGTAATAAGAGCCCATAATGCAATAAATATCGATATAAAAGCATGATGCAAAATGGACGTATCAGCCACCCCGTCACTCTCCATCGTCTGCCACCAACGCCGCCACCGGCCCCACGGGGAACGAGCAACAAGCATCCTCGCTGCACCCCTCGGTGTGACAGGACAGCCGCACCGCCACTCCATCATTGACTCCCGCTGGTTCGTCGTCTCACGCTCGTCGCGTCCCCACGGACGCACGGGCAGCGCTCCTCATGGCGCACGAGCTCCTGCGCTACCGCCTAGTCGACGACCTCTACGGGGACTGGCTTGACCGCATCGCCGAGCTTGTCCGCGCCGTAGGGGACACTCTCTGCCTCACCCTCTGCCAGCCATGGGCGATGCAGCTCACGAAGCACCTCCACCGCCTTTGCACCAAGATAACGCCCTAGCACCAAGGCGCGCGGCTCCATGGCGCGACCCACCGCGTCCGGCGCCCGCGCGTGAAGAAAGAAGCTGTCAAGAGGTCCCTCGACCACAAGAGAACGCCCCGCCACTCCTTGCACTGCCGCACCAGGATCGTTTGCTGCAGCAAAGCCCTGCGCTGCTTGCCGTTGCGGTGCACAGGCGCCAAGACCAAGTTCCACCTCCAAGGCGGGGCCCGGTGACCACGTCCGGCTGCCGCGCCTTCACCCCCGAGCTGCGTAGCGTCACCTGGCCGGGCAAGTTCAAGCCAGATCTACCTCCTTTCTACGACGGCACACCTGACCCCGCAGAGTTCCTGCAGCTCTACGAGCTAAGCATCGAGGCGGCCAACGACGACGAGAAAGTCATGGCGAACTTGTTTCCCATGGCCCTCAAGGATGGTGCCCGCTCCTGGCTCTTGAACCTGCCCCCAGGCTCGATTTCCTCCTGGGACGAGATGCTCAACCACTTCATCGCCAACTTCCAGGGCACTCGTGACCGCCCCTCGGTCGCGGGGGACCTGCGCCGCATCAAGCAACAACTAGGAGAGACCCTCCAGAAGTACATCCAGCGCTTCAACAACGTTCATCTCAAGATCCCCAAGGTGACGGACGAGGCCATCATCTCCGCATTCTCTGATGGCGTTCGTGACGTCAAGATGAAGGAGGAGCTCGCCATCCACGAGGAGCTATGCACGTCTCTGGAGTTGTTCAACCTAGCGACCAAGTGCGCCAGAGCTGAGGAGGGGCACCTCTCCCTCCTCGGGCTCCTGGCTGCGGACCTGGAGGAAAAGAAATCCAAGGTCAAGGACGTGAAGCGCAAGGGAGCAGCCGTTCTCGTGGCGGAGCCAGACACCAAGCGCGGCAGAGACCAGCCCGAGTCATCCTAGAGAAGCCGACCATTCTGCGCCTTCCATAACCTGCATACCCACGACACCACTGACTGTCAAGAGCTCAGAGCCATCCGAGAAGGACGCTTCGATCGACGCCCCGAGCGTAGTGACCGGGGCTACGATTGAGGAGGAGGACATGGTGACGGACGCTGGGACGACCGTGGCCCATGCAAGGAGTGGCGCGACCGGCCTCGTGAGGACCGCTGGCAGGATCAGCCTCGCGAGGGCGCCTGGAGGGACCAGCCTCATGAGGATCGTCCTCAAGGCAACGCTGGCCTTCCTCCACCCAGAAGGAATGACGACCACTATCAAGACGAGGGGGCTGGGGGCTTCCAGGAGCCATGGTCTATCGCCTGCATCTTGGGCGGAGCTCAAGCCCCATCCTCGCAGCATATCTTCAAACAGTTTGCTCGTGAACTGAATGCAGTCCTCCCCAATCTCGAGGCCACACGCCCGCTCATATGGTCCAGGTGCCCCGTCACGTTCAGTTCGGCAGATCAGCTCAAGTGCGGAGCTACTATAGGCATCCTCCCAATGCTTTGTTCACCAGTCATCAGCAGCATGCAAGTTACCAAGACCGTCATCGACAGCGGCGCAGGGCTCAATGTCCTGTCCGTCGACACATTCAACAACCTCCAAGTGCCATATGACCAGCTTCATCCTACCAAGCCTTTCTCAGGAGTGACCGACGGCTCCACTACCCCGATCGGGCAGGTCCGCCTCCCCGTTACCTTCGGAGAACGCAACAACTACCGCACCGAACTCATCGACTTCAACATCGCCTACATCCACCTGCCATACAATGCCATCCTCGGGCATCCAGCCCTGGCCAAGTTCATGGCGGTGACCCATCACGGCTACAATGTCCTCAAGATGCCGAGAAGCAGTGGAATCATCACAGTCCCATGCGAGGAAAGAGACGCCGTGTGCTCCCTCGAGTGTGCCTTCCAAGATGCAGCAATCAACGACCCTGACAGCCAGGGCGAGCGCCCTCCTGAGGCCACCCACAAGAAGAAGAAACAGTTGCGCCACACAGGGCCTCAGGCATGCGGCGCCTCGTCAGGATTGGTGCCCGCACCTGGGGTGCCTCCCTCCATCGCATAGGAAAGCGTGCCCGGCGCCCCTCTCGGGCAGGGCTCGGGGGGCTCTCTTCTAGAGGGCCTCAGACTTTGCCAACATCAGGAGGGAAGCGCTTGGGCTCCACTTGGAGGCATGCCTCGCGGCACGTTTCCCTCAGGAGAACACAGGGCAAGGAGTGCCCACCATTCAGGAGTTCATCACCAAGACCACTCAGGAACTGCAAGACGCAAGGGCCATGCGCGGTGGCCACTGCTCACCAGGTGAAGCTCCCCATCCAGGCGAGGATGCCGGGCTGCGCGTCTGCATTGACGTCCCAGGGCTCAACCGGGCCACCTCTCAGGAGCTTTTCTGGCCTTCCCACGTGGGACGCTATGAGAGCCCATCTCACAGCTACGTTCGCATGCCTTTTTGGCCTGCCGAGCATGGCGACTGCCTATCAGCACAACCTGCGGAGCATCCTGGTGGCTCAGGAGGCCAGGCACCATGTTGTGCTGACGGAGATGAAGACGGTCCTCAAGGAACCACCTGGACCCCCAGAGCCTCCCGAGGCTCAGGGCCCCGGTGGCTCATGAGGAGTAGCCCCTTCGCCGCATACCTTCAGCTGCCCCAATTCTCCTTCATCAACAGAACCAGGTGACATTTTCCAAGTTCATTCAGCTGGGAGCGCCCCCAGAGCAGCATCATTCCCAGGCCGCGTGGGTCCGTCCCTGTGGCATGTATGCCTTTTTATGTCTTTAGCTTATCTTGTTGGGGGCGCCCCTCAGCTGCATCATCCCCAAGCCGCTCGGGCCTGACCCAGTGGCATGCATCTTCCCTGCATTTACTTAAGCCTACTGCTTCCATGCTTAATCTATCTATGACTATCACCTTCTTGATTGTCGCCCACCATGGGAGCCGCGTGCCGGTCGTCTTTCTTCAGGACCCTTCACGTGAGTAAGTTAAGCACGGCGTCTATGCTCGGGCCCGTCCCTGCAGCGTCGATAAATCCAGCGGCTGAGCTCTGTCTGGCGGGCCGGCCCCATTCACCTCACCTCCTGGGGTCGTTGGTGCTTATCTTTCTCACGCGATAACCTCAGGAGATTCGTTTGGCGCAGGTTGTCTAACCACCACGCCGGACCAAGACAGTGAACAAGAACCAAGACCAGGCGCAACCCGCCTTGAGGTAGGGCCTCGTGAGCCTCGTGCTGGCTCACGAATGCCCAGATACACCTCTTCTAGCCCTACCATGCAAGCCACGTGTCAAGGCGGGGCTGTACACGCCCCAGGGGCTCTCCGCGGTAGGGAGTCCCCTCTTACGCACCAGAAGAGAATCAACAATCACCACGGCGAACGGTGCCCTTCCTCGCGCTAACTTGCAGGAACCTCCAGAGGGCCACAGCAGGTGGTACCATGGACTCTCCCTCTTCTCTCATGCAATTCGCTTGCGCGTTAAAAGGGGGGCTCATGAGCATCGGGCCTCAGGAGCTCTTACTGGCTCTCTAGATATCACCCTCTGGCCTTGACCATGGCACGTGACCTGGCATACCAGCGGCAGCTGAGCTCGCTCGAGGGCCGGTACCTATGGACGCAGAGCACCAAGAAGAACATGGAGGGGAGGGGGAGGCCTGCACGGGCCCGACCTAGCTACACTATGGTGGCCGACGTACGAGTTCGGCATGACTCGAGGAGCCGACCCCGGACTGTCGGATTTCGGGTTCCGGCAGACCCTTGAGGTTCGAACACTAGGGTGCGCGCGGAGATTTCGCCTCTTACCTACCTGCTCCCCTCCGCCTCGCTAGGATCTAAGCAATGGAAAGAGCAACACGAATGACACAGGGTTTATACTGGTTCGGGCCACCATTGTGGTGTAATACCCTACTCCAGTGTGTGGTCTGGTGGATTGCCTCTTGGGCTGATGATGACGAACAATACAAGGAAGAACAGCCTCGCGAGGGTCTGCTCTTGGCTGGGGTGATGAACTGCTGGGAGGAGTTCAGTCACCCTTCACTCTCTCTCTCTCTCTGCTTGCTTGCTTTCTCTTGCTTGGGTACTACCAGATCTCTTCTTGTCGTCCCCCCTACTCTGTGGGTGGCTAGTCCTATTTATAGAGGCCCTGGTCCTCTTCCCAAATATCGAGTGGGAAGGGAGCCAACAATGGCGGGCTAATTTGAAGGCGGACAGCTAGTACTAGCTATCCTGACAAAAGTAGTCTTCGCCTGCGCAAAGCTCTGGTGGTGACGCCGTCTTGGGCTCCACAATGACCTCCGTCTTGTAGTCCTCCTGGTCTTGGTCTTGTTGCACCGAAATGGCAACCTTTGCCTGATGCCTCGGTACTCCGCGGCTGCGCTTGCTCCGTTTGCACCAAAGAGGAAAGGAGGACACTGCGTGGGCTGGCACCCGCCTGGCGCCTTTGGTCGTCATGGCTTGCGTCACGGGCACCTCGTGAGGTACCCCGCCTTGATCTCTCCGCCTCCTCGCGAGCCAGCCTGATGAGGCCGTGCCTGAGGAAGCTCCGCGTCGTCCGCCCCGCGAGGCTTGGCCCCTCGCGAGGGTCTTGGGTCTGTGTTGGTGAAGATGGGTCGTGCTGGGGCCCCCTTTGAGCCACGCCGCAGGCCGCAGGCAGGCAAGTCTAGGGACCCCCGTTCCTAGAACGCCGACAGTAGCCCCCGGGCCCAAGGCGCGCACAGACTTGGCCATGCAGGGAGGCGGAAGGGCAAGAGCGAAGCGCCACGGGCCCTAACAGCCTGCGGCCTTGGGCGCCGCGTGGCGGTTGATTGGACGTGAGCGCCTTAGCAACCGTGCGAGTTGATAAAGGAGCGGCATCTGTCTAGGCTTTGCTTTTCGCTTTCTCCGGTTGCTGCTCAGATCCCCTTTCTTGCGCCTCTCCTTCTATCCGTTTGCACCAAAGTTTTCAGATCTACTCCGACCGCATGACCTAGGAAGCCATGGCGCCTCGTCAGTCTCCGGCCGTAGCTTGGTACTCACTCGCCCTGGACTCGCTGAACGTGTCGGAGGCGAGCCTTGGCCGGTTGCGCCGGATGGCGGCGGCGCGGGGCATCGACGGGGCGAAGGTGTTCAAGGCCGGCTCTGCCACCCCTGAGGGTCAAGGGAGCACCTTATATCCATTCTTTGTAAGTGCCATTGTTGTCGGCCTGGTGCCTCCCTTCTCCGAGTTGTTCTTCTCTGTCCTCCACCATTACAAGCTACAGGCTCTGCATCTCCACCCCAACTCCGTCCTTCTCCTGGCAATCTTCGCCTATTACTGCGAGGCTCACGTAGGGGTGCGGCCCTCAGTGGCCTTGCTGGGCCACTACTTCTACCTCCGGACTTCTCACGGTCCTTCTTCCGCGTGCGCGAGCTTCATCGCGTACGGCGGCGCCATGGCCATCTCGAACCCCGAGAAAAGGATTGAGGGCTTCAGGAGCAAGTGGGTCTTGGTGGATGCTGGGCGTTTTCACCCTCGGCTGATCTTGCCCACGGAGCAGCCAACGAGCTCCAGCGATTGGGGTCGAGCGGAGCTCGCGGACCCCCGTGCGAAGTTGGTGTTGGAGAAGATGAACACGGATCTGAGGCCGGCCAACATGGCGGTGGCGAAGCTGACCGGCGCGTCGCTGCTGACGGAATTCCTGGAGCACAAGCTGGCTCCACTTTGGTTGTACTCACTCCCGATGTGGAGGCCCCATCCGAGCCCCGCGGCCTTGGCCAACGGAGATCTGGCTGCGGTCCTCCAATCCCTTGTTCCTCCGCGACGACTGGGAGTAGGTAGTGGAGTTGGAAGTGCGTTATATCGACTAGAGGGGGGTGAATAGGCGATTTTTATGAAAGTCTTCAAAACGTGGAAGTTATGAAGACAAACGATAGAAATAAACCTATTACCATGCAGCGGAAGGTAGACTACACTAGACAAGCCATAGTCAAGTATTCAATGAAGTGAAAGCACAATGACTTAATAGCAGCAATGTAGTAAGGATCAGGTAGGAAGATATTATGAAGCCATACAGAACATGCAGTCACTCAGTGAAGACAAAAAGATAGTCCAAACATACAATGACTTCACAAGGAGCAACAGTAAGTAAAGGGAAGGGAAGATGAAACCAGTGACTCGTTGAAGACAATGATTTGTTGGACCAGTTCCAGTTGCTGTGACAACTGTACGTATAGTTGGGGCGGCTAGGTATTTAAACCTTAGGACACACAGTCCCGGACACCCAGTCCTAAACACGCAGCTCAGGACACCCAGTCCTCACTGTATTCCCCTTGAGCTAAGGTCACATAGACCTCGCCCAGTCACTCTGGTAAGTCTTCAAGGTAAACTCCCAGACCTTCGCAGACTTCGTTCACCGGCAATCCACAATGTCTCTTGGATGCTCAGAACGCGACGCCTAACCGGCTGGAGGATGCACAGTCCTCAAGTGTAATAAGTCTTCAGATCACACAGGCAAGAAGACTTAAGTGATGCCCAATTCTCTCTCAAAGGCTTTGAGGTGGGTTGCTCTCAAACGACAAAAGCCGTACTCTCAATCTGAGCAGCCAACCGTTTATGGTTGTGGGGGGTGGGCTATTTATAGCCACTTGGCAACCCGACCTGATTTATCCGAAATGACCCTGGGTCACTAAGGAACTGACACGTGTTCCAACAGTCAGATTTCAAACTCACACGGCAACTTTACTTGGGCTACAAGCAAAGCTGACTTGTCCGACTCTGGACAAGATTCGCTCTCATAGTCTTCACTCGAAGACATAGGTTTTTGGTTAGGCATCACTTCAGTCAGTCTGACTGGTTCTCTTGGACCCCACTTAACAGTACGGTGGTTCCTATGACTCAACACAAAAGAAAAAGAACTATGAAAGATCTAAGTCTTCGAGCTCCATAGGCTTCATGTGGTGTCTTCTCTTGTCATAGTCTTCAAATGTGAATATCTTCATATACCACCTTTGACTTCAATGTCTTCATACATTTTTAGGGGTCATCTCTGGTAGGAAAACCGAATCAATGAGGGACTTCTACCTGTGTTATCCTGCAATTGTCACAAACACATTAGTCCCTCAACTAGGTTTGTCGTTGATACTCCAAAACCAACTAGGGGTGGCACTAGATGCACTTACAATCTCCCCCATTTTGGTGATTGATGAGAAACTAGTTGAAGTTTTCAACGGGGAATATAATCTGTGAAATTGTAAAGGATAAGGAATTGTCTTCATAAGTTGCAAGGGCTCCCCCTGAAGATGTGCATATAGGTAATTTGCTTTTGGAATGCAAATGCACATGGCAGGTTGTACTTGTGGAGATCCACTTCAACTTATGATGACCATCCACTATGCATGTGAAAGTATATGAACATAATGACATGCATAACGGAAAATGGACGTCTGCAGAATGATCTAAGTGCGGAATTTATCGTCGCACATGCGGAATTTATCATCGCAAAACAAAGTGGCAGATAAGTAGTAGGCGGCCATCGAGTTTAAGTGTTACAACTCAAAGAACCAAATGTAGCAAAACGAGAGTTGTAAGCACGAAGCAAAATATAAAGCACCCGCCGATATGGACCCGCTTGAAGACTATCAACCTCATATGCTTCTCCCCCTTTTGTCAGTAAGGACCAAAAAGGTTTGAAGACATAGAGCATCTACTCGTTCCCATGCGGAGTAGGTGAAGTAGCAGGGTCGTTGGTGGTGTTTGGCGGTGCTGAAGAGCTTGGAGCAGAGTTGACGCGTGCTGAAGGAGGTGGTGGTGAAGTAGCATCATCTTCATCCTCGATAACTCTGGCAGTCACTGTTGCAGCAGATGAAGAGAACTCAGAGTCTTCAAGGGGTGGAGTTCCTAGCAGCACAGCTCTTTGAGGAGGTGTGGAGTCAAACTTGAATCGCTCAATGAAGCCATCCTCTTGGAGATCATCTTCAGAAAACATCATCGTTAGCCCTTTCCATGTACGGCGACAGGTTTCATGGGCAACGAAAGCATTCTTGGTGGCAAGATTGCGAATGTGATTAACTTCCACCAAGAGGCTTTTCATCTGACGCTTCAGCCAATCATGATGCCTATCCTGTTTCTGATGAAGAGCCACAAGAAGCTCTCGGTCGTTGAGAACACGAGTGCGTTTCTTGGGTCTTGGAGCAGTTGTACTATTAGTGGCTTCAGTAGACGCAGGGTGTGGTGCACGTGTAGTGCCATCCAAAGGATACACCCGAGTGACTGCTTTAACTCCTTCAATGTTCTGTGAGAAACTCTGATGCTCTGCATTCTGAAGACTTAGAGGTTCCTTTGCAGGCTCAGGATAGATGGCTTCAGTAGAGATATCCACATCAGGCAGAAAAATCCTATGATTGCGAGCAGATGGCTGATATGAGATATCGGAGTGAAGTTTAATTAGCCGCATTACCCATGGGGCGTAGAACTTCAAGCCAAATAGATCAGAGCCTGATGCAGCAAGTTGGCGGATGAATAAGTCCTGTGCATTGAAGCATTTTCCATGAAGAATATAGAAGACCAAAGTCTTCATTGCACCCTCAAGCTTGGCATTTGGAGAGTGCCCTTTGATGGGCCAGAGAGTTCGCCTGATCATGTGATAGATGGTTCGTGGCAGATACTCAAGGTCTTCAACGAAGAACTCTGTTGGATCAGCAGCATCTTGGGGCAATGGCTTCATCATGCTGAGCATATGACTCATATCAGGTTCCGGCCTCTTAAAGATGCTCTCAATAGCTTCACTATGCAGCTGACAGCCATGCTCGTAGAGATCGCCAGGAGTGGGCAAACCGGTGAGCTCAATGATGTCAAATGCATTGGCTTCGTGATGAACATTTCCGGTCATCCACTCCAGGACCCAAGTCTTCGGATCTCTGCTGTACCCGTGGATGTGAAGTGTGGCATAGAATTGGAGCAGCAGCTCTTCATTCCAATGCTCTTGGTCAGTAACGAACGGCAGCAGTCCAACTTCCTTGAAGCAATCCAAAGCTTCTTCCAAACAAGGCAGACTAGCTATGGCTTCAATGTCAAGGCGCTTGTGTGGGAAGATGTGACCTTGGTTGTAAAGAATGCATGAGTAATAGCTTCGCTGAGGATAGCTCCAGAACCGATCAGATGATATCCTTTCCCTTGAGTAGGGGTTCCTGGAGCTATCGAAGAATGTGTTGTCTGCCCTGAAGCCATTGATATTGAAGGAGCCAGGTGCTGATGCAGGACCTGGGAACCTTGGCAATCTTGGGATTGGCTTCTGTACCTGAGGCCTGTGCTCAACATGATAGTCGAGCTGTGGACCGGCAGCAGACTCAGGAACAGAAGTGATGGGATCAGTGGCTTCGCTGTCTTCTTTTTCCGTTGGGGAGGGCTCCACATTAGCTTCATTGGTGGTTGTGGCAGCCGCAAGATTTTCAGGCACGTTCTCCTTGAGAACTGCTTCTTGGTGGGACAGTGGAGTGGCAACTTGTGGGACTTCATCTTCCGCGGCTGATGCAGCCGGGTTGTCTTCAGCAGAGACTTGAGGCCTTGGACCTTTGCGAAGCCTGCGCAACGCGGGCGACGCCTGTGGAGTTGGAGTGGGTTGGGCCTCATAGTCTTCTTCCTCTTGTGGGAGATCTGCCATGAAGCATCCTGTGCAATTGGCGTCAGTGGGCGACTAATGCTGATGACTTCGCTGTTCTGAGGAAGGACTGCACCATCTTCTACATTGTCATGTTGACCAATGTCTTCAGCAGCGATGGGATCAGCTTCTGGAAAGTCTTCAGCTTCATGAGCCTCTGTGGAAGCAGGCTCATGGATAGTCAGTTGGCATTCATGGCGTTCAGCTTCAGGATAGACCATAGAAATGGGTTCAACTATCAAGGGCTCTGTGGGAGCTGCCTGATCTTTCTTGGTCTTCCTCTTCTTCTTGGAGGGGGCAGTTGGAGAGGCTTCAGAATGTTTTCTCTTCCTAGCTTCAGCCTCAGCAGTCCTTGTCTTCTTGAGCTCTGAAGCTGTTGACTGGCTTTTTGGCTTCGAGCCAGTCATTTTAGTTGTGAAGACAATAGGAACTGCTTCCTGCCTTGGTGCGTCAGGTTCAGCCGTGGCAGGCTTCTTCTTCTTCTTCTTTGCGGCCATCCTGGGGTCGATGCCAGGACGCCCAAGGGCCTTGCGCTTCTCAGCCTCATTGTAGGCTTGCACACATCTGTCAGCCAGAGTCTTCTTGTGCTCACGCGAACCCTGAGCTTCTGCACGTTTCTTTACAAAGGCTCCCTTGAGCTCGTGCATCATACTCTTGAAGTTCTTCACTTCCTGCACGCTGAGCTTGGCCATATGCTTCTTGAACTGAGCCTTTTCATAGTCAATCTTTTGCTTCAGTTCAACAATGCGCTGGGCAATAGCGAGTTCTGAAGCAATGGCGCCTTGGAAGGTGACACTAAGGCCAATTGGTAGCTGCAGATCTTCAAAGCTGATGTTTGGCGTGTCAAACCACTCGTCAATGAAGTTGTGGATGATGGTCACATCAAAGAGAGGCAGATCATTGAAGATTTCTGCGTCTTCTTTGCTCTTGATGAGTTGCTCAAGAGCGTCATCTGCTAGATCTTCATCACTTGACAGATCAATGTCGTCATTGCGCAGAATGGCAGCAGCAGTTAGCTCTTGTCCGGTGTGAGGCAGAGGCATCTTGACTTTCTAGGGCTTGGAGATGCGAGATAAGTCTTCGGACTGCACACTGTCTTGAGGAGGTGCAGTTGCCAGTGGCTTCGCCCTTGAGATTTTTGGTGAGGGGGCAGTCTTTGAAGCTTTAGGCTTCTTCATCTTCTTTGTCTTCGGCGCTGCAGGAGCTTCTTCTGATTTAGCGTCAGCTGCAGGCTCATTCACTGCAGTCCCTTGAACTAAGATGCGGGTGATGAGGCCTTCAAGGTTGTGGAAAGGACCGATGACATTGGGTTCTGCATCTCGTGTGCCATCTGCCCTTGGTGCTGAGGGACCAGGGTTGAAGTCTAACCCCAAAGTCTTCTTGTTCTGCTTCGCTGAGTTCTGGGCAAACTGGAAGTTGCACTTGAACATATTGTCGTCACGACACCATAGTAGTGACGATGGGTGTGCATCAGCTGGATGTGGCCCACGGACCATGCAGGGATAGAAGCCTTGAGCAATGGCTTCATCTCTGTCCCTGGGTAGAAGATTCTTGTATTGGATGTCTCCCCACGGTCTCTTGATGGCATTTTTCTTAGCATATTCTTGGGTTACAAATCGGTATTTGAACCATTGTTCTGCCCAATATCTTCGAATCCATTGGATTCGGGTCTTGCGCTGATTGTAATCCTCTTCAGGATCTGTCTTGTACAGTTCTGAGAGTTCATCTGGCAGATCTCTGGATGTTTCTCCACGACGCTTTCTGCCACCCTTCCTTGCTGCTTTCTTTGAAGCCATAAACTTTAACTTGAAAGGCTTCAACACGTTCAAAGGCTTCAAAGGTTTTCGCTTGCTGGACCAACAGGAACTGGCTTCGGGAGAATTAATGTGATGCTGTAAGAATTCTGCAAATGAATGCAGACTATGAGAGCCAAAGGATTCTCCCACGGACATGTACCTGTGACAGCATTAAGGTGCGAGGGAAGGGGAAGAGGTCATATGCATTCTCAGAAGATTTTGAAGATAAATCAGTTTAGAAGACATTGACCTCATTTTGCGAAGACATTCACTCATAGATAAGGAGTTGGTTCCAGATTTGTACGAATCCACAAATCAGTACAAGTGAGGAATCTAACTACTTTGTGAAGCATAAGTGAATATACTAGGCATGTTATGAGATGCATTATGAGAGAGATCTAACTTGTGTGAATAGAAACTGCTTATGGTAGAAGTGACAAATCCATAGGATCAACGGTGTTGTAAAAGGGAAGTTTTATTTAGCACTCTAAGAACTGCTAGACGGAGTGGAAGATGAGGCCGAGAAGTTCGATCTTCCATGCCCTAACTTGGCGATAGAGGACACCTACGGCGACGGCGGAGAGGACGATGTCCGCGGTCGGCGTGAAGACGGCGTCGGAGAGGTTGCGGCAGCGAAGCGCTTCGTCGCCGGCGTCGTCAAGGGCTAGCGGTGGCGCTAGGGTTCGTGCGAGAGTGGAAGAAGAGATAATGACCGCTGTGAAGTGTGTATTTATAGGTACATGGGCGGCACTGCGCTATTACACAGGTGCCCCTGGCGATTCGCATCTGAGGAACACGTGGCCATTATGCGGAATTTTGGGATTTGTTCCACGTCCCACGCACACTTTGATTGTCGGGTGGTCGTTCCTACTTCTCCGCGTTTCATGTGGAGTAATGAGCATTGAAAACAGACTTAATGGTTGTCTTTGTATCTTCTGCTGACAAGGACGCAGAGAAGACATTCGACAGTTTCAATAGAATGCATATGATTTAGAGAGATAGAATTTGAGATAGAAAGCATAGAGAGGTTAGGGTCCGATCACATTCACTTAGTTCAAAAGATTCAACAATGAAGACATAGCTATAAGTGAATGATGTAGAGGACAGAACACTAATATATATATATATATATATATATCTATATCATGAACATAGTGAAGATAATCATGAAGATATGTTGAGATCGAAGCCAAACCAAATGTGAAGACATTGCAAGGTAACGTCATGAGTGAAACACTTCAAAATAGAACATTTGGTGGTGGTGTTACCCACCGTATAGGAAGTATTAGACCCAGACACAGCGCACAATTATCGTGGCGCTCCGAAGTCAAATTCCACATTAATGTATTCACACTTAGAATGTATGTCTTCATTGATTGAAGATATACTTTACTTCGTGTGTTGCACATCTAAGTCATCAATATGCATAAGTGTTAGGATGTGTGCCTGATCACAGGACACTTGAGGATTCCAAGATATTTAGCTCACACCGTAACTTGCAAAATCTCTTCTCATCCAAGGGCTTGGTGAAGATATCTGCCAATTGCTCTTCAGTGTTGACGTGTATGATATCAATATCTTCCTTCACAACATGATCTCTGAGAAAGTGATGACGAATTTCAATGTGCTTTGTCTTCGAGTGCTGAACTAGGTTGTTGGTGATCTTGATGGCGCTTTCGTTGTCGCAGTAAAGTGGCACTTGCTTCAGATGAATGCCATAGTCCTTGAGTGTTTGCTTCATCCACAGAAGCTGAGCGCAGCAAGATCCAGCAGCAATGTATTCAGATTTAGCAGTGGAGAGAGATACATAGTTTTGCTTCTTTGAAGACCAACATACAAGTGATCATCCCAGAAAGTGACATGCGCCTGATGTAGACTTTCGATCAACTTTGTCACCAGCATAATCAGCATCCGAGAATCCAACCAGATCAAACTCTGAGCCCTTTGGATACCATAATCCTAGATTTTGGGTGTGAGCCAAATATCGAAGAATTCGCTTCACAACTAAGTGATGCGACTCCTTTGGTGCCGCTTGAAATCGAGCACACATGCAAACACTAAGCATAATATCTGGCCTAGATGCACATAGATAAAGTAAAGAACCAATCATGGAGCGGTATACCTTTTGATTGAACTCTTTACCATTGTCGTCGGGACCCAGATGATGTTTGGCTGGCATAGGTGTTGTGAAGCCTTTGCAGTCTTGCATACCGAACTTCTTCATGCAATCTTTGAGATACTTCTCTTGAGATATGAAGATGCCATTGCGTTGTTGTCGTATTTGAAGACCGAGGAAGAACTTCAGCTCTCCCATCATGGACATCTGATATTGCTCTTGCATCATATATCCAAACTCTTCACTTTACTTCTGATTGGTGCAGCCGAAGATAATGTCATCCACATATATTTGGCACATAAACAGTTCACCATCATTTGTCTTCATGAAGAGAGTGGGATCTAGGGAACCAGGTATGAAGCCTTTGCTCTTCAGGAAGTATTTGAGTGTGTCATACCAGGCCCGAGGGGCTTGTTTGAGGCCATACAGTGCCTTGTTGAGCTTGCATACCATGTCAGGATGTTTTGGATCTTCAAAGCCAGGCGGTTGTGCAACATACACTTCTTCTTCAACCTTGCCATTGAGAAAAGCACTCTTCACATCCATTTGATATATAAGTATGTTGTGATGATTTGCATAGGCCGGCAGTATGCGTATGGCTTCAAGTCTAGCCACAGGAGCAAATGTTTCATCGAAGTCAATGCCTTCCACTTGAGTATATCCTTGAGCAACGAGACGAGCTTTGTTTCTGACAACTTGACCATGCCCATCTTGCTTGTTGCGGTATATCCATTTGGTGCCTATTATATTGTGCTTCCGTGGATCAGGACGCTTAACTAGTTCCCATACATTATTCAGCTCGAACTGTTGAAGCTCTTCTTGCATAGCTTGAATCCATTCAGGTTCCATGAAGGCTTCTTCAACTTTCTTGGGTTCTGTTATTGAGACGAATGCGAAGTGCCCATAGAAATCTGCTAGCTGAGTTGCCCTTGAACGAGTGAGTGGACCGGGTGCATTGATGCTATCAATTATTCTTTCAATCTACACTTCATTGGCAACGCGAGGATGTACAGGGCGAAGACTTTGCTCTTGCTGATCATTGTCGTTGTTAGAAGGAATGTCTTCAGGCTGAGCATTGTCTTCATGTTGATCAAGTGCTGAGATGATAAGTTCTTCTTCAGGATGAGCTTCAGAAGGTATAATTTCTCCAGTTCCCATTAGCTTGATTGATTCACATGATGGAACTTCATCTAGCACATTTGGCAGTTGCTCTCTTTGTGAACCATTGGTCTCATCGAACCACACATCCACTGTTTCAACCACTTTGTAATGAAAGAGATTGAAGACTCTGTAGGAGTGCGAATCCTTTCCATATCCAAGCATAAAACCCTCATGTGCTCTTGGTCCAAACTTTGAGGTGTGATGTGGGTCCTTGATCCAGCACCTTGCGCCAAATACTCTGAAGTAACTGACATTTGGCTTCTTGCCAGTAAGGAGCTCATAGGATGTCTTGTTCAGTAGCTTGTGAAGATAAACACGATTGATTGTATGGCATGCAGTATCAATGGCTTCAGGCCAGAATTTTCTTGGGGTCTTGTATTCATCTAGCATCGTTCTGGCCATCTCAATGAGTGTTCTGTTCTTGCGTTCGACGATGCCATTCTGCTGTGGCGTGTACGGGGCTGAGAATTCATGTGTGATGCCCAAGGTATCAAGATATGTATCAAGGCCAGTGTTCTTGAATTCAGTGCCATTATCACTTCTGATGTGCTTTATCTTGGCGCCATAATTGTTCATAGCTCGAGTGGCGAAGCGTCTGAAGACATCCTGCACTTCAGTCTTGTAAAGGATTATGTGCACCCAAGTGTATCTAGAGTAATCATCAACAATAACGAAGCCATAGAGGCATGCAGTAGTAGTAAGAGTTGAGTAATGAGTGGGACAGAAAAGATCCATGTGAAGCAGTTCGAAGGGTCGAGTAGTGGTCATGATTGCCTTCGAAGGATGTTTGGCCCTCGTCATCTTCCCTGCTTCACAGGCACCGCATAAGTGGTCTTTCTTGAACTTGACGCCCTCGATGCCTATGACATGCTTCTTCTTTGCAAGGGTGTGGAGGTTCCTCATGCCAGCATGCCCAAGCCTCCGATGCCAGAGCCAGCATTCTGAAGCTTTTGCTAGAAGACATACGGCAAGCTATGGTCCTGCTGAGAAATCTACTATGTACAGATCATCTTTTCGATACCCTTCAAACACTAGAGACTTGTCAGATTCCATTAGTACAAGGCAATGATATTTTCCAAATATTACGATCATGTTCAAATTGCAAAGCATTGAGACAGACATTAAGTTGAAGCCAAGGGATTCAACAAACATGACTTTGTCCATGTGTTGATCCCTTGAGATTGCAACACTACCTAGACCCAATACCTTACTTTTACCAGTGTCAGCAAATGTGATGTGGCTCTTGTCGGATGGACGTAAGGTTGAGTCCATAAGAAGACTTCTTTTGCCAGTCATGTGATTTGTACACCCACTATCAATAATCCATTCTGAAGACGCTGGTGTCGTACCCTACAGTGCAGTTAGGGGGATAGGCTTCACCAAGAGCATTGTGAAGCAAAAACATTTGACGAACCAATGGGTTATGAAAGCTTAGATCCAGATTAGGACTAATAGGGAGAGTAGCAAGCGATTCAGGAACGAAGTACATAGTAAGACCATTCGGGCATTTGATCTTGCGCCCTACAAGATGTTTATGGTCCCCAGCAATGGCGTCAGACGATTTTGGTTTTCTGCTAGAGACCTTTCCCTGCAAAAGAGAGTTAAGCTTTCTTAGCCACCCACATCTTCAAGGGTGGCTGAGAAGCAATAAGTCTAAGTGCAGCATCTGAGAATTTTGGCTTTGGAGACCTAGCAAACAGTCTTGCAGTTGGACAATAGTACTCATAAGAATAAGCAGAATAGTTCTTGGTCTTATGAACATGGCGGTTTGATGAACGGCTCTCATATTCATATGCCTGAGTATGGTTTCCCTGCAAAACATTTGCGTTAGTGCGACTCAGGTGAGTCCTCTGTCTGTATGAAGCCTTTGGACCGTATGAAGCCTTTGGTCTGATGTTTTTCTTCTTCACGTGAGGTGTCATGATGACATTCACAGGAAGATTCTCCAGACACCTTTTCGGAACCCAGATCTTCTTCATAGGCGGTCCATTCCTGCAGTTAGTACCAATGTACCTGGCAAACACTTCACCATTCTGATTCTTAAACAGTATATAGTTTGCATCAAAGGATTCATCAATGATAATGGGGTTAGCACAGGTGAGGCCAGATAGATTGGACGGGTCTGCTGAAGGTTCCTTTGCAGCAACCCACATGGTTTTGGGGTACTGCTCAGGTTTCCAGTAAGAGCCATCAGGATTCATTTTCCTTACGAACCCAACACCCTCTTTCCTCGGGTTTCGGTTCAAAATCTGCTTTTTGAGGACATCACATAGTGTCTGATGCTCTTTAAGACTTTTGTACATCCCTGTTTCAAGCAATGTCTTCAACCTAGCATTCTCATCAGCAATAGCAGTGGTATCCTCAGCAGAGGGGTTAGTTACCACATCAACAGTTGAAGATATTGCAACAGTAGTAGCAGTAGAACATTCAGCAACAGAAGTAGCATTATCACGCTCAATGCATTTAAGACATGGTGGTTCAAATCCTTCCTGAGCGGGACTGATCTGTTTGGAGTGAAGTGACTGGTTTTCCTTTTGAAGATCTTCATGAACCGCTCTCAATTTCTCAAGATCTTGCTTCCTTTGAAGATAATCATAGGAAAGCTTTTCATGAGTTGTTGAGAGAGTTTCATGACGACTTTCAAGTTCCTGATACTTAACGTGAAGATTTTTTATGTCTTCAATTAAGGATTCAGATCGAGTCATTTCAGCACCTAACAGATCATCGCTTCTGTCTAACAGTTTTTGAATATGTTCCATAGCTTTCTGCTGTTCAGTTGCAATTTTAGCAAGTGTTTTGTAGCTGGATTTTGAATCGCAATCAGAGTCATCGTCACTAGATGTTTGATAGTGAGTAGTGCGTGTGTTTACCTTGGCACCGCGTGCCATGAAGCAGTAGGTAGAAGCGGAGTAGTCCTTGTCAATTGCATCGGTGTCGGTGACGAGGTTATTGTCTTTAGTATTGAAGGTGGACTTGGCAACGTATGCTGTAGCCAGACTTGCGACGCCTGAATCGGACTCCTCCTCAGACTCCACCTCCGCCTCCTCAGAAGCGGACTCCTCCTCTGAGTCCATTTCCTTGCCAACAAACGCAGGTGCCCTGCCAGATGAGCTCTTCTTGTGTGATGAAGACTTTGAGGAAGACTTGGACGAAGACTTTCAGTATTTGTTCTTCTTCTTGTCGTCAGAGTCATATTCCTTGCTCTTCTTCTTCTTTTTGTTCTCATTGTCCCACTATGGACACTCAGAGATGAAGTGGCTAGGTTTCTTGCACTTGTGACATGTTTTCTTCTTGTAGTCGTGAGCAGAAGCTTCATCATTCCTTGAGCTTGATCGGGAAGACTTTTTGAAGCCTTTCTTCTTGGTGAATTTTTGGAACTTCTTCACAAGCATAGCAAGTTCTCTTCCAATGTCTTCAGGATCATCAGAACTGCTGTTAGATTCTACTTCAGATTAGGAGACAGCTTTTGCCTTCAAGGCACGATTTCGCCCATAGTTTGGACCGTAGATATCTCTTTTTTCAGAAAGCTGAAACTCATGTGTGTTGAGCCTCTCAAGTATGTCAGATGGATCGAGTGTCTTGAAATCAGGACGTTCTTGAATCATCAAGGCTAGGATCTCAAACGAACTATCAAGTGATCTCAGTAGTGTCTTGACGATTTCATGTTTGGTGATCTCAGTAGCGCCGAGGGCTTGAAGCTCATTTGTGATGTCAGTGAGTAGGTCAAAAGTGTGCTGGACATTCTCATTGTCATTTCGCTTGAAGCGGTTGAAGAGGTTGCGAAGGACACTGATTCTCTGATCTCTCTGGGTTGAGATGCCTTCATTGACCTTGGAGAGCCGGTCCCAGACCAGCTTAGATGTCTTCAAAGCACTCACACGGCCATACTGTCCTTTGGTCAGGTGACCACAGATGATATTCTTGGCAGTAGAGTCCAGTTGAACAAATTTCTTGATGTCAGCAGCAGTGACACCTTCTCCAGCCTTGGGAACGCCGTTTTCGACGACATACCATAGGTCGACATCAATGGCTTCAAGATGCATGCACATCTTATTCTTCCAGTAGGGATATTCAATTCCATCGAAGACGGGGCACGCAGTGGAGACTTTAATTATCCCTGCAGTCGACATAGCTAAAACTCCAGGTGGTTAAGCCGAATCACACAGAACAAGGGAGCACCTTGCTCTGATACCAATTGCAAGTGCGTTATATCGACTAGAGGGGGTGAATAGGCGATTTTTATGAAAGTCTTCAAAACGTGGAAGTTATGAAGACAAACAATAGAAATAAACCTATTACCATATAGCGGAAGGTAGACTACACTAGACAAGCCATAGTCAAGTATTCAATGAAGTGAAAGCACAATGACTTAATAGCAGCAATGTAGTAAGGATCAGGTAGGAAGATATTATGAAGCCATACAGAACATGCAGTCACTCAGTGAAGACAAAAGATAGTGCAAACATACAATGACTTCACAAGGAGCAACAGTAAGTAAAGGGAAGGGAAGATGAAACCAGTGACTCGTTGAAGACAATGATTTGTTGGACCAGTTCCAGTTGCTGTGACAATTGTAAGTCTGGTTGGGGTGGCTAGGTATTTAAACCTTAGGACACACAGTCCCGGACACCCAGTCCTGAACACGCAGCTCAGGACACCCAGTCCTCACCGTATTCCCCTTGAGCTAAGGTCACACAGACCTCGCCCAATCACTCTGGTAAGTCTTCAAGGTAGACTCCCAAACCTTCACAGACTTCGTTCACCGGCAATCCACAATGTCTCTTGGATGCTCAGAACGCGACGCCTAACCAGCTGGAGGATGCACAGTCCTCAAGTGTAATAAGTCTTCAGATCGCACAGACAAGAAGACTTAAGTGATGCCCAATTCTCTCTGGCTCTGGGTGGTTAGGGCTTTATCCTCGCAAGGAATTCTCTCTCAAAGGCTTCGAGGTGGGTTGCTCTCAAACGACAAAAGCCGTACTCTCAATCTGAGCAGCCAACCGTTTATGGTTGTGGGGGGTGGGCTATTTATAGCCACTTGGCAACCCGACCTGATTTGTCCGAAATGACCCTGGGTCACTAAGGAACTGACACGTGTTCCAACGGTCAGATTTCAAACTCACACGGCAACTTTACTTGGGCTACAAGCAAAGCTGACTTGTCCGACTCTGGACAAGATTCGCTCTCATAGTCTTCACTCGAAGACATAGGTTTTTGGTTAGGCATCACTTCAGTCAGTCTGCCTGGTTCTCTTGGACCCCACTTAACAGTACGGTGGTTCCTATGACTCAACACAAAAGAAAAAGAACTATGAAAGATCTAAGTCTTCGAGCTCCATAGGCTTCATGTGGTGTCTTCTCTTGTCATAGTCTTCAAATGTGAATATCTTCATATACCACCTTTGACTTCAATGTCTTCATACATTTTTAGGGGTCATCTCTGGTAGGAAAAACGAATCAATGAGGGACTTCTACCTGTGTTATCCTACAATTCTCACAAACACATTAGTCCCTAAACTAGGTTTGTCGTCAATACTCCAAAACCAACTACGGGTGGCACTACATGCACTTACAGGAGTCCATGCCCGCCTTCAACGGGGATGGGCTCATGCCCATGGAAACTCCCGAGGAACCGGGGGACGTGCCCTCCGACGACTCCAGCGAAGAGGAGGAAGGAGGGGAGCGGGAAAGAGGGCCTGACTCCGAGGCGACTGACGGAGAGTCGAGAGCTCTCCTCCCCCGGCGTAGGTCCCGCGTTCTCCGCCTCTCTCTGAGCGATGACGACGAGGATGACGACGAGCAGGACGGCGGGAGCTTGCCCCCGATCCTGAAGAAGGACAGGACCGGGCTGATCTCCCGCGGGCCTGCCCCGGCCCGGGGGCGGACCGCACCTTCCGCTTCCAAGCTTCCCGAGGTTGACCCTTCCAGCCGGCTTTCAAGCTTCAAATTTGGCCGGAGGCCGCTCGAGCTCACTGGAGACGACCTGTAAGTATTTGATTCTTGTCTTTACTTCTCATTCTGCTTCTGAGGCTTGACATCCGCATCTCTTGGACAGGCTGGCACCCGCAACAAAGAAGTCGAGGGGAGCTCCTGAGGTTCCATCCGGGGCAGCGCCTCTGCCCGCGAAGGAGGGTGACCGCGACACACGGGCTTCTCCTGCCCGGTCGTCCTCGCGAGGCCTGGCGGAGCCGGCTGGGGCGAGCTTGGCCCCCACGGTCCAAGTGACTCCCGAGGTGTCCTTGCCTGCCGCCGCCACTACAGCCATTGGGGCACAGCAGACTCCGCCTCAGGATGCTGTGGCCGCGCAGCCGCCTTTTCCTCCTACTCCATCGGCTGCTGTCTCTCCGACTCCTTCTGCCGTTCTGGATCGTGCTATCGCTGAGATGGACCGACTGCGGCAGGATCTTCTTGATGCCGACCCTCGCTTGGTGGCCGAGCGCTTGGAGCTGGCTTCCGGATGGGTTCACTCTGACGCTTCAATTCGGGCGGCGCTGGTCCAGGCCTCGACGGCTTGCGATGAGGAGAAGCAGGCCATCCTTGAGGTAGTCGTCGTCCGCGGTCGCTGCAAGGCGCTAGAGGACAAGCTGCAGGGCCTGTGGGACCAGCTCGTGAAAGAGGTCCGCCTTCGTCTAGAGCAGGAAGAAGGTGTGAAGGCTCGCGAGGCAGCCATCACGGAGAGGGAGGTCAAGCTCAGGAAGCGCCGCGACCGCCTAGGCGCGCTGGAGTAGGAGTTGAGGGCGAGGAAGGCTGAGGACCGCGTGGCCTTCACGGAGATGGAGGCGAAGGCTCGCTCCTCACTGAGGACGCTTTACGACAGCGGCCTGGAGAGCCCGCTGGCTGGCGCCGAGGACGGCCCCGCCAAGCTGCTTCCCTTCCTGGTTCGCGCTCTTGAAGATGTCGCCCATGGCCTTGGCCCCACGGCGGAGGCCGAGGCGCGTGTCCTGTCTTCTGCAGCACTGACGCGGGTGCTCACCCACATCTACCTTCGCGATCCCGGCGTCGACCTCGGCGGCCTGCTGGAGCCAGTAAGCGGCGAGCGTGCCGCTGCCGCTACCGAGGCCATGAAGGGTCGCGCGGACGTTCTGCTGGGGAAGTTCCGGGCCTTCCACACCAAGCCGAGGCAAGGCGCTGCCGAACCCGCTGCTCCATGAGGCGAAGCCACTCCGCGCTGCTCCACCGTCGACAAGTGGCTCCGCTGTGGCTCCTGTCCTGCTTTTAATTCTTGCACATGTATCGTGCCTCGAGGAGGCATTTAAACTTGCGTTTGGTATCGAGATAACAGTGTGGACTGTAATATTTGCTTTTGAATTCCTTGAATTTACGCTTTTCCATCCTACTTGCTTATGTTCTACGCCGGCAGAGCCCGGCCCCGTGCATACCTCACCCAACATTAGCCCCGACCGGAAACCAGGACGGGACCAAAGGAGTGAGGGGCAACATGACAAGTTAGGCTCCTGAGTCGCGATGCTCAGGAGTCCCCCTTGGCGCACGAATAGCAAGTAGGGAGGTGTGATGTACGTGGATCTACCGTTCTACGTCTGCAGAGCCCGGCCCCGCGCATACCTCACCCAGCATTAGCCCCAATCGGAAACCAGGACGGGACCAAAGGAGTGAGGGGCTACGTGGCCAGTTAGGCTCCTGAGTCGCGATGCTCAGGAGTCCCCCTTGACGCTCAAACGGCCTTTGTACCTTGGCTCCACTCGAGGAGAGACGCGCGTCGAACCAGGCCCGGGGGGCTTGGCTGGGTGGCGTGCGTCCGGGCGTGACCCAGGCGCAGCCCCCGTGCCCAGCCTCCTCGCGCGGCTCTCCCGAGGGGAGGCGTTGCGATGAGGCTAGACACTGAGCTCTGGGCTCCCTGAGGTCGATGCGGCCCGGGGGGCCACCCTTAGTTGTTTATCACCAGCACGGAGCATAGCGCTTCCGTATGTGTACGGGCATAGCCGCTCCTCGGTAGTGTCGTCAGCCAGCGCGGAGCATGGTGCTTCCACTGGTACGTGGGAGGGGGCTCCTTACAGCCCCGCCCTGACACGTGGCTGGCACGGTAGGGCCTGGCGAGGTGTATCTGGGCACCCATGGTCCAGCGCGGGACTCATGGGGCCCTACCTCTAGGCGGGTTGCGCCTGACACTGGGCCTTATCTTGTGACGTGTCCCTGCAAATTTGGTTAGATGCCGGCACTCTACGTCCTCGGGTCCCGGCCCTCGAGCTGGTCTCAGCCGTCGCTGGTTCGCCAGGTCGCGATGCCATGGACAAGGCCAGAGGGTCAGGGCTGGAGAGCCGGTAAGAGCCCTGAGTCGCGATGCTCAGGTACCCCCCCTTTAACGTGCAAGTGGTCGACATGGAGAAGAAGAGGTTCCGTGGACCGTCAACGAATAATCAAGCATGGTGGGTATGACGCATAACCGGAATAGCTGCAAATGAGATACATGCCGCCGGGTCTGGCCCGAGCGACTTGGGGATCATGCAGCCCGAGGGGCGCCCACAACAAGGTAAGCTAACAACATGAAATAAACGGGATACATGCCGCAGGGACGGACCCACACGGCCTGGGAATAATTCAGCCCTGGGGGGGCGCTCCCAGCTGGAAGTAAAACTTGAAAGATGTCACCTGATGATGTTGAGGACGAAGGAGTGTTGGTGTAGCAGACTCAGTGGGCTGCGGAAGCCGATCCTCACGAGCCCTCAGGCTCGGGGGCCTCAGGAGGCTCCGGAGGCGCTGGTGGCTCCCTGCGGGCCATCTCCATCTCCGCCAGGGCTGCGGAACGCCTGGCCTCTTGTGCCTCCATGATGCCCCTCATGAGGCGCTGGTATGTGACAGCCGCGTTCGGCAAGCCGTAAGGTATGCGAACGCAGCTGTGGGGTGGACCTCCGCAGCGCCCCACTCGCGAGGGCCAGAGGCGCTCCAGAGAGGCGACTTGGTTGATCCCTGGTATGTCGATGCAGACGCGCAGCCCACCATCCTCGCCTGGATGGGGAGCCACTGCTGGCAGACGGCGGCCGCCTTTCATGGCCCTTGACTCCTGTAGCTCCTGAATGGCCTTGCTGACGAACTCCTGAGGGTCTGGCTCTCCTTGCCTTACTCCTTCTTGAGGGAAACGTGCTTCGAAGCATGCCTCCACGTGGTGCCCAAGCGCCTCCCTCGTGACCCTAGCCAGGTCGGTGGCCCTCCAGGGAAGTGCCCCCGAGCCCTGCCTGAGGAGGGCACCGGGCGCGCTTTCCTATGCGACGGAAGGAGGTTCCCCCTGGGCAGGCACGGGCCCAGAGGGGCCTGCCTCCTGAGGGACCGGGCCGGACAATTTCTTCTTCTTCTTGGGGGCGGTCTCGGGAAGCCTCCTGCTTCCGCGATCCGGGTCTTCCAGTGACGCAGCCTGAAAGGCTCGTTCAGGGAACACACCACGTCCTTCTCTTCACAGGGCACCGTGATGACTCCGCCACTTCCTGGCATCTTGAGGACGTTGTAGCCATGGTGAGTTACGACCATGAACTTGGCCAGCACCGGGTACCCAAGGATGGCGTTGTACGGCAGGCATATGTGGGCGAAGTCGAAGTCGATGTGCTCGGTGCGGTAGTTGTCGCGTGCCCCGAAGGTGACAGGGAGGCGGACCTGCCCAATCGGGACCGTGGAGCCGTCGGTGATTCCGGAGAAGGGCTTGCTTGACTGAAGCTGGCTGTAGGGCACTTGGAGATTGTTGAATGTTTCCACGGACAGGACGTTGAGCCCTGCCCCGCCGTCGATGAGGGTCTTGGTGACCACCACGTTGCTGATGATTGGGGAACAAAGCATCGGGAGGACTCCGGCTGTAGCCGCACACTTGAGCTGATCTGCTGAGCTGAACGTGATGGTGCACGCTGACCACCTGAGAGGGCGCGTGGCTTCAAGCCTGGGGAGGACTGCATTCACTTCGCGGGCGAACTGCTTGAAGATGCGTTGAGAGGCTGGGGCCTGAGCCCCGCCCAGGATGCAGGCGATCACGCGCGGCTCCTGGAAGCCCCCAGCCCCCTTGTCTTGGTGGCGGTCCTCGTTTCTCCTTGGCTACGGCGGCAGCGGAGGGAGGCATGCGTTGCCATGCGGGCGATCCTCGCGAGGCTGATCCCTCCAGTCTCCTCGCGAAGCGGGTCTTGCCAGCGGTCCTCGCGAGGTTGATCGCGCCACCCTTGGCGCGGGCCACGGTCTTCCCAGTGTCCTGCGTTCCTTCTCCTCGACCGTAGCCCCGGTCACCACGGTCTGGGCAACGGCCGATCCTTCCTTCCCGCACGGCCGGAGCTCTTGACATTCGTTGGTGTTGTGGGTGTGGAGGTCGTGGTACACACAGTACCGGCTGCCCTTGGAAGGTTCGGGCTGATCTCTTCCCCGCTTGGTGTCCGGTTCTGCCGCGAGCACGGTAGCCCCCTTGCGCTTCACGTCCTTGGCCTTGGGCTTCTTCTCTTTTGGGTCTGCGGCAGGCAGCTCGAGGAGGGAGAGACGCCCTTCCTCAGCCCTGGCGCACTTGGTCGCCAAGTTGAACAGCTCCAAGGAAGTGCACAGGTCTTCATGCATCGCCAGCTCCTCCTTCATCTTGACATCGCGCACGCCGTCGGAGAAGGCTGAGATGATGGCCTCCTCAGTCACCTTGGGAATCTTGAGGAGTGTGTTGTTGAAGCGCTGGATGTACTTCTGCAGGGTCTGCCCAGGTTGTTGCTTGATGCGGCGCATGTCGCTCACGGCGGGTGGCCGGTCGCGAGTACCTTGGAAGTTGGCGATGAAGCGGGTGTGCATCTCGTCCCAGGAGGAGATCGTGCCTGGAGCCAGGTTCAGGAGCCAGGTGCGAGCCCCGTCCTTGAGCGCCATGGGAAACCAGTTCGCCATGACCTTCTCGTCCCCGTTGGCAGCTTCGATGCCCAGCTCGTAGAGCTGGAGGAACTCCGCAGGGTCAGCCGTGCCGTCGTAACGAGGAGGCAGGTCCGGCTTGAACTTGCCGGGCCACGCGACGCTGCATAGCTCAGTGGTGAAGGCACGACAGCCTGTTGTGGCCACGGGAGGCCTTGGGTGACGGAGAGCTTGGCCTTGCATGTCCCCACGCGCTGCAACTCGGTCTTGTTGTGCGGGAGCAGGAGCATGGTCGCGACGTGCTGGGGCAGGGAGCGCCCGGGAGCTTCTTGCGGGCGAGGGACTTCTTGGCAGCTCTGCTCTTGCCGCGCTGGCACCAGACGGAGCGGGTTTCGCCCAGGGGCCACGCGCCTTGGAGCCATGGCGCCTTCTTGTGGAGGAGGTGGCCGGGGCGCCGCCGGAGCTTCCTCGCCCGCGCGGGGCTGGGTGCGGTGCAGTGAAGCGGACGGCGCAGGAGAGCCCCCCGCGGCGCGGACAAGCTCGGCGACCTGGTCAAGCCATTCTTCATAGACGTCGTCGACAGGACGGTAGCGCAGGAGCTCGTTTGCCGCGATGAGCGTAGCTCGAGCCTCCATGGGTGCGCGGAGCGCGCGGGGCGAAGAACCAGCTGGGGTGAGCAAGGGAGTAGCGGTGCGGCCGTCTTGCCGCACGGACGGATGCTGAGACGATGCTTGCTGCTCGTCCCCCGCCGGGCCGGTGGTGGCGTTGACGGCAAGCGACGGAGAACGGCAAGGACGCCCGCCGACAAGAGCCGTCTGGGCGACGTAGGAAGCGAGAGCGGCCCGGTGATCGGCGTGGGCCCGGCGAGCGTCAGACATGGGCGCGATAGTTGGAGGAGAACGGTGCGGTGGAAGACGAATTCCGGCGCACCCCTACCTGGCGTGCCAAATGTCGGATTTCAGGTTCTGGCAGACCCTTGAGGTTCGAACACTGGGGTGCGTGCGGAGATTTCGCTTCCTACCTACCTGCTCCCCTCCGCCTCGCTAAGATCTAAGCAATGGAAAGAGCAACATGAATGACACAGGGTTTATACTGGTTTGGGCCACCGTTGTGGTGTAATACCCTACTCCAGTGTGTGGTGTGGTGGATTGCCTCTTGGCCTGATGATGATGAACAATACAAGGAAGAACAGCCTCGCGAGGGTCTGCTCTTGGCTGGGGCGATGAACTGCTGGGAGGAGTTCAGTCACCCTTCACTCTCTCTCTCTCTCTCTCTCTGCTTGCTTGCTTTCTCTTGCTTGGGTACTACCAGATCTCTTCTTGTCATCCCCCCATACTCTGTGGGTGGCTGGTCCTATTTATAGAGGCCCTGGTCCTCTTCCCAAATATCGAGCGGGAAGGGAGCCAACAATGGCGGGCTAATTTGAAGGGGGACAGGTAGTACTAGCTATCCTGACAAAAGTAGTCTTCGCCTGCGCAAAGCTCTGGTGGTGACGCCATCTTGGGCTCCACAATGACCTCCGTCTTGTAGTCCTCCTAGTCTTGGTCTTGTTGCACCGAAATGGCAACCTTTGCCTGATTCCTCGGTACTCCGCGGCTGCGCTTGCTCCCTTTGCACCAAAGAGGAAAGGAGGACACTGCGCGGGCTGGCACCCGCCTGGCGCCTTTGGTCGTCATGGCTTGCGTCACGGGCACCTCGTGAGGTACCCCGCCTTGATCTCTCCGCCTCCTCACGAGCCAGCCTGATGAGGCCGTGCCTAGGGAAGCTCCGCATCGTCCGTCCCGCGAGGCTTGGCCCCTCGCGAGGGTCTTGGGTCTGTGTTGGTGAAGATGGGCCGTGCTGGGCCCCCCTTTGAGCCACGCCGCAGGCTGGCAAGTCTGGGGACCCCCGTTCACAGAACACCGACACGGACAACCAAGATAAGTTCTCGCTCTAGATCCACCAGTCGCTATGGCACGAGACCCTCACTCACTCCCTTCGCTGCCCTGCTGCGGCAACGTTTTCTTCCTTTCCCATCCTAACACAGCTGCTTGCGCACTAAAGGGGACCTCTTGAGCATCGCGCCTCAGGAGCTCTTACTGGACCTCGGGCCGCTCACCTCCTGGCCTTGACCACAGCACGCGACCTGGCATACCAGCGACGGCTGCAGCCTGCCTGGGGACCGGGACCTGTCAGTGTAGAACACTAAGTTGCCACAGGATTGGAAAGGAGAGGCCGAGCCTCCGCAGGATATGCGCACGCAAATCTTCACAATGAGGACTATGTTGACAAAAGGCATTACAGTCCCTTTACACGCCCCCATAGGGTTCATTTCATGATTCCTCGCAGGGCACCAAAGGGAAGGAATTCCTAGGAGTTCTATCTACAGGCACCGGATGACGCCGGCGCCATCATCAATAGTGGGCCACATGAGGCCAGCGCCAACCCCATCCAGATCAGCGGCGACGGTGGTTGGACGCCGCAGCCCTGCTCCGAGCTCGGCGATAGCTTGGGGCACGTAGCTGTCATCGCTCGTCTTCGAAGACTCCACGAGCTCAGGAGAGTCGCTGGACCACCAGGAGTCGCCGCTGTCACTGGAGGAGCTACAGGCGAGGCTTGCGGCGGACCCAGCACCCGCCGTAGCGTCGTCCTAGCGACCTCCTTCAGGGTAGCACTCCAGGCAGCGGCCTTCCTCGTCAAAGACCTTGAAGAACAGCACGGAGGCGCCGTCGTACTCAAACTGGATTATGAGGGCGCCCGGCCGACTCGGGTAATCTTGCCCCAGCCTCCGGTCATGAAGCTCTTCCCGGAGGCAACGGCTCCAATCTCCGCTCCAGTCGCTGGGGCGCCGCAGTCGGCGTGTTGCAGCCAAATCTCGCAAAGGCCCCTAGGCGGCATCTCAGCGGCGAAGAACTGCGGGAGGTGAATCCAAGTGCTTGGGGGCATCGCCGCCCACAGCACAAACTCGCGCGAGGAGTCCGCAGCGTGGACCCCTGGGGCGACGGCGTGCGCCTCCGCGACACGGCGACCACGGCCCTAGCGCGGGCGGCGCCGCTCACCGCTCCTCCCTCTGGAATCGTCAGCATGAGCATATAAGGGCAGCGGGTACCCATGAGGCGGCCTTTCATACCAAGGCCACGACACCACCGGCCTCACTACCATCTCGTGGTGATGGGACCTCCTCTTCTTCGGCGGGAGCAGCTCAGGCTCGTTGAGGGGAGCCTTTCCCTTCTCGGCGGCCGAGAACCTCGGGATCGGTGCCATGTCTACACAAGCAAGGAGAGGAGCAAGGAAGGAGAAGAAGCGGATGAGGTAGAGGAAAGATGGGCGACGGGGGCTCTGCCCCCCTCCTCATTTATAACAGGAGAAGGCCAACCAGCACCGCCCATGATCACAGGTAATGATGGTTTTCCTTGCATGTCGCAGGGACTTGTCAAGGTGGGTAGATGCCGAGGCAGCATGGGGAAGCGGAGACGCCCACATCCAATCAACCACCACGCGTCGACCAAGGCCGCAGGCTATTGGGGCCCGCGGTGATCCACACTTGGCCTTTGGCTTCGCCTCAAAGCCAAGCCCGAGCGCGCCTTGGGCCTAGGGCTACTGTCGGTGTTCTGGGAACGGGGGTCCCCAGATTTGCCTGCTTGCGGCCCACGGCGTGAATTTGCTAGCAGGCATGTACGGCCCATCTTCATCAACAATGTGTTCAATACCTTCACGAGGGGCCAAGCCTCGCGAGGCAGACGATGCAAGACCTCCTCGGCAACGGTCTCGCCAAGCGGACTCGTGAGGGGCGGAGAGATCAAGGCACGACAAACGTCACGAGGTTCTCGTGACGTCAGCCATGACGATCGAGACCAGGCGGGCGCCAGCGCACATAGTGTCCTTCTTTCCTCTTTGGTGCTAAGTGGGAAAGCGCAGGCATGGAGTACCGAGGTGTCAAGCAAATGTTTCCATATCGGTGCAATGAGACCAAGACCAGCAGGACGGCAAGACAGAGGTCGCCATGGAGCCCAAGGCGGCGTCACCACCAGAGCCTTTTGCAGGCGAAGACCACTTTTGTCAGGATAGCTTGTACTAGTTGTCCCCTTTGAATTGGCCGTTGTGGGATCCCTTCCTGCTCAATATTTGGGAAGAGGACCAGGGCCTCTATAAATAGGACTAGCCACCACCATAGCTAGGGGTGAGATTGAGAGAGACCAGAACAACCACAAGTTCACCGAGCACAAGAACACCTCTCCTCAGGAGGTTGTTCTTCCCCTTGTACTGTTCATCCTCAGCCGAAGAGGCAATCCACCATCACACACTAGAGTAGGGTATTACATGAAAACGGTGGCCCGAACCAGTATAAATCTTGTGTCCCTTGTGTTGCGAGTTTGTCGAGTTAGTTCGTAAGATCTTAGCTAAGTTAGGACGTGGATCGGTAGGGGGGAGATCTTCGCGCGCACCCCAGTGTTCGAACCTTAAGGGTTTTGCCGGAACCCGTGATCTGACACCCGTACTACCTTGTTGTAAAGGCAGGGATAAAACAGCTCAGGCATATACATATGACCTTCGGCAGGACCTGGACAATAGAGCAAGACATACCAGATCGATCTACGGATCGCGGGGGCGTACCCCGACATGCGATGACGACTATCTACTCGGACGTGACAAGCCTAATCACGCCTAGTCCAAATGCCGCAGACGGACTCCATCCGAGCTACGTCGCGATATGGCCCGATATAGAGGCATCGCACACCCTCTTTGCTTCACTGATGAAGTAATGGGGCATGAATTCCCCGAAGGGTTTAAACTGGTGAACATCGAATCATACGATGGAACTACAAGACGCAAGGGCCATGAGCGGCGGCCGCTGCTCACCAGGCGCAGCTCCCCATCCAAGCGAGGATGCCGGGCTGCGCATCTGCAACGACGTCCCAGGGCTCAATCGGGCCGGCTCTCAAGAGCTTTTCTAGCCTTCGCGCATGGGATGCTGCGAGGACCCACCTCACAGCTACGTTCGCACGCCTTTTGGCCTACCGAGCGTGGCGACCGCCTATCAGCGCAACCTGCGGAGCATCCTGGCAGCTCAGGAGGCCAGGCACCACGTTGTGCTGACGGAGATGAAGACGGTCCTCAAGGAACCCCCTGGACCCCCAGAGCCTCCCGGGGCTTAGGGCCCCGTCGCCTCATGAGGAGCAGCCCCTTCGTCGCATACCTTCATCTGCCCCAACTCTCCTTCATCAACAGAACCAGGTGACATTTTCCAAGTTTATTCAGCTGGGAGCGCCCCCAAGGCGGCATTATTCCCAGGCCACGTGGGTCCATTCCTGCGGCATATATCTCCTCTTGTTTATGTCTTCAGCTTACCTTGTTGGGGGCACCCCTCGGGCTGCATCATCCCCAAGCCGCTCGGGCCGAACTCAGTGGTGCGTATCGTTATGCATTTACGTGAGCTATGTTGCCTTTCATGCTTAATCTATCTATGACTATCACCTGCTTGATCACCACCCACCATGGGAGCCGCGCGCCGGCCGCCTTTCTTCAGGACCCTTCGCATTGTCTAACCACCTTGCAGGACCAAGACAACAAACAAGAACCAAGACCAGGCGCAACCCGCCTTGAGGTAGGGCCTCGTGAGTTCTGCGCTAGCTCACGAGTGCCCAGATACACCTCGTCTAGCCCTGCCATGCAAGCCACGTGTAAGGGTGGGGCTGTACACACCCCGGGGGCTCTCCGCAGTAGGTAGTCCCCTCTCACGCACCAGAAGCGAATTAGCAATCACCGCGGCGATCGGTGCCCTTCCTCGCGCTAACTTGTAGGAACCCCCTGCGGGCCATAGCAGGCGGTACCGCGGAATCTCCCTCTTCTCTCATGCGATTCTCTTGCGCGTTAAAAGGGGGGCTCCTGAGCATCACGCCTCAGGAGCTCTTACTGGCTCTCCAGCTCACACCCGCTGGCCTTCACCATGGCACGCGACCTGGCATACCAGCAGCGGCTGAGCTCGCTCGAGGGCCGGGACCTGAGGACGCAGAGCACCAAGAAGAACATGGAGGGGAGGGGGAGGCCCGCACGGGCCTGACCTAGCTACTCCACGGTGGCCGACATACGAGTTCGGCACGACTCGAGGTGCTAACCCCGGACAACCAAGATAAGTTCTCGCTCTGGATCCACCAGTCGCTATGGAATGAGACCCTCGCTCACTCCCTTCACTACCCTGCTGCGGCAACGTTTTCTTCCTTTCCCATCCTAAGATAGCTGCTTGCGCACTAAAGGGGACCTCTTGAGCATCGCGCCTTAGGAGCTCTTACTGGACCTCGAGCCGCTCACCTCCTGGCCTTAACCACGGCACGCGACCTAGCATACCAGCGACGGCTGCAGCCTGCCTGGGGACCGGGACCTATCAGTGTAGAGCACCAAGTTGTCGCGGGATCGGAAAGGGGAGGCCGAGCCTCAGCGGGATATGCGCACGAAAATCTTCATAATGAGGGCAATGTTGACAAAAGGCATTACAGACGCTTTACATGCCCCCACGGGGTTCATTTCTTGATTCGTCGCAGGGAACAAAAGGGAAATAATTCCTAGGAGTTCTATCTACATGCACCAGATGTCGTCGACGCCATCATCAACAGTGAGCCACGTGAGGACGGCGCCAACCCCATCTAGATCAGCGGCGACGGCAACTGGACACCGCAGCCCTGTTTCGGGCTCGGCGGGAGCTCGGGGGCACGTAGCTGTCGTTGCTCGTCTCTGGAGACTCCACGAGCTCGGGAGAGTCGCTAGACCACCAGGAGTCGCCGATGTCGGTGGAGGAGCTGCAGGCGAGGCCTGCGACGGGCCCAACACCCGCCGCAGCGTCGTCCTGGCGACCTCCTTTAGGGAAGCACTCCAGGCGGCAGCCTTCCTCATTGAATACCTTGAAGAAAAGCATGGAGGCGTCATCATACTCAAAGTGGATCACGAGGGCGCCCTCCGCGCAGCAGACTCGGGAAATCTCGCCCCAGCCTCGAGTCAAGAAGATCTTCACAGAGGCAACAACACCAATCTCCGCTCCAGTCGCTCAGGCGTCGCAGTCGGCGTGTTGCAGCCAAAGCTCACGAAGGCCCCTCGGCGCATCTCGGCGGCGAAGAACTTCGGGAGGCGAATCAAAGTGCTCAGGGGCATCGCCGCCCACAACACGAACTCGCGCAGGGAGTCCGCGGCGTGGACCCCTAGGGTGACGGCGTGCGCCTCTGCGGCACGGCGACCACGGCCCTGGCACGGGCGGCGCCTCTCACCGCTCCTCCCTCCTGAATCATCGGCATGAGCATACAAGGGCAACTGGTACCCAGGAGGCGGCATTTCATACCACCACGACACCACCGGCCTCACGACCATCTCGCGGCGATGAGACCTCTTCTTCGGCGGGAGCAGCTCGGGCTCGTTGAGGGGAGCCTTGCCCTTCTCTGCGGCTGAGAACCTCCGGATCGGCGCCATGTCTGCACAAGCAAGGAGTGGAGCTAGGAAGGAGGAGAAGCGAAAGAGGCAAAGGAAGGATGGGAGACTGGGGCTCCACCCCCTCCCATTTATACCAGGAGAAGGCCAACCAGCGCCCCCCACAATCATAGGTAATGATGGTTTTCCTTGCATGTCGCACGGACTTGTCAAGTCGGGCAGTTGTCGAGGCAGCATGGGGAAGCGGAGACGCCCACGTCCAATCAACCTCCACGCGTCGACTGAGGCCTTAGGATATTGGGGCCCGCGGCGCTCCGCACTTGACCTTTGGCTTCGCCTTGAAGCCAAGCCCGAGCGCACCTTGGGCCCGGGGGCTACTGTCGGCGTTCTGGGAACGGGGGTCCCCAGACTTGCCTGCCTGCGGCCCACGGCGTGGCTTTGCTAGCAGGTATGTATGACCCATCTTCATCAACAAGGCATTCAAGACCCTCACGAGGGGCCAAGCCTCGCGAGGCGGACAACGCAAGACCTCCTCGGGGGCAGCCTCACCAGGATGGCTCGCGAGGGGCAGAGAGTTCAGGGCCAGGCAAACCTCGCGAGGTCCTCGTGACGTGAGCCATGATGATCAAGACCAGGCGGGCGCCAGCGCGCGCAGCGTCCTTGTTTCTGATACGTCTCCAACGTATCTATAATTTTTGATTGCTCCATGCTATTATATTATGTATTTTGGATGTTAATGGGCTTTATTTTACACTTCTACATCATTTTTGGGACTAACCTACTAATCGGAGGCCCAGCCCAAATTGCTGTTTTTTTTTTCCTATTTTAGGGTTTCGAAGAAAAGGAATATCAAACGGAGTCCAAACAGAATGAAACCTTCAGGAACGTGATTTTCTCAACAAACATGATCTAGGAGACTTGGAGTGGCCGTCAAGAAACAAGGGAATAAGGCACGAGGCAGGGTGCGCGCCTACCCCCTGGGTGCGCCCTCCACCCTCGTGGGCCCTCCCTTGCTCCACCGACGTACTTCTTCCTCCTATATAAGTCCACGTACCCCCAAACATCCAGGAGCACCATGAAAACCAAATTCCACCGCCGCAACCTTCAGTACTCGAGAGATCCCATCTCGAGGCCTTTTTCGGAGCTCCGCCGGAGGGGGCATTGATCACCGAGGGCCTCTACATCAACTCCATGGCATCTCCAGTGATGTGTGAGTAGTTTATTTCAGACCTACGGGTCCACAGTTATTAGATAGATGGCTTCTTCTCTCTCTTTGGATCTCAATACAAAGTTCTCCTCGATTCTCTTGGAGATCTATTCGATGTAATCTTCTTTTGCGGTGTGTTTGTCGAGATCCGATGAATTGTGGGTTTATGATCCAGATTATCTATGAACAATATTTGATTCGCCTCTGAATTCTTTTATGTATGATTGGTTTATCTTTGCAAGTCTCTTCGGATTATCAGTTTGGTTTGGCCTACTAGATTGATCTTTCTTGCAATGGGAGAAGTGCTTAGCTTTGGGTTCAATCTTGTGGTGTTCGATCCTAGTGACAGAAAGGGAACCGACACGTATTGTATTTTTGCCATCGAGGATAAAAAGATGGGGTTTATATCATATTGCATGAGTTTATCCCTCTACATCATGTCATCTTCCTTAAAGCATTACTCTGTTCTTATGAAATTAATACTATAGATGCATGCTGGATAGCAGTTGATGTGTGGAGTAATAGTAGTAGATGCAGAATAGTTTTAGTCCACTTGTCTCGGACGTGATGCCCATATACATGATCATACCTAGATATTCTTATAACTATGCTCAATTCTATCAATTGCTCGACAGTAATTCGTTTACCCACCGTAATAATTATGCTCTTGAGAGAAGCCACTAGTGAAACCTATGGCCCCCGGGTCTATCTTCCGTCATATTATTCTTCCAATACTTAGTTATTTATTTTGCCTTTTATTTTACTTTGCATATTTATCATAAAAATGCCAAAAATATTATCTTATCATATCTATCAGATCTCACTCTCGTAAGTGACCGTGAAGGGTTTGACAACCCCTTTATCGCGTTGGTTGCGAGGTTCTTATTTGTTTGAGCAGGTGTGTGGGACTTGAGCGTGATCTCCTACTGGATTGATACCTTGGTTCTCAAAAACTGAGGGAAATACTTACCCTACTTTGCTGCAACACCCTTTCCTCCTTAAGGGAAAACCAACGCAGTGCTCAAGAGGTAGCAAGATGGATTTCTGGCGCCATTGCCGGGGAGATTTGCGCCAAGTCAAGTCAAGATTTGACTCCCAACAATGAGTCATCTCTGGTGTCGTTGCTAAGTCAAGACATACCAAGTACCCATCACAAGCCCTTATCCCTCGCATTACATTATTTGCCATTTGCCTCTCGTTTTCCTCTGCCCCACTTCACCCTTGCCGTTTTATTCGCCCTCTCTCTCATTTCCCCTTCTCTTTTTCTATTTGCCTTTTTTTGCTTGTTTCTTGTTTGCTTGTGTGTTGGATTGCTTGCTTATCACGATGGCTCAAGATAATACCAAATTGTGTGACTATACAAATACCAACAATAATGATTTTCTTAGCACTCTGATTGCTCCTCTTACCGATGCTGAATCTTGTGAAATTAATGCTGCTTTGTTGAATCTTGTCATGAAAGATCAATTCGCTGGCCTTCCTAGTGAAGATGCCGCTACCCATCTGAATAGCTTTGTTGATTTGTGTGATATGCAAAAGAAGAAAGATGTGGACAATGATATTGTTAAATTGAAGATATTTCCGTTTTCGCTTAGAGATCGTGCTAATGCTTGGTTTTCGCAATACAAAAAAAAGACACATTCATGACATTTTGGGCCAAACGGAATTTTTTTTCTGCCATACATATGACACTTCTATGACAATAATTGTGACAAAACCCGGTATTATCATAGATGTGGTGGGCTCCTACTTCTATGACAAAAAAATCATGACAGAAAATGGGCTTTTCGTCCTGGGCGGGCCGGAGACGCAGCTGCATGACATTCTTTGGGCCGTCCATGATGGAAAAAACCGTGGTAGAAGCGAGGGCGAGGAAAATTTAGGGGAGATCCCGGTTTCAGTGGGAGGTCGGGGGCCGAGCGATGCGCGTTTCTCTCATACACGTACGCGCGTGTGTGCGAGGCGTTGGCTCTAACTGAACCCGAGCGAGGCGTTGGGCTCTAACTGAACTCGAGCGATTGCACTGCAGGCTACGTGTTACTGAACCCAAGCGATTGATCGATGGCTGTTAACTGAACCCGATCGAGCGATTCCTTCGCTACTGCTGCTAACTGAGGCTGATCGATGCTGCCTCTGGGTTGAACAGTGAGCGTTGCGGGGGGATTGGATGAACAGTGAGCGGTGGCTTGCCTATGGATGAACAGGACCCCGTGGTGTGGAGGGTTGGATGAATAGTAGACGTTGGAGGGGTGCCCGTGGAGGGGTGGTTGAACAGGACCCCGTGGTGTGGAGGGTTGGATGAACAGTAGACGGTGGAGGGGTGGTTGAACAGTAGCCGGCGGAGTAGCGTGCGGTAGAGGCTGGATGAACAGGAGCCCGTGGAGGCTGCAGGAGGTCGACGGTAGCCCGTGGAGGCTGGAGGAGGTCGATGGTGGAGATGAACAGTATCCCGTGGAGTCCCGTTTTGGGGTACGCCACACCCCTCCCGATGAACAGGACCCCTGTTTCGACCGTAGGAGGTCCGTTTCGTCCGTTTTGCGGTATGCCACACCCCTCCCGATCAACAGGACCCCCGTTTCGACTGTAGGAGGTCTGTTTCCTCCGTTTTGCGGTACGCCACACCCCTCTCGATCAACAGAACCGCCATTTCGACCGTAGGAGGTCTGTTTCCTCCGTTCTGAGGTACGCCAGGCCTCGTTTCCATCGCCTGTTCCGTCCAAGCCCTCCCGATGAACACGACCACGCATTCCGTTCCGACCCAGCCGGTTGGCTCCCACGCGTTCCGTTGCCTCCCGATGAACACGACGCATTCCATTGCCTCCCCATGAACACGACGCATTCCGTTTCCTCCCCATGAACACGACACTTTCCGTTGCCTCCCCATGAACACAATGACGACGATGTTTCTCCGTTCCGACCCAGCCATGTACACGAGCCCTGGCCGTACGTATGCGCGAGTAGGCGTTCGAGACCCCGCCCGTATGTACACATATGTGGCTGTATTTTCTTTCTTGCACCCTGCCGCTGTACGTATGTGTACATGCTACGTGCGCGCCTCAACTACGACACGTGCGCGCCTCTACTACGACACGTGCGCGCCTCTACATTGACCAGTATGTACGTACACGTTCGCAACCAGAGTAACAACGCTACCTACGATTCGACCAGGTCGTCCCGACTGTCAGGCACTTCCTTGCATGCAAAGATGTAGCTGGTGGGTCCCAGCAGTCAGGGGGCGAATCGTTTTGTTTTTTTGCCCGAACGCACTTCCTTGGATGCGAAGGTGTAGCTGGTGGGTCCCAGTAGTCAGGGGGAAACGTTTTTTTCACGAAATACGGTCGCCCGTCTGGTGGGTCCCCGCTGTCAGGTAGAGGAATAATTATTTTTCACATAATAAGGAGGCACTTCCTTGCTGCGGCCGTGGATCCAGCTGTCAACCTCTCCACGTACAGTCCACGTCCGATGGAAGCCGTTCCTTGACCACGTTGACCACGCCGCGCCGAGAGCACCAGGGCGGTGGACGACGGCGAGGCCTAGGAAGGGGACGACACGGAGCCGGGGAAGACGCGACAGTGGATGCCCACGCGTAGAGGAGTACGAGGGTTCACTGGTTCGCTGCGGTGTGAGGATGCTGTCGCCGCAGAATAACAGGGGGTGTGGGTGAGTAGAGGGATGGCCTGGCCAACGGTGGGAGTAGTAGGGGCGGTGAGGCCTCCGCTGCATCGCAGCCGGCCACGGGAGGCGGGAGCACGAGGCACGACCGGCGCTGGTTTGGGCGGCTCAAGCAAGAAGACCAGAGGTTGAAGAAGCACTACGGCCGTTGGATGGACATCGTACGGTCACTGGAGCTAAAATTATGCATATTGACTAAGTTGACAAAGCCCTCCGTGCCCGTCAACTTAGTAGGCCCACAAGTCAGCCTGCCACTATACTGGGTCCCAGCTAACAGGGGGAGTATTCATTTTTTTGTGCGTAATAAGGAGGCACTTCCTTGCGTGCGAAGATATAGCTGGTGGGTCCGAGCTGTCAACGGCGGTAACGTTTTTTTTTTGCAAAATACAGAGGCCCTTTCGGTGGGTCCCTAATGTCAGGTGGAGGAATCATTATTTTACACGTAATAAGGAGGCATTTCCTTGCATGCGGCCATGGACCCAGCTGTCAGCCTCTCCATGTACAGTCCACTTCAGATGCATGTCGGTCATTAACCACGTTGACCAGGCCGCGCCGAGAGCACCAGGGTGGTGGACGACGGCGAGACCTAGGAAGGGAACGACATGGAGGCATGGAAGACTCGGCAGTTGTTTCCCACGCGGAGGGGAGGACGACTGTACGAGGGTTTACTGGTTCGTCTGCCGTCGCCGAAGAATAACAGCAGGTGTGGGTGAGTAGAGGGATGGCTAGGCCAGCGATGGAAGTACGGTGGGGCGGTGAGGCCTATGCAGCAGCAGATCCGTCCGCGGGGAGGAGGGAGCAGGCAGTCCCGCCAGCGCTTGTTTGAGCGGGTGGAGCAGGAAGAGCAGAGATTGAAGAAGCACGACGGCCGTTGGATGGACATCGTACGGTCACTGGATCTAGAATCATTCATATTGACTAAGTTGACAAAGCCCTCCATCCCCGTCAACTTGGTAGGCCCACAAGTCAGCCTCCCACCATGGTGGGTCCCAGCTAGCAGGGGGGTATTCATTTTTCTATGCGTAATAAGGAGGCACTTCCGGTGGGTCCGAGCTGACAACGGGGGAACATTTTTTTGCGAAATACGGTGTTCCGTCCGATGGGTCCCAGCAGTCAGGGGCAAACATTTTTTCCGCGAAATACGGTGGCCCGTCCGCTGGGTCCCAGCAGTCAGGGGGGAAACGTTTTTTTCGTGAAATACTAGTGGCTCGTCCAGTGGGTCCCTGCTGTCAGGTGGAGGAATAATTATTTTGCGCGTAATAAGGAGGCACTTCCTTGCGGCTGCCGTGGACCCAGCTGCCAGCCTCTCCACGTCTAGTACTCTTCTGATGGAAGTCGGTCGTTGACCACATTGACCACGCTGTGCCGAGAGCACCACGGCGGTGGACGACGGTGAGGCCTAGGAAGGGGACGACGCGGAGCCGGGGAAGACGCGGCAGTGGATGCCCACGCGGAGAGGGGTACGAGGGTTCACTGGTTCGGCTGTGGTGTGAGGCTGCTGCGCCGTAGAATAACAGGGGGAGTGGGTTAGTGGAGGGATGGCCTGGCCAGTGGTGGGAGTAGTATGGGGACGGTGAGGCCTCTGCGGCAGCACAGCCGGCCACGGGAGGCAGGAGCATGCGGCACGACCGGTGCTGCTTTGGGCGGCTGGGGCAAGAAGACCAGAGGTTGAAGAAGCACTACGGCCGTTGGATGGACATCGTTGACCACGCCGCGCCGAGAGCACCAGGGCAGTGGACGACGGCGAGGCCTACGAAGGGAACGACTTGAAGCCGGGGAAGACACGGCAGTGGCTGCCCACGCGGTGGAGAGTATGAGGGTTGACTAGTTCGGCTACTGTCGCCAGAAAATAACAGGAGGTGTGGGTGAGTAGAGGGATAGACAGGCCAGGGATGCGAGTATGATGGGGCCATGAGGCCTGCCCGGCAGCACTGCCGGCCACGGGAGGCGGGAGTAGGCGGTTCCGCCGGCGCTGGTTTGGGCGGCTGGGGCAGGAAGATCAGAGACTGAAGAAGCACGATTGCCGTTAGATTGACATCTAATGGTCTGACGCTGGTAGAGTCGATTGTTGACTAAGTTTCTTTTTTGAGAAACCTTGTGTACGCATGAACTTAGTAGGCCCACAAGTCAGCCTCCAAATCTATGGCAGACAACATAAAGCCCATTTGCTATTTTTTATAATTTGCAGCCCATTTGCTAATTATTAAGTAATTTATTACAGACCATTTTCTGCCCAGGACCACAGTCAAAAAGTTCAACCTTATTTTGCATATTTCGGTGGAGTCCAAACTGTTGTAATCCCGAAATGAAAAACATTTTTTTAAGAACTTATTGATTTGCCAAAAAAATCGTTTTGTTTCTGTAAGCAAATAAGACGTGGGACAATTGAGTTGGTTTAAGGGAAAACCAGTGGTAAAAAAATCAGCGCTGGGTGGGAAAAAACAACAAAAATAAGGATGTAAATATGAAAAGGGAATTTTATGTGTTTTCAATATAATGATACGTGTATATGAACTAGTAAAACTATAGGTAGAGATTAGAAAACGGATGTAGGACATGCGTTTAAAGAGGATAATAGAACTGGGCTGTGTGTTTGATTCAGTACAAAAACTGCCTGCAGATGTTGTAGATAAAATATAACTAACGCTGGCGGGACAAAGGCCAGTAGATACCTGCTGGATCTTTCTGCCCCATTGTCATCATGGGCTGGGCCTGTTAAAAACAAAACCAACCCTGGGCAGTCTACAGCCCAGTTGAAACTTGCTCAACCTAAAAAAACAATATACATGCTCAATAGACGAGAGAATTCTGCAAGTATAGACTGATAACTGGGATGCAGCACGGATATTGTTTTTTATTGCGATAATAAGTGCATGCACTTGTTTCGAAAAAATTGGAGAACTGGGAATTCGAACGGAGGGTGCTTATGCTACCCATCAAATAAAAATCAGGTGCCTGAAAATTCATTTCAAAACAAATAATTCAGCTTTATATCCACGTCGACCCTCGCCATGATGGTTGGAAGCAAATGCAAGTTCCTACCAAAAGATCATTAACAACAATACCAACTTGCGGACGACAAGGTAGTACAACTACCAATACCAAACTAACTTATAATCTTTTTACTCCTGGCCCTAGTGTTCGTCTGGTAGAAAATCTTGCAGAGGACCAGCTCCCGCTCCTTCTCTTGCTCCAGGTCCCCGACGTGGTACTGGTGCATCACCTAGTTGGTCCTCTGCTGGTCGAAGTTCTTGTTGGTGTGCAGCACCAGAACCTTTTTTGTTACCCGTCTGCCGGTCGTTGACCATCACCGGCAAGGTATTGCCGGTCATGTGCCACATCGCGTGCATGCCGCACTCCGACTGTATCTTGCGACGCGTCCATGTGCCCCTTTTGAACGCCCTGGAATTGCGCTGGAAGAAATGCTTCCTTAGGCCACTCAGTGTGATACCTGCAGTATTGTGGAATACAGGTTTTAGTGTACCTAGTTGGCATTTTCATAACATCTTTGGCATGTTGCAGTCACTTGTTTCACTTTTTATTAACTGTCAAATTGTAATTGCTTCACCAGGTCTGCGTCTAAAAAGAAAAATAGAGCTATAAACAAAGGAATATGTTTGTGCAAGTAGACGGCCGATCGGTGTCTTACCTGGAAGTTTCTCAGGTTGGGTGTAGCATATGTGTGGCACCCCGGATCAGAGCGACCGGTTTACCCTACATTGTCAGCCCAGAGACCGTATCTTCTGGCAACACACAACATGTTGGTACAGAAAACAACCGCTTTATTGATGCTAGCGGAACAGAATTCATATTACAACAGCGGTCGAGGCCAAGCGGCACACTTGGTGCGGCTGAACAATATGTACATTATTTGGTGAACATAAAGGGGCCTCGATCCGAACAACTACGTGGCAGCGGAATAACGTCGTAGCGGAAGCTCCATATCACAGGGACATCGACGTGGACACGATCTAGACTCGAACAGCGCTCCTTTCCAAGGAGACTTTCTTGAAATCTGGCATGACACGCCAGGTCAGTACATTGAATGTACTTGCAAGCTCACAACAAACATAATCATAATGACAAACAACATCATGATATTTAACCAATTCAAATGCAACACTATATGTCAACATGTTGTGATCATGCTTGAACGTCCCTTGGGACAACTTACCAACCGTGATCATCCTTAGATCACAAACACACCACCAAGGTGGTAAAACACACCACCAACGTGGTCCTTAACAACATGACTCGTGATCCTTACGGCGATCACAACCACGACCAATATCTGGTCCCAAATTCCTCGATGGCCTTTCTACCATCCTCGACAATGCAAAGTTTTACAGCTTAGTGTGCAATTTTTATTATTCGTTGACTCATGGTGGGACCTACTACGAGGTGTCCGTAACCGTGGACGCGGCTATCGATAGATTATACACTCTGCAGAGGTAGCACACTGTACCCACACCACAGAACCCATGGCCTCGCACTCCCATTCGGGTGGACCAACGGCATTCCGACGAAACCCCTCCATTGCCACAGCACTCTCCCGGCCACTCTGACCCAAATCCCCAATGGGCTGGTCCTGGGTGGCCCCGTGTCTACCAAAGACACCCCGACCACCGTCGTGGTCAAACTCCCACTCAGGGACTCGGTACCATAATCTCATCAACGAGCACACAAGATTATGTCTGCTTGCCGGGCCAGGGCAAACACAACATAACCTTCCCTAGATGCAGGCACCGACCAGAGGCCGTGTGAATGGACCGAATCAAGGCCCCCCATAAGGGCAAATGTGGTTGCACTTGAAAGAACTAGATTCAGCGGCACCATGACCGAATCAACGGTGTATTCAAGTTGAGTTATTTTCAGTTTCAACTTTAAACTAACAATGACCGGTGTCATAGCAAGCCATGAAATGCAAAACAACACATGCATCATAAAAAAAATGACCGATGTCATCTTTACACCAAGCATAACCGTCAACAACTCACGTTACTCAACTAGCTCAAAATGACTCACAACTGAACCAAAATAATTTGCAACAAGTTTCATTAATTTCTTACGCAAGAAAGCAACTCCGATAACTTTTTCATATGCATAACAAAAGATTTTACTATCAACAATTCTTACTTTCCTTATCACTAAATTAAGTTCAAACTTTCTGTAAAACAAGTAAGATGATCTAACAGAATATTTTCTAACAAATTTTTATCAATTTTAGGAAGGCAAAAATATAGCTAAAATAACTACCATGCATAACAAAATTATTTCTAACATCACCTCAAATAAATATTAACTTGCTTTATCCACTAAACTATTTTCAACTACTATGTAAATCAGGCATAACAACTATCCAACATTTAACAGAATACAAATCACTCAATAATTATTTAAATGCATGGATTAATCATTTCATTCAAGTGAGAAAATCACAAATATTGAAATGGCATCATAAAAATGTTGATGTGGCTTGCCATAGTGCAGATGAGGTTCACAAGCCTCCTGGTGATCCTCAAGACAAGCCTCACCTTCTGAAAATAATTTTAAACACAAAAAGAAAATATCAAGAACACTTCTGAAATTCACTAGAAATTCTAAACAGCTCAGAAAAATCTCATCTTTGGTGAGTTGTCAGATTTTCTTTCAAAGAACATAATGCAAAAAGAATCAATTCATTTGGTCTTATGGTTAAAAAGTTATAACAGTTTGAAGTGTTCTGTAAATTCAAATGAATTTGAATAAAACAAAAAGACTGGGGTGACGTCGAAGGCGTAAAGCCCAGGGGCGCCACCACTCGTACCGCTTCGCGCGCGTACTGAGTGGCTGACTAGTGGGCCCCGCTAGTCAGGTGGGTAAAGAGGGAGAGAGAAACAGAGATGCCCGCGGCTTCGCCGGAGCTCTCGTCGGCGACGAGGGCTCTTTAGCCAAAACAAGAGGGAGGGATGGCAAGAGGAGGTCGAGGCGCACCTGCCCATAGCCGTAGCGTGGCTAGGGGTGGTCGGATAGCGTCGGCATCTAGCTCGCGAGCGGAGGCAGAACGAGGGGGTCGCCGGAGTTGAAGAAGACGGTGAGCAGGGGCCACTCCAGAGGCTCCAAGCGGGCGAGACGGCCTCACCGGAGAGAGGCGGAGGCCCTGGAGGGGTCTCCCAGGCCTGGGAGGGGCTGGAGCTCCCGCGGCAACCAGAGGGGATTGCCGGCGAGCTCGAGCTCGGGGACGGCGGCCTGAGGCCTGCCCGGCCGGGCTACGGCTTCCTACTCGACCGTGGAGTGTGTGTGAGTGCTGGAGGATGCTCGAGGAGGTTGGGGAGGGGCTCTATATATAGGCAAGCGGCGAGGGTGCTTCGGGCTCCGCTGGTGGACACCTGTCCATGGCGCCCGGCGACGAGTGGCGTCAGTGAGAGGGGGAGAAGGCAATGAAGGTCACGCGGCCACTGTGGGCGAGCGGAGACGAGCACAGGATCAAGGGGGTGACGACGAGTACAGTGCGCTCCACACTGTTGGGCTGGCCGGACCTTGCCCGTGCTTGCTGCGGAGAGCTCCAGCGTCGGCGAGTGCCAGGGTGAAGTTAAGGGTGTCGAGACGATGATGGTGGCGAGTTTTGGCAAGGTTTGGCAGGCGGGGGAAGCGAGCACGCGCGAACAAAGCACTCGGGGGCTCCCAGAGCGCGTCGACACGCATGCCTGGCATCATGGACACGCGTGGTCACTGCGCGAACTCTCTCCTCAGGCCAGCCTTCGTCCAAAAATCATGTCTGGCATGTTATTCGTGGTGGTTTTGAAGTCTACCATGGTTTGGTTTGGATCCAGGCGCAGTAGAGAAACTTTTACAAGTCTGGTAAGTTTCTGAACAGTAACTTTGTGATGTTACTGTGGTCAACTGGCTGGGAGTTTGCAGATGTGCTTTGGAGGCTAGCTTAGAGTTACTAAGGTAAATAAGCACAAGAAAGATCAGGTCAAATGGAGTAAGTAAAATGGTAGTTGTTCTAGAAACCACCATTTCTGTCCAGAACAGAAAAGATTTTCTGTAGCAAAAATATTCCAAAAAGTGATGAAATATTTTTGCTCAGGGAGGTGCCCTAGCGTCCCTAGAATATTTTTGAATTTTCTTAGAATTTTCTGAGCCATAAAAATTAGGGTTGCTTTGGAGCAAACAGATTTGGCTTAGGGTTTTAGAGAGAAAATGAATATTTTTCATTTAAGAAAAATATTCCAAAGATTATTTTGTGGTGGATAAGAAGTGAAATGATGGTTTGGGAGAGAAATGAACACTTGGGTGAAAGCTAAGGATGCCCAAGTGTTTAAGTCCAAATGAAAAGATTCAAAAACTCCATGTTTCAAAAAAATTCAAATGAAAACTTAAACAAATAAGAGAGGGCAAAAACCAGGCTGTCACAAATCTCCCCCACTTAGAATGAATCTCATCCTCGAGATTTGGTTGCTTGGGAAAACCACTCTGGATACTGACTCTTAAGGAACTCTTCCTGCTCCCAAGTTGCTTCTGACTCTGTGTGATGCTCCCTCTAAACTTTGAAATATTTTCTGACTTTGCTGCGAGTGACCCTTTCCAATTGATCCAAAATTTTAAACGGTCTTTCTTCATAAGTTAAGTCCTTTGCCAATTCTATCTTAGTCATTGCAGTCTTTTTCTCAGGCGGGGATATGCATCGTCTCAATTGCGAGACATGGAATACATAGTGTATATCTGACAACTCCGGTGGTAGTTCCAGTTGGTATGCAACCGTACCCACTCGAGACATAATTGGGAATGGACCAATGAATCTGGGTGCCAGCTTTCCACGAGTCTGAAATCGCTTAACTCCTCTCATAGGAGTGACTTGGAGGTACACGTTTTCTCCGGGTTCAAAACTGACCTGCCGATGCTTTGCATCATAATAACTCTTGTGACGGGATTTGGCCAATTGCAGTCGGTCTCTAATTTCCCTGACTTGTCTATCAGCTTCCATCATGAGATCGGTTCCGAAGATACGGCTATCTCCAGCTTGAGACCAATTTAGAGGAGTGCGGCACTTACAACCGTATAGAGCTTCATATGGCGACATCTTTAGACTTGTCTGAAAACTATTGTTATACGAGAACTCGGCGTATGGCAAGCAATCTTCCCATTTAGCTCCGTTGGCTAGCACACATGCTCGCAACATATCTTCGAGTATTTGATTTACTCGCTCTGTCTGACCATCCGTATGAGGGTGATAAGAAGTACTATATTTCAGTGCTGTCCCCAAGGCTTGATGGAGACGGGACCAGAAAGCGGAGGTAAATAAAGAACCTCGGTCGGAAGTGATAGTCCAGGGTACTCCATGCAGACTGACGATTCTGGACACATACAGTTGTGCAAGTTCATCTGCTCTGTATCTGGTGCTGATCGGGATGAAGTGAGCAACCTTGGTGAGGGTGTCCACTATAACCCAGATTGCGTCTTTGCCTCGCTGAGTCCTAGGAAATCCGGTGATGAAATCCATGCAAACATCATCCCATTTCCATTGTGAAACTGGCAGTGGTTGGAGAAGTCCGGCTGGCTTCTGATGATCTGCTTTCACCTTGTTGCATATGTCGCAACAGGCTACAAAATAGGCAATGTCTTTCTTCATCCCATCCCACCAGAATATTTGCTTAAGGTCTTCATACATTTTCGTACCTCCCGGATGAATGGAATACGAGGATTCGTGTGCTTCTGACAAGATTTTCTTCTTCAAGTCCGGTTGATTTGGTACACAAATTCGTCCACGGAATCGGAGGGTACCGAAGTTGTCCTTGAAGAAATTTGGGAGCTGCCTTGCCTGTTTTTGTAGCTCGGCGTCATCTGGCTGGGCCTTGCGGATTTCCATCTCAAGTGTGGGGGTAACTTTCAAAATATTAGTGAGGCCAGCACCCATGGTGACCAAGTTGAGCAGAGAGATCTCCTCCTGAAGTTCGGTAGGCAATGATTTTTACATGACATTTAAGCTGACGGGCTTTCGACTGAGCGCATCGGCAACGACGTTGGCATTGCCTGGACGGTAATTTATTCCAAGGTCATAATCCTTGACCAACTCTAACCATCTTCGCTGACGGAGATTTAAAGCTGGCTGAGTGAAGATGTACTTGAGGCTTTTGTGGTCGGTAAAAATTTGGCACCTTTTTCCAATGAGATAGTGTCTCCAAATTTTTAATGCATGAACCACGGCGGCCAATTCCAAATCATGACTAGGATAATTTCCCTCATGTGGTTGTAGTTGTCGTGATGCATAGGCTACTACCTTGACGTCTTGCATCAGCACGCAACCAATACCTTGTGTGGAGGCATCGCAGTACACATCAAAGCTGCGATAAATGTCTAGAAGAGTCAATACCGGTGCGGTTGTCAGATGTGTCTTTAGCTCATTAAAACTCTTCTCACAGTCCTTGGTCCACATAAAATTTGTATCCTTTTTGATCAGTTCCGTCATAGGTTTAGGAATTTTTGAAAACCCTTCAATGAAACGATGATAGTATCCAGCTAATCTGAGGAAACTCCGGATCTGTGTTACAGTCGTGGGCGGTACCCAATCGATCACATCTTTTACTTTGCTCGGGTCCACGGCTATACCTTCGGAGGATAGTACATGTTCGAGAAACCCAACTTGCTTGAGCCAAAATTCGCACTTACTGAACTTGGCGTATAACTGATGGTTGCGGAATCGTTGTAGCACTGCTCGGAGGTGATCCTTATGCTCTTCTTCACTCTTGGAGTAAATGAGGATGTCGTCGATAAAGACTACCACGAATTTGTTGAGGAAGTCCATGAACACTTTATTCATCATGTGCATGAAGAAGGCAGGGGCATTGGTGAGAACAAAGGACATCATAGTATATTCGTAAAGACCGTATCGTGTAGTGAATGCGGTCTTAGGAATATCTTCCTTTTTCATCTTGAGCTGATGATATCCGGTCCGTAAATCGATTTTTGAGAATACTTTAGCCCCACTGAGCTGATCAAACAGATCATCAATCCTTGGTAGTGGGTATTTATTTTTGATGGTGACCTCATTCAACTAGCGATAATCTATGCACATACGAAGACTGCCATCCTTTTTGCCCACAAAAATTGCAGGTGACCCCCACGGTGAAGAGCTGGGATGAATATAACCCTTCCGGAGTAATTTGTCAAGCTGTTCCTTTAGTTCCACTAATTCTGATGAGGGCATCCGGTAATATTTCTTGTAAAATGGTGCAGTTCCGGGAACAAGATCTATGGCAAACTCCAGTTCCCGATCTGGTGGCATGTCTGGCAGTTCTTCTGGAAACACATCAGGGTACTCACTGACCACAGGAATAAATTCCAATTCAGTCATAGCGGTGCAAACTAGTTCTAGCTTGGGGACATGCTTGCGAGCATAGAATTTGGTGAGCTGCCCATTCAGACTAGTCAAATTGACTTCTCGGGTTGCGCAGTTTATACAAACTTGATATTTGGTCAGCCAATTCATACCCAATATAATATCCAACTGTTTAGACTCAATGATTATCGGAGATGTCGGAAAGTGGAGCCCGCTGATATTGATCTCCAGATCACGACAGACTAGATTGCTCTTGATTATAGATCCCGGGGTTTGTACCAGCATATTTTTGTGCAAAATTGTGCAAGGGAAATTTTTTTGGGCGGCAAAACTCCAAGAAATAAAAGAATGGGAAACCCCAGAGTCAAATAAAATTACTGCAGGTATGTCATTAACAGAAAATATAAAAATGACGACTTCTAGCTTCTCTTGGGCTTCATTGGCGGAGATATGATTCACGTGCCCAGCGAAGTTTTGCTGGGTTGGCCCTGACTCCATAAAGTTGACTTGTGGCTTGCTCAGAGCATTCACCTTGTGGTTCTTGGGGCACTGTTTGGCATAATGTCCGAGCTGCCCGCAAATGAAACAAGAATTATTGCGCTGGCGCTCCTCATGTGTTGGACTAGTTATAACATTCTTGACTTAAGTGGTGCTCTTGTTAACATTTTGCTGCCAATTTGGCCTGTATTCCACCTGAGTCTGCTGCCAGGTACGAGCCTTTTGCACAGGTTGTCCGTCCTTCTTTGGCTCAAACTTGCGCTTGTTGTCGTTGTTAGCAGGCCTATTATCTGATATAAGCTTGTGCTCCCGTTCAGCAATGAACGCCTTATCTACCAGAGTTTGGAAATCAGTGAAATCAAACATGCTGAGAGCACAACGGAGTTGCGGAGTTAGACCTCCAAGAAATCTGTCAACCTTCCTGTCTTTTGTGGCCACGTCATACAGAGAGTAACGGGCCAAATGATTGAATTTTTGCAGATACTCAGCCACAGATTGATTTCCTTGGACGAGCGCGAGAAATTCACGCTGCTTGGCCTTCATAACTCCAGTAGGGATGTGATACTTGCAGAACTTATCCTTGAATTTTTCCCAGGTGACTTCCTCATCAATCGGCCACATGGCTTTTGTATTTTCCCACCATATGGAAGCTGCGCCTTCAAGGTAATGGGTTGCAAATGGGACTTTATCATTTCCTTCAGTACGGGCGATCTCAAGCTTTTTCTCCATGGTGCGCAACCAATCGTCGGCATCCAATGGGTCAACAACATGACTGAAACTGGGTGGATTGGTCCTCTGAAAATCTGACAGTTCTGAGTGATGACCATTGTGATTTCCATTCTGTCCAACCATAGCTTGCACACTTCTCAATATTTCAATCAGATCATTGTTCCTTTTCTCTTCAAACATACGCAGAACTTGCTCGGTGGAGGGAGGATCAGGCGGTGGAGGTGGTGGCTGAACGTACGGCTCGGGAGAATATCCTGCCTGTCGTGCGGAACGACGAACAGGAGTTCCCTCACGAACATTGCTACTGCTGCCTCCCTCCATCATCCTATTGAGTATTTTTCCCAAGGCAACACAATCAAGATGAGAGACATCTAAGAATAAAATTGGGGAAAAGCCAGCAACAAATCTCGAAAAAGAAAAAAGAGCGAAGAAAATACGGCGATTAAAGTCCCAACATAATTATACATAGACTCATACATGAAAATTAAACGACCTGACTGGTTCCACTACTCTCATACATGAAGCATCATGACTCGTAAAACTACATCCGTACACCATCCAGATGACTGTGAATACTCAAAGACACTACTGCTCTGCTGGTGCTGCGGTGTCCTCCCCTGAAGCGGTCTCAGATCCCGAACTGACGTGGTTAACGGAAACCTCCGGGTCAAAGGTAACGCGACGCCACTGCCTCGAGGGCTCTCCCTCAGGGGCAGTGGTAGGATGAAGCATCGGGGTTGTAGGAGTAGCAAGAAGTGAGACCCACTCGGCAGGAGCACTGAGAGGGTTCACGGCCGAGACGCCTGTGCTACTCGGGGGAGTAACCGGCGAAATAGGGGAGCTAGAGCTAACTAGGACATAAGAGGTAAATCCCAGTGAGGACGGAGTAGTGGTCGATCTAGTAGTGACCAAGGTAGCGGCTAAAGCAGTACGGGCATGAGTCGGCTCTCGAGCTAGCTCGTGGATCATCAGATAGCTAGCAGTGATATAGCGAGGAAGATGGCTAGCAACACTATCAGACTCTGGGTCAACGAGAGGAAAACGGACACGACCGTTGTCGTGCAGAGATGGGTAATAATAGAAACCTGGGTGGTGCTGCATTTGAACCTCGGTATAACGAAGCTCGACATGGACCTCAAATGCGGCAAACTGGACAGCCTGAGAAGCGGGGGAGGCGTAACCGCTCCGAGAAGTGCGAGTGTAAGAGCCGGAATCGAAGCTGGTGCGCAGAGTAACCACTGCGTGATACTCATACACTGAGTCTGCTAGACGCTCCCGGTACACACGGTAGACGGGTTCGTCTCCGTGAGGGTACAGCCAATGCCACACGTTGCGGAGAAGGTGCCGTGACTTGTACGGCATCAGCTGCAACTGGCACGGATACGGCACCGGAACCATCTACACTCACAACCATTAGCAGGTTAGCATAACAATAATAATCAAATGACTAGAATGCAACAACCAGCTATGACTACTACTGGCACTCAAATTTACTCGCGTCTAGCGTCCAGTTAACACACCGTAGTCTACGTGGCCTACAGTCAGCGCGGCTCTGATACCAATCGTTGTGGCACCCCGGCACAGAGCGACCGGTTTACCCTGCATTGCCAGCCCAGAGACAGTGTCTTCTGGCAACACACAACATATTGGTATAGAAAACAACCGCATTATTGATGCTAGTGGAACAGAGTTCATATTACAACAGCGGTCGAGGCCAAGCGGCACACTCGGTGCGGCTGAACAATATGTACATTATTTAGTGAACATAAAGGGGCCTCGATCCGAACAACTACGTGGCAGCGGAATAACGTCGTAGCGGAAGCTCCATATCATAGGGACACCGATGTGGACACGATCTAGACACGATAAGCGCTCCTTTCCAACGAGACTTTCCTGAAATCTGGCATGACACGCCAGGTCAGTACATTGAATTTACTTGCAAGCTCACAACAAGCATAATCATAATGACAAAAAATATCATTATATTTAACCAATTAGAATGCAACACTATATGTCAACATGTTGTGATCATGCTTGAACATCCCTTGGGACAACTTACCCACCGTGATCATCCTCAGATCACAAACACACCACCAAGGTGGTAAAACACAGCACCAATGTGGTCTTTAACAACATGACTCGTGATCCTTACGGCGATCACAACCACAACCAATATCTGGTCCCAAATTCCTCGATGGCCTTTCTACCATCATCGACAATGCAAAGTTTTACAGCTTAGTGTGCAATTTTTATTATTCGTTGACTCATGGTGGGACCTACTACGTGGTGTCCGTAACCGTGGACGCGGCTATCGATAGATTATACACTCTGCAGAGGTAGCACACTGTACCCACACCACGGAACCCATGGCCTCGCACTCCCATTCGGGTGGACCAATGGCATTCCGATACAACCCCTCCATTGCCACAACACTCTCCCGGCCACTCCGACCCAAATCCCCAACGGGCTGGTCCTGGGTGGCCCCGTGTCTACCAAAGACACCCCGACCACCGTCGTGGTCAAACTCCCACTCTGGGACACTCCCACTCGAGGACTCGGTACCATAATCTCATCAACGAGCACACAAGATTATGTCTACTTGCCGGGCCAGGGCAAACACGACATAACCTTACCTAGATGGAGACACCGACCAGAGGCCGTGTCGATGGACCGAATCAAGGCCCCCCATAAAGGCAAATGTGGTTGCACTAGAAAGAACTCGATTTAGCGGCACCATGACCCAGTCAACGATGTATTCAAGTTGAGTTATTTTCAGTTTCAACTTTAAACTAACAATGACCGGTGTCATAGCATGCCATGAAATGCAAAACAACACATACATCATAAAAAAATGACCAATGTCATCTTTACACCAAGCATAACCGTCGACAACTCACATTACTCTACTAGCTCAAAATGACTCACAACTGAACCAAAATATTTTGCAACAAGTTTCATTAATTTCTTACGCAAGAAAGCAACTCCGATAACTTTTTCATATGCATAACAAAAGATTTTACTATCACCAATTCTTACTTTCTTTATCACTAAATTAAGTTCAAACTTTCTGTAAAACAAGTAATATGATCTAACGAAATATTTTCTAACAAATTTTTATCAATTTCAGGAAGGCAAAAATATAGCTAAAATAACTACCATGCATAACAAAATTATTTCTAACATCACCTCAAATAAATCTTAACTTGCTTTATCCACTAAAGTAGTTTCAACTATTCTGTAAATCAGGCATAACAACTATCCAACATTTAACAGAATACAAATCGCTCAATAATTATTTAAATGCTTGGGTTAATCATTTCATTCAAGTGAGAAAATCACAAATATTGAAATGGCATCATAAAAATGATGCTGTGGCTTGCCTTAGTGTAGATGAGGTTCACAAGCCTCCTGGTGATCCTCAAGACAAGCCTCACCTTCTGAAAATAATTTTAAACACAAAAACAGAATATCAAGAACACTTCTCAAATTCACCAAAAATTCTAAACAGCTCAGAAAAATCTCATCTTTGGTGAGCTGTTAGATTTTCTTTCGAAGAACATAATGCAAAAAGAATCAATTCATTTGGACTTATGGTTAAAAAGTTATAATAGTTTGAATTGTTCCGTAAATTCAAAGGAATTTGAATAAAAGAAAAAGACTGGGGGGTGACGTCGAAGGCGTAAAGCCCAGGGGCGCCACCACTCGTACCGCTTCACGTGCGTACTGAGTGGTTGACTAGCGGGCCCCACTAGTCAGGTGGGGGAAGAGGGAGAGAGAAATAGAGATGCCCGCGGCTTCGCCGGAGCTCTCGCCGGCGACGAGGGATCTTTGGCCAAAACGAGAGGGAGGGATGGAAAGAGGAGGTCGAGGCGCACCTGCCCGTACCCGTAGCGTGGCTAGGGGTGGTCGGACGGCGTCGGAATCTAGCTCGTGAGCGGAGGCAAAACGAGGGGGTCACCGGAGTTGAAGAAGACGGCGAGCAGGGGCCACTCCGGAGGCTCCAAGCGGGCGAGATGGCCTCAACGGAGAGAGGCGGAAGCCCTGGAGGCGTCGCCCAGGACTGGGAGGGGCTGGAGCTGCCGCGGCGACCAGAGAGGATTGCCGGCGAGCTCGAGCTCGGGGACGGCGGCCCGAGGCCTGCCCGGTCGGGCTACGGCTTCCTACTCGACCGTGGAGTGTGTGTGAGTGCTGGAGGATGCTCGAGGAGGTTGGGGAGGGGCTCTATATATAGGCGAGTGGCGAGGGTGCTTCGGGCTCCGTCGGTGGACACCTGTCCACGGCGCCCAGCGACGAGCGGCGTCAGTGAGAGGGGGAGAAGGCGACAGAGGTCACGCGGCCACTGTGGGCGAGCGGAGACGAGCACAGGATCAAGGGGGTGACGACGAGCACAGTGCGCTCCGCACTGTTGGGCTGGCCGGACCTTGCCCGTGCTTGCTGCGGCGAGCTCCGGCGTCGATGAGTGCCAAGGCGGAGTTAAGGGTGTTGACACGATAATGGTGGCGAGTTTGTTTGGTAGGTGGGGGAAGCGAGCAGGCGCAAACAGAGCGCTCGGCGGCTCCCAGAGCGCGTCGACACGCATGCCTGGCATCATGGACATGCGTGGTCATCGTGCGAACTCTCTCCTCAGGCCAGCCTTCGTCCAAAAATCATGTCTGGCATGTTGTTCGCGGTGGTTTTGAAGTTTACCATGGTTTGGTTTGGATCCAGGCGTAGTAGAGAAAATTTTACAAGTCTGGTAAGTTTCTGGACAGTAACTTTGTGATGTTACTGTGGTCAACTGGATGGGAGTTTGATGTTGTGCTTTGGTGGCTAGCTTAAAGTTACTAAGGTAAATAAGCGCAAGAAAGATCAGGTCAAATGGAGCAAGTAAAATGGTAGTTGCTTTAGAAACCACCATTTCTGTCCAGAACAGAAAAGAATTTCTGTAGCAAAAATATTCCAAAAAGTGATGAAATATTTTTGCTCAGGGAGGTGCCCTAGGGTCCCGAGAATATTTGTGAATTTTCTTAGAATTTTCCGAGCCATAAAAATTAGGATTGCTTTGGAGAAAACAGATTTGGCTTAGGGTTTTAGAGAGAAAATGAATATTTTTCATTTAAGAAAAATATTCCAAAGATTATTTTGTGGTGGATCAGAAGTGAAATGATGGTTTGGGAGAGAAATGAACACTTGGGTGAAAGCCAAGGATGCCCAAGTGTTTAAGTCCAAATGAAAAGATTCAAAAACTCCATGTTTCAAAAAAATTCAAATGAAAACTCAAACAAATAAGAGAGGGCAAAAACCAGGCTGTCACAATATGTCGTGCTCTTTGTCGATGGTTGGTATGAACAAATCGATGAGAGACTGAAATCTCGCGCTGTCAGCACTCACTTTGGCCTCAAGGTGCTCAATTAGCTCCTAATCCATGGGATCGAACTTGACGCCAGCTGGCAGCACCGGCCAATCCTTCTTCGACTTGCATCGGTAATTCCAGTTATATGGTACTCAATGTATGATAAATCGACTATTTTAAGTGAATGATGAAATATTTCAACAGATAAGTGGTACTCCAAATCTGAAGTCCAGAATACCCGAACACGCCGTCGGGTTTCTTGTGTCACCTCACGCGCAGCATGTTGTCACGTCAATTCAATGTGTGGACATGATGAATAATTTGACCGATGTATACTAGTACTGCTACTGTACTACTTACTAGTCGTATTTAGTGTCACAATTTATACATAGGTTTAACTAACAAGTACGCACTTAAAGCCTAACTGATATATATGGCTTCTGCACAGCATCTCCATCATCATTATCAGTACATCCTATGCAGGTGAGTTAGGATGCACTTGATCCCAGGAAGGTATCTATCCTTCAAACCAGAGGAGTGCTTCAAACTAACAACAGTACATAATATCCAACAAAAGAGGGTCGTGCTACAGCAGCAAAATACATGGCTCAGTCTAGATATCAGCACGAATCAAGTTGTGCATATTTGCTGTTGGCATGAACCACATCGCCGCATGTCGGGTTTGCAAAAGCCATCCATCGCATGGAAGCTTGATGCCTTTCACACACTGAAGATTATCTGGCACCAAGCTGTGTCGACGAATCTCTGGATATGGTGATTCATGAAACCCATGGTATGATGTGTAAACACAGCCCCCCCCCCTCGCGAATGGAAGTTGCATAGCACAGTAATCATCACCTGTGATATGATCGATGATTGGTTGGATGATCGGATAATTGAGCCCGAGGAACAAGGAGTGGTTGCCGAGGCTGTAAACCCGCCTCCAGTTGAATACGCCTGGCCCAACGGAGCTGGGATCTTTCTCGAACACGAAGCAGCCATAGCGATCAATGTCACGAATGCCCCACACATTGTACTACATGTGGTTTGATGGAATGGTTTTGTCAATTTGGTACGTGCGAATGAGCATCAAATGACCGCCGTCAGCTGAACGAGCGATAAACCACCACCCATCGGCTGGTATGATTCCAGGTCCTGGAATCATGAAGGCCAGCGCATTTGCGTCTGCTGCAACAATTCAAATTGTAGACCAAAAGGACAAAAATAAACAATCATGTTCAGAGTATGTATGGAATTAAGATTATTATAACAGTGACACATATCATAGACAGAGAATTGCAATGCCATGGTCATAATCATACCCCAAGTTAAAAACATAAGCCAATGGCTTTCATATTCTAGCAATATGTCATGGTTCAAACATCACATAACAATGAGAGGAAAACAGCTATGACAGCGCCTACTCATATTCTACCATAGCACTTACTACTAGTGTTCTCGTATCAACTCTAAGCAAAAACATGTGTTGTTATAAAAATCTTGTAAACGAGAGTAACATATAGCAATCATGGTGTTATGCTCATAATATGTATTCTAACAATCATTAGATGCCAATTGTTCTCATATCAACTCTAACAATAACATGTGTGGTCATAAAAATCTAGGAAATGAGAGGAACATATAGCAACGATGTGGTTATAGACATGCTATGCATTCTAAATTTGTAACAAATGAACAGGCAGTAGTATTCATAAGGTAAAGATGAGATGAGATAGAACAATTACACGACGATAAATTCCACCAGTATAGGCAGCCAATCTGTGCGTCGGCCGCGTAAACGATGCCATCATGCACTATAGCATCAGACAGAAATGTTGCCTCAATGGGATTGATGATGAGCCATAACCATGTATGGCAACCAGATTCCAGATAGACTAATCCCATGTTGAACAAGGCAATGAGCTTGTAATCCATGTAGTCTTCTGATGGTGTGGGCACTTCGCAGATTACAACTTTCTGCAAACAGAGGTCGAGCCAAAAGCTTGACGCGTCTCGTGCGTAGTAGGTAGGAGTGTCCGGCGGGCCGCGAGGCTCGATGGCGGCAGTATCCAACGATGGAAGGGTGATCTCTCGCTGGGTGTAGATATCCACGAGACGCCAAGGACTACCGGTGTGGTGGATGAGGACGATCCAGTTGGCCTTCATGCCCGCCCAGTAGTGGCCGCGCATGAAGGATAGGTGGACGGGTAGTGGTAGCATGTCGAGGGGCACCACGGAAACCTCTGTGGGTTCGTTAGGTAGGTGTCTGGGCCACCTGCGAGGATCGGGCATCAGCAAGCAGGGTGTCTTGAAAAGAGCCAGCTAGTTGCAGACGAGTAGAAGGTACAAAGACGCCGAGCATGCAGCCAGACGGATGGTGCTGAGTAGGTCCATATGACTACAGATCTGCTCCAAGAGAACATCAGGGAGGGAATTCCAATCGCGGCTCCGTGTGTTAGTTGGTTCTGCCATTGGGGTTTTCGGTGCCTGCGAGCCGGTGGGGAAGTGGATTCAGGCGGGCGAGCGAAGAAGCTTCTCCTCATGTGGCCGAGCAGTGAGCGGGGGGATATGGTACGCGTGAGCTACCAAGGAAGATGGCGCGGGCGGGTGAGTAGTGAGCGGGGGTAAATGGTGTGCGGCCGGTGATGGGGAAGAGAGGAGGACGAAGAAGAGAGGAGGAAGAAGAAGAGATGGCAGTACTGGGTAAGGCTGATTTAGTAACACCAACACACTGGTTCAGCTTATTAATTACGTGTCCCATCTGCTGCAGCATGTATTGTCACTTCACTGTGAAGACTAGTTGAATAGTTCTCTCTGACCGAGATGGGGAATAATGGATCGCGAGGACTTCCTTTCTACAGTATCCCTATGCCTCTACGCTCACTTCACTCATTTTGCTCCGTACCTAGTCACTTGTTGAAATCTGTAGAAATACAAATACTCCGTATTTGGGGACAGAGGGAGGCTTTTACTCCGTACTATTTGGGAACAGAGGGAGTATCACCATATGGAGGGAACAGAGGAAGCTTGAAATATGAACATGTCAATGGGAGGGAGTAAGCCACATGCATGCATGCAACATGCAACACTCACACGTACACATGGACGCACGCAACACTCACGCACCCATGCGGCACACACCACACGACGCAACACACACGCTCACGCTCAAGTGCTCAACCTACTCCCTACGTACGTGAAAGACTGTACATTTCGAGATTTACACATTGACCAGGGCATAATTAATGCCCAAAAGTAGCAGACTTATGTGTGCATGCGACCATTGAGATAAGAAGATTAAATGAAGGCCGTTGCATGTTGTAATTAAGGATAGACATGTAGCCTATACCTACAGCACAAGTTGGTGCACTAGTCAATCAATATCGATTTAGATTAAAGGCTAAATGCATTGGAAGTGTAGATGTACATCATGTACTACACTCTTTGTTTTATAGCCAATGTACACTCTTTGTTGGAAGACCGGGGGAGGACACGTGCATGCACTCACATACACAGCCAGGGCGGTTCACGCGCAAGGGTTGGACTCGTGTCGCACCTGCGTAAAGTTTTGTTTAATTGATTTGTTTGCTCTGCCAAATGACAGGTGGGACCCAGAAACCAGGTCACAATTTAACCAGTCAACAAAGTGCCACGTCGACTATGTGGCCGGTCAGTAGGGTGCAATACGGTGCTCTACGATGAGCTAGTGATCGTATAATCGCCGCAAAACTATATATAGTGACCGTAAAGAGCGTATTGTTACATACGTTGACCGCTAGTGTATTTTCTCATTTAAAATTAAGCCATATTAATCGGAAAGGACGCAGTATGGACTACTACTAGTACTAGTACTAGTACTGCTTTGATGTGTCCCATCAACTCGCCGAATGCGGAGAAGCTTGCTTACTACGCCTCTCCCTCGCCCACGCACGCGGTGGTTCGCATGACGAGGAGAAGGTTTTGACTACAGCGCCCTCTCCCTCGCCCTCGCCCTCTCCCTCGCCCTCACGGTGGACGTGCAGCAGTTCAATCGGTGTCAGATTGCCAGAAGCATATTGTACTATAGTATAATCATTGTTGGACCTTCCGAAGAGGTGAAGAGCCAAGTGCAAGGTTTTATAGGAGTTGTCGTCCTAGTAGGAGTGTACTACAACTATAGCGAACGATGCTACTGTCTGATGCTGCCACGTCACGTATATCCAAAGTTGTGCCACCTTTTTTTCTCAAAGAGCGTGTTGGAGCCCGTGCAACAACAACACAAGTTGCACATACACATAACACATTTACTAGTAATAAATTCTAAAGGACAAATGCCAGTATGCCACACAAGTTCATCTCCAATTCATGTGATAAATTTGTGCACGACTAGTCTACATATATTCACAGCGCTACCATTCACAATTACCGTACTCCACTTACATGTTATAGATGGGCTACATGTCCTCCTCCAGGTTCCAGTCCCAGGTGTTCTTCATGGATGGCACGATCCATAGCGGTGGGCAACGGGAATCATTGTCGCAGCTTTCTAGTCCGGTTCCACACGATGGAGACTCATCCAAGCTGAAGCAGCATAAATCAGGGATAGCGTGTCCCAGCATGTCGTTCGTCCGGCGGTGCGCACTGAAGACACAACCATGCTTCATGAACGGCAGGCCTTCCGTGTCATGCACGGAAGGTGGCATCTGCTTCACAATGGGGTAGCTGTCCCCGATGAAAAGCGAGTACTCTCCAAGAGTGTTCCTCGGCACCCACGTAGCATCACAGGGGTCGAACTCGGCGCCGTTCATCTGATACACGCGGCATCCTAGATCTGGACACATGGTGACGTACATAGTCAAGGTCCATGCATAATAATGTTGTGCTCAAATATGGCGGTCAGTAATTCTGTGCAGCAAATAGTACTACTCCGGTATAGAGGAAGTAAAATAATCGGCTTATTATATATAGCCACTCTTGGCTACATGGATGAGATAGTAAGACATGGAAAAACAAAAATGGTGGCAGCTAGTGGGTTCAAGTCTTCAAGGGCCTAGCTAGCTATACGCGTCCTCCAAGGTAAAAAGTACTCCTACTAGTACTACGAAGTATACTACTAGTACTACAATGAAAGAGAAGACAAGAGGGTTAAAAATGGAATACCTGGGTAGATGGTGACGGTCCGATCGTGGTAGATTGTGTGACCATGTTGCACATTAGTGGTACCATGGGTAATGACTGCTAAGATAGTTGATCCCAATATGCCAAAGTTGGCTACAAGGTTCCAAGTTAGACCGAATCGCGGATGCAAATGCACATCCAGGATCGGCGATCTTATTTTGATCGGGGGATGACTGGTCCCTGCAAAATAATGGAGTACCGTTAGGCATGCAAATGATGGTTTGTGCATTCCATTTGTAATCTCCCGTACCGTAGGATGGCAACCAGATGAAACAAGTCCCCTGGCTTGTCACTGCGAAGATGCGGCCTAGATGGTGCACGGCGTCTTCGAACGTGTACGGGCACAAATCTGCCGCCAACATGCGCCAGCCTCTGTCATTACTGCCTCTTGCATGGATGGCAATCCTTATGTCGAACACCGCGATGAGATAATAATCGTCGTAGCCACGTCGCTTTGTTGGCGGGTCCGCAATTGCTAGCTTCTTCAATCTCATGTAGTCATCATCATACGTATTCAAGCCCAGCCAATCCAGAAGGCCGATCCCAATGATGGAGAAGGGGTCTATCGGAACGGCCGCACTCTTGTGGATGTTGTGCAAAATGATGGTGGTATCCGGCCAGAGGTATGCAATCAAATCTTCATTGGCACCGACCCAGACCTATATATAAGACGGTGGGCAGCGGAAAAATTACGGGATGGAAATGGAATAACCAAGTACTACATGATCAAACTCCATTACTGACCTGCTCATCGGATAAAACCCGACTACCTCTCAACGTCGGCAACTCTAGCGGAGTCAACGTGCAACCATGGCCAGGGAGCGGTGGACTGTTCGAAGGATTTTCCCATAGAAAAACCTTCTCCTCGAGGACGCATGGAAGACCAACAAGCATGGCATGTTTAAGCAGCGTCTTGAAAAAGTTGGCCAGGAAGCACCGAGTCTTGCGGCGGTGAGGACATCGGAGCGGTGTGCGATTTCTCCCACAGGATCGTCGTCCAAGGTCTCACAGCCCCGACGAGGAGGAGAACCGCCTGGAGAATCCATGGGAGCAGCAACGAACTACCTTCTCTTCGGGGGGAGGGGAACTGGCGAGGAGGAGATAAGAGCGTAGTAACCGCAGGGCCTCGTCCCTTCCTACTATAGATCGTTCCTCAGCGAAGGGGTGAGGCTCTTATTTACTACTAGTACTCCCTCCGATTCTTTTTACTCTGCGCATAAGAGCAGACCCGGATACCAAGGCAGGGGCTCGCTGCATGCTTTCTGGACAGAAATACCCCTGGCGCATGGATGGGAGGAGCTAGCAGCTATAAATGCCCCATGCAGCCCATTGGATGTCCGCCCGCGTTCTCCTCTCTCTGCATGCTGCATGGATGTCTCCCTCTCTCTCACATGACTGCATGCGGTGGCGCTGGCCTATGAGAAGCTCACGTGGAGATAGCAATCTTCTCTCTAGAAGAGATTTTTTTTGAAAGAAAGGGATTATGGAACGTTATGGGATTGGACTATACTGTAAATAATAGCACTAGTAAGAAATTTTTGGCACTAGGTAGTAGATTTTAGCGTGGATTAAGAAATTTTGCGTATGTTTTTGCCATTTTTTGTACACGCCAACTAGTGTCAAAAAACGTCTTACATTATGTGACGGAGGAGTACGTACTCGTATTGTAGCAGTACTAGTACTACTTTTCTCAACTAGTGGTGTGATGTACTGTACTTCTAGTCTACTCTAGTATAGTCCACCAGTTTTGAACTCTTGAATCTCAGGGCCAAGGAGCTACAGTTAGAAGTGGAGGGTACTACTGTTCTCTAGAACCATCGCTGTACTATCAATGCAGGGGAAGTACACCCGCGTAGTGGCCTAGTGGGTACTCACGGTGCTCTATTCAGCCGCTCCTCTCACGTAGCTGGCCTACTCAGCCGCTCCTCTCACGCACACACTAGCAGCCTATTTATCAGTGACGGTTACTGCGGGGGCAGAACATTTGAGTTATTTGATACAGCGAGACTAGGCTTTTCGCTTCCATTTGTGGAGGTGTAATGGATCTCGTCGAACTTTTTTAGTAGTTCCTTCTTTATGAATGAGATGAAGCAAAGCTTTTGCCTCCGTTTCAAAAAAACACGTCAAGAGGAATTTCTTTTATAGTAGAGCCGATAATGGAGTGAAGTCCATGCGTGCAACGCCACAAGCTATAGAGTAGTAGTACTTCCTCTGTCTAGGTGTGTAAGTCATCTTACGTTGTGCATCACGACCAAGGCGGAGAGGAAAATGAGAAAACTTAATGTCTTTTTGCTAATTAATAGCATTGCATGCAATGAACTAACCACTGCATGTTATGTTTGGTAGTCTCAAGTCATTGAAAGCATGCACAGTCCACATATCTTATTGGTTGATATGCCACAAAACAAAAAACGAGAAGGGAGTTAATGTACGATGCCTAAGTGTTTTGGGATTATTTGGTTTTCGTAAGGTGACTTACACACCTAGATGGAGGGAGTAGAGCACTTTACGTACAGAGCCATATTGCACAGTTCCCAATGCCCCGCCAGGCTTTTCCGGCTCCTCGGGCTTAATTGGGAGGCGCTAGTTTAAATATGCTACTAGCTGATGAGGAAGCTGCAAGCGAGGTGCGGCTAGGGCAAGCACGCGAGCCACGGGATGCTGGGAAGGAAAACCCGCTCACATGGCTAGGCTGTCCAGTGCACCCAGATTGTGGGGCCGCACGTCCGTTTGACTTCAAAACTCAAACTACCCGTGTAAAATATTGGCTCGCAGCAAAGTGTAGTAGTACTATTTAAAAGAAGGTCATCGTGCGTTCGGCCGGGATCGAACCCACAAAACGAGGTATACACTCCCGCGACCACTAGTAGTACTCGTTGGAGTACAACGCAACCTAGAATCGCCTTTTGTCGCTACTAGTACGTACATTGTTCCTTACAACAAACCCATATCATCTGCTGCTGGCTATAAGCCAGTGCCATGTCATCTACAGCCCATCTTATAGCCAACATGTAAAATAATAGATCAAAAGAGTGTACTACTTTTTTATTATGTGGCCCACTTCTCTTTCTCACAAAGTGCCTAGGAGCACGTGCTAGAGCTGGCTCTTCACAAAGAGCCCGCTTATCTTCTCTCTCCTCTTCTCTTTCCTCCAACTAAGCAGAAATATACTAGTTTATTTCTTATAGCCTGCTGACTCAGCTCTATTGTACTTGCTCTAATAATGCAAGAAACCACTAAAATGCCAAGAAACTACTACCACTTGCATACGTGGCAGACTTAAGGTAAGACTACCTTATCAACCATTGTACATGCTCTTACCAACAAAATCCTCGAGTGACCTCCTACCTCCGGCCCGTCCACCTAGTCATCCTCGGCCATGGGATGCAGCTACCGCCGGCGGTAGAAGGCGAGGGCAAACCCGCCGGCGGTGCAGAGCCCATGTTGTGGCAGCCTGGATGCCAGCTCCGTCTGGCACTCGCGGCCGCTAGCTAGCCAAGGTAGCTCCGTCCAGTTGCTTGTCTGCAAGGTTTGCTAGCCAGATTGACATGGCAGCGCGGCGGCTTGCTCGCGCGCGTCGCGCTAAGGCCAGCAATCTAGCTTGAACGAAGGCCAGCGCGGAGCTTTCTCGCTCGTGAGTCACCCTCGGGCCAGCCTGCCAACCCGTGCAGAGGCCAGCACAGCGTCCGGCCCGTCCGGCGGAGTGGCGGCCAACTCGCTCATCACCGGCGCCACCGACGAACACGCATCAGTACTGTTTGAAGTAATGTTCAGGAAAAATAATGATTTGAGGGGGAATAATAGGATAGAAGGTCAGATGTGGGTCCCTCGTGTCAACGGTCAAACAAAATGTGTTGGTTTAAGCTGCCTTGTCAGCACGGATATGTGGGCCAACCCTGTCATAAATGGGTTTAAACGAACCTAATCGGTAGGAGTACTAGGTAATTTTTGGCGTGGATTAAGAAATTTTGGGTATGTTTTTGCTATTTTTTGTACAATAGATTCTTCCTAGGGCTGGTTGAAAGTGGTAGTTTTTTGTTAAGTACTCTACATATTGTAAGTAGGAGTGAAAGTTAAGCTTTGGAAGCCAATAAGCAAGGCTAGTTACATAGTGCATATGTGTACATGATTGAAAGTAAATATCAACCATGAGTGACTAATATCTTGATGGAAAACTCGAAACTATGGAATACTAGGAAAAAAATGCATGGTTGGAAATACTAGCAATGTTCATGTCCATTGCAACGAATCATAATTAGAATAATACTTATTCACAAACTTGGTACAAAACACTCTAATTTTGATATACATGTGTCACTAGAGATATATTATGTTTCAATTAGAATATATTCCTTGGGCTGTTTTGGTGAGGTCAGGGAGGGATGTGGTTGGTTTTAAGATACTAATTATGAGTTTTTCTGCAAATTGGTAGACAAGTGGGATGTTGGTGAGAAAAGGCAACAACTTACCTCACAATCATTAGATGTAGATCTAATGGTCAGAAACGACGGATGGCAGACACACCAGCATCACCAACTTAGTCTTGTGTAGGAGTACTAGCAAGATCCGTGCATTGCACGGAACATCAAGATGCATTTTTTTATAAAACACTTGTTGTGATTGACCCTTGAGGGAGTAATCCCATGTGTAAAAACTAATGATATCTCGAGAAATATGAGATAAGGAGAAGAGGAGTGGGGTGTGGTGGTGGTTGGTGTTCGGACTGAACGGAGGCATGAGGATTGACGACAACGACAGCGGCCACCAGGCCAGTTTGTTCCAGAGGCTTCCTTTCTTAATTGCTCAACAATGAGGTTTGTTGGATATAAGGATGAATGAGGGAAGGCCTTGTCTGCAAATGTGGAGAGGGGTGCGGGTATCTTTTAGTTTAATTTCCATCCGTCGGATATAGATCGGACGGTCTATATTGCAAGATGGCACACGTACCATCATCACCAACTCGGTTTTTTTATAAGAGAAGAAATATAAGTATGGAGATACAAACGTATTATCGATACTTGCTTCCGTAAACTAGCATCTACATTCTATTAAACGCCTCGGCGTGTGGGGCCTTAGCACAATGACTTCTCGATTGTGTAAAACAAAGATTTTCCCGTCGCCGACAAGGAGGGGGTGACGGTGGCGCGCTTTTTGGCTTGCTCTAGTCCTAGTAGTCATACTAGGTGGTCTAAGCACGTGTAGATTTATTCTTTTTCACGTCTCGTGTTTGCCGTACTGCCACGACTGTTGATGAATAGACGGTGAGTTATTCACGGGGAAACCCTTGTTGAGCGTGTTTGCGAGAGAGAGAGAGAGAGAGAGAGAGAGAGAGAGAGAGAGTGCGTGTGTGATATGTTAGAGACTGAGGCAATGATAACAGATTCTTTGTGTCTATGTGTGTGGAGGATAGAGAGACATGTACATGGGGCTTTGTGTTGTGTAATGTGGAGACACATATACATAATTAGAGAGTGAGTGTGTGAGATACACATGCGGACATGAGGAGAGAAGAGGATCCAGATAAATGGGTGTTTGTGCGTGTCTGTGTGTGTTTGTGTACGCGTTTGTGTGTGAGAGGGAGAGAGTATATGTGGAGTAGAGAGACCACTGATGATGTAAACCTAGTATAAGGGAAGGCGGAATGGTGTGACATGTGTAGTAGCGAGATAGCACGGGTGCAGGCATGGGGAGCAGACTAATTGGAAGAGACATTGAGTGTGTGTGTGTGTGTGTGTGGGAGAGGGGTGTGAGAGCGAGAGAAAGAGAGAGCTAGCGACGGAGAGAGAGAGAGAGAGAGAGAGAGAGAGAGAGAGAGGAAGAGAGGGGGCAAGAGTAGTCGTTTGTGTCCATAAATGGCGTATAGATAGGGAGACAACGTTGATGTTGTCCGAAATTGGCCTATGAACGGAGACGCAAGGGAAGCAAGTCATCGTGTCTGTGATAGGGACTTCATGAGAGATCTAGAATAGATGGTGTAGAGAACAATGTGCGAAATCGAGAACGATTGTACATTAGGGAGCTATGCAAAGAGTCACGACATATATGTATATAGGGAAGGAGCTGGGGCGGGTCCGCATGTGGGAGAGATAGAAAGAGGAGAGTGGTGCACCAGGAGACAAGAGTGTGCTTGTTTGTAGTGGGGGTGGTGTGTGAGGTGAGCGCGCGAGAACCACATAACTAGGGAGATAGACGTTTGGGGGCGACATTTTGTGTGTATGGGAAATATACACTCTACATAGTGTGTGTGCTTGGGTAAGAGAGATAGCGGGAGACCTAGAGAGTGAGGGAAGAGATGTGTGCATGCCTGAGAGACAAAGTGATAGAGACCTACGTTGGGGTCCGGACTTTACAAGAGAGAGGGGTGTTACAATGCTCGTGTGCTTGTGTGTTGGTGTTTGGGGGAGAGAACGACTTCTCTATGTGTGTGTGTGTGGTGGTGGTGGGGGGTTGACTTCAGATAAAGAGTGAGGTGTCTATATTTGAGGGACTTTAGCGTAATTGAGATATTGTGCACTCATGGTTGATCAATTTGTTTCACAGTTTGTACTATGAGATAACGATACTTTTGAACATGCGTGATATACCTTGATGTACCAGAATTACAAACCTAAGATTGGAATGTTGGAATTCAACTCCATCATTAGCTTTTGTAATTCATTTAAACGGAGGTACATTTTTTAAGCCGGGATTTCGTGATTTCAAATTCATATATCAAACCTAGAGATATACACATATGGGCATGTTCAAACTTTATAATCATCTACTTTATTCATACACATACACATTTTTGCTTTTGTCATCATATTTAGGATAAACACATTTGGAATTTCATTAGAATTGGACTGTATGATGGTATTTGCTTGTAGTAGCTCAATGATCCATATTTTAATTGAATGGACAATCTAAGTTTCGAGTTGGAGACATTGATTTTCAAAACTTGCACATTTTTTTGCGTGCAAAACAAACAAATTGTCGGCCATGATATCATAGTCGGCCGTACGAGAGCAGAATACTTATAATTTTAGGCGCCAAAAGCTTTCAAACTTCCCGCTCAGATCGAAATATCACGCGCCCGAAAGTTTAGCCCTGCAATATTCCTGTTTTACCCCTACCACATGAATGGAAAAGGGCTGCTTTGGTAACTCCATTGTTTTCCCCTCTTTGCCCCCAACATTCTTCCCCAGAGCCCCTCCCCCTCCCCCCCCCCACCCCCCCACCATGGCAAGCCGCCGAATCTAGTCCTCCGCCTTAGCGGTGGACCTCACACCCCGCCGGATCTACCTTCCGCACCTTGGAACCCCCAACTGCCAACTCACGACTTCACCGGAGCCGCTTCAGCGACTGGCTTGTCCACCGCTCCAGATCTCCTTGACCGCTGAGGGAGTCCTGGATTAGGGGGTCTCCGGACAGCCGAATTATATCCTTTGGCCGGACTGTTCGACTATGAAGATACAAGATTGAAGACTTTGTCTCATGTTCGGATGGGACTCTACTTGGCGTGGAAGGCAAGCTTAGGCAATACGGATATGTATATCTCCTCCTTTGTAACCGACCTTGTGTAACCCTAGCCCCCTCCGGTGTCTATATAAACCGGAGGGTTTTAGTCTGTAGGACAACATACAGTCATACCATAGGCTAGCTTCTAGGGTTTAGCCTCTCCGATCTCGTGGTAGATCTACTCTTGTACTACCCATATCATCAATATTAATCGAGTAGGACATAGGGTTTTACCTCCATCAAGAGGGCCCGAACCTGGGTAAAACATCGTGTCCCCTGCCTCCTGTTACCATCAGCCCTAGACGCACAGTTCGGGACCCCCTACCCGAGATCCACCGGTTTTGACGCCGACTTTGGTGCTTTCATTGAGAGTTCCTCTGTGACGTCGCGAGAAGGAAGGATGTCTCATCTTGTCTTTAAAGATGATATTACTGTTGGGGGAGCTTTGGCTGTCGGCCAAACTCTCCGGCTAGGCGGTTTCATCATGACCGCCTGTTCGGCCGCCGCGCCGATGATGACTTCTCGGGTCATCGAAAACAGCCTCCACATTAAGTCGGCACTCGCCGAACAAATGGATCCGGTGGAGCTCACCTCCATAAACGAGCTCTTGGATCACATCGCCGCCCTGGGAGTCGCTATGGACTATGATCGGATTGGGCTTAAACCCGATCAAAGGGAGATTAACTCTTCACCAGTCACCCATCATATTGCAGTGGTGGAGGAACAATGCGGCGACCTCTCCTCCATATTGAGGACCAACTATGTCCAGATTCCTGAGCTCTCCAAGCCGGATACCCATTCGCGGGAGGACAGCATCCAATCCCAGAACTTAGAGTCAGGCAACGGGCCAGGATTATCGGGCAACACCCCGAAACCATAATTTCCAAAATTGGAAATTCCTCGGCCCCTGGATCCCAGATCGGGTAAGGGTTCGGATTCAATTCCACCCACCCACCCAAACATAAGCGATCTTTCCCACATCAGGCAAGAGCCCCAGGAAACAGTACATCACTATTGGGCCAGATTCCTCCTTGCGATGAACAAGGTTAAGGACTGTCGCGAGGAAGACGCAATCTTATTTTTCTGCAATAATTGCACGGACAAAGGAATCCTTAATGCCATATATCGCCGTGTGATATCACGCTTCACTGACTTGGCGTCCATAGTACAAAAGTACTGTGCGATGGAAAGTGCCTGGAAAACCGAAACAAACTTTTGGGATAATCCGGCCCTAAATACGAACCCAGTCCGAAATAAAAGGGTGCACTATCAAAAGACACCTGGGTCAATTACCAAAAAGCAAAAACCCTCTACAAGGCATGGAACCGTGCTGGAGGGATGGCTCAATGGACCCTGCAAAATTCATAGTACAGCGGATACAATACCAACGCACAGCCTTAGAGCATGTTGGATACTCCGGCAGGTGGCCAAAAGCGGTGAGGATCTTCTTATCCCAAATGCCACAGAGCACCATCCCGTGGATAACAATACGGTGTTAACAGACTTTGAGACATTTACGTCAAATAATAGGCGCAAGCGAACACTCCGCACCATGGCCGAAATCTGCCACGTAGCAGCAATAAATCCATGGAGTGACACGGCTATTACCTTCAATGCCAGTGATGAACCTAAATTCCGAACAGCCCGAGCACCAGCCGCACTGGTTCTCAGTCCAATTGTGGATGGATTTCTACTCACCAAGGTACTCATGGACGGCGGCAGCGGATTAAACCTCATCTCTGAGGAAACTCTTCAAAAGATGGAAATAGACTGGAACCGCATTGAGCAAAGTAGCACAACGTTTAGAGGAATCATCCCCAGTCGGGAAGCACGCTGTGCTGGGAAAATCACACTAGATGTGGTATTCGGCACGCCGGATAATTACAGGTCCGAAGAAATTACATTCCAAGTGGCCCCGTTCAGCAGTGGTTATCACGCCCTTTTAGGACGGGAGGTGTTCACAATCTTCCAAGCCGTACCCCATTACGGGTACATGAAGCTCAAAATGTCCGGGCCCAACGGAATCATCACTCTCGCCAGCGATCTGGACACAACACTCTGTGCCGAAAATAAAACAGCCGCACTGGCCCTCGAGGCATTATCCGAAGCCCTCTCGGTCGAGGAATTAACCACGCTACGCTCCACAATGGACAGGGACGACGTGATACTCGACAAGAGATCCAAGTCCACCTCTTTTAAACCAGCGGATGAAATAGTCAAATTCCAAGTCCACCCAACGGACCCTACAAAAACAGCCTCCATCGGGGCACAGTTAAACCCCGTAGTGGACGCCACACTACGAGAGTTCCTGCGTGAGAACTGGGACATATTCGCCTAGCATCCCTCAGACATGCCAGGAATCCCACGCGGGCTAGCCGAGCATAGCCACAATATCCTAAAGGGATTCAAGCCGGTCAAGCAAGCTCTTCGGTGTTTCTCTGAACCTAAGAGACAGGCCATGGGAGAGGAACTAGCCAAGTTATTGGAGGCCGGATTCATCAGAGAAATAAAACACCCGGACTGGCTAGCAAACCTGGTGATGGTACCAAAGAAGGACAAATCCTGGCGCCTTTGTGTCGATTTCAAAGACCTCAATAAAGCTTGCGCAAAGGATCCCTTCCCCCTCCCACGCATCGATCAAATCATTGATGCTACCGTAGGACACGAGTCATTGTGTTTCCACGATGCATACTCCGGTTACCACCAAATCAAGATGGCGGAGTCCGACCAAGCCGCAACGGCATTCATCACACCATATGATCCCTTCTGTTTTAACACAATGCCTTTTGGGCTCAAAAACGCCGGCGCAACATATCAACGCATGATTCAGACATGTCTGGAGAAGCAAATCGGCAAAACAGTAGAGGCATACATAGACGATGTGGTCGTCAAAACCAAACACGTCGACTCTTTGATAGACGACTTGAGGATCACATTCGACAACCTCCGAACATACGACATCAAGCTCAATCCGGAAAAATGCGTTTTCGGCGTACCAGCCGGAAAGCTCCTGGGTTTCATTGTCTCCAGTAGAGGTATTGAAGCTAATCCGGCCAAAATCCAAGCTTTGTCACAGTTGGCTACCCCAACAGACCTCAAACAAATCCAGAAGTTAGCTGGATGCGTGGCGGCTCTAAGCCGCTTTATCTCCCGCTTAGGAGAAAAGGCTTTACCCCTTTATCGCCTCCTTAGGCACACCGAACACTTCGAGTGGACGGACGCGGCCACAGCCAGATTGGAAGAAATAAAGGTCATCTTGGCAACCAACCCAATCCTGGCCGCACCAAACATCGGCGAACCAATGTTGTTGTACATTGCGGTAACTCATCAAGTTGTAAGCACGATGCTCGTTATCGAACGGGAAGCGGACGGACATAAATTCCCTCTTCAAAAGCCGGTATACTATGTATCCATTGTCCTCACTCCATGCAAATCACGTTACCCGCATTACAAAAAGATAGCATATGCGGTATTCATGGCATCGCGGAAGCTGCAACACTACTTTCAAGAGTGTTCGATTACAGTAGCCTCGGAAGTGCCACTTAATGATATTATAAACAACCGCGACGCTACGGGCCGGATTGCCAAATGGGCCATTGAGCTCCTCCCGTACGACATAACATACAAACCTCGACGAGCCATTAAGTCACAAGTATTGGCCGACTTCGTCGCCGAATGGACGGAGGCTGAACTCCCTAAAGAGTATGGCGCATACTCCAATTGGATCATGCACTTCGACGATTCTAAAATGCTAGCTGGTCTAGGGGCTGGCGTCGTCCTGACTTCCCCAACCGGGGACACCATTCAGTACGTATTGCAAATATTGTATACAGACTCCAATAATGTAGCCGAATACGAAGCTCTGTTGCATGGTCTTCGGATGGCAGTCTCCATGGGCATTCAATGCCTAGAGGTGCATGGGGATTCAAACCTCGCAATATTCCAAAAAAATGGAGACTTTGACGCCAAGGATCCGAAAATGGCGGCCTATCGAAACGCCGTCCTAAAAATGCCAGCTCGGTTCGAGGGGCTCGAATTTCACCATGTGGCTCGGGAAAACAATCAGGCGGCGGATATCCTCGCCCGCATCGGCGCAAAACGTGATGCGCCCCCCCCCCAACATATTTTTGGAAAGGCTGTTCAAGCCATCCGTAGTATGGGAAGGGGACACCGGTAACAACAGTCCGGACCCGGCCAAAATACCCGATACTGAACTCTCTGACACAATCGGAGGTTCTGCCACCGAAATAACACCTTCAGCCCACGAAATAATGGCCATTATTGCCCCGTGGACAGAACCATTCCTGGCCTACCTAACTAGACAAGAACTTCCGGAGGACCAAAATGAGGCACGCTGCATAGTGCGGCGATGCAAGGCCTACAGGGTCCATGAGGGAGAATTGTACAAAAAAAGCACTACTGGAATCCTTCAAAGGTGCATCTCCGAAGAGGAAGGGCGGAATCTTTTGGCAGAAATTCACGCCGGACTCGGCGGTCATCACGTCACAGCCCGGGCTCTTGTAAGCAAGGCCTTCCGTACAGGATTCTATTGGCCAACGGCCCGGGCAGATGCACATGACTTGGTCCAACGTTGCGCCGGTTGCCGGCTCTTTGCAAACCAAAGCCACATGCCACCCACCGCCCTCCAAACAATCCCCATTACATGGCCCTTTGCGGCATGGGGGCTTGACATGGTTGGACCCCTTAAAGGGGGGACCCACAAGAAAAAATACTTATTGGTCATGGTGGATAAATTCACCAAATGGATAGAGGCCAAACCTGTTAAAACAGCCGAATCCGGACCGGTGATAGACTTCATATCCGGGGTTGTATGATGTTATGGTGTCCCCCACAGCATCATCACTAATAATGGCACGAACTTCACGGCCAACGAGGTAAAACTCTGGTGCAGCAAAATGGGCATGAAGCTCGATTATGCTTCAGTCTATCACCCACAAACCAACGGTCAAGTCGAGCGAGCAAACGGTCTTATAATGAGCGGCATTAAACCCATATTAGTGCGGTCCTTAACGGAGTCTAACACGCACTGGGTAGAGGAGCTCGACTCCATACTCTGGGGGCTGCGGACCACGCCGAATTGTAGTACCGGATATACACCCTTCTTTATGGTGTACAGCGCAGAGGTAGTCTTGCCCTATGACATGATTGACTCACCTCGAGTGCGCATGTACGCAGAAAGAGAAGTCGAGCTCGATCGGTAGGACAGTTTGGGCACCTTGGAGGAGGAGCGCGACGTAGCCAAAGCCTGTTCCGCATTTTATCAGCAACTGGCTCGCAGATACCAAAGCAGAGAAGTACGGGCCAAAACTTATAACATTGGCGGCCTAGTTCTATGCCTGCCAGATAAGAAAAAGAACAAGCTCGAGCCCAAATGGGAAGGTCCCTTCATTATTGACCAAGTTCTGACCGGTGGAGCGTACCGACTGCGGGATGCATCGACTAGTCGACTCGAGCCGAACCCATGGAACGCAGCCAGGCTCCGAAGATTCTACGCCTAGCACCGGACTCTATGTTAGTCCCCTCCCTTTGTCCATTTTCTGCATATACATTATCTATCTTGTTTCTCTTTCTTTCTTTTATAATTTCTCTAGGCCTTCAAGGGTCACCTTGTGCCTCGCTTGCACATTACAGATGCGCTAGCCGCACTCTGCATACCTAGGGGCTTCTTTCATAGAAGCTTAAATTATTTATCTGGGCCTCATGCCCCACACATGTGTTATACTTCTGCATGTACCTTTTTTCACCATTATATGCATCGATATGACTTAAGTTTTGGCCAAGCTGGGTTGCGTGGCTCTTGTATTTATGCCCTACGTTCCCGTTAATTCGGCTAGGGCATAATGGGAGCACCTCTGCGTTTGTGATTGCCGGGTCAGCCGGATGTGTACCACAGACTGGGTGAAGCCGAAAGCTAGTGTTCTTAAGGGAATATTTGGTCGGTGAACAAAAGATGATTTTTATTTATTGTCCACATCTGCCCCCAGATGTTATTCCTGTGTTTCCTATCGCAGTCCAGACATGCACTTTAGGGCATGCTTACCCAGGGAAAGGAACCCTTAATGAAACTATTCTCCCTGGAAGATGTTTCTTACTACCCATGTAATATAACATAACTAGCTGGGCACTTGTCTGATAAAGCACTAATGACGCCTACGCCTGGTCTCCACGCATACCCCAGTTCTTATATAACTGAGCGGGTATTCGGATACACTCCGGACTATTGGGCCCGGAGGTTGAAGCGAAAAGGTCCGCAACGACAAATGATCTACAATCCGGCTAGAAGGCATTATACATGTCACTTTAATTACATAGTCATGCAGACTGACTAAATTCCTCTTCTATACCATCCAACAGGCGGTCTAGCTTACAATCCTGTTGAGAATACTTTGAGGCTAATTCTACTTGCCCATAAACTAAGCTAACGGGGATCTCTTTTTCGTCGGGCCCCATAAGTCCGACCTCGGCCATGTGATTTGGGTCTGCCTTGGTATACGCGTCTTCACCATGGCCCAGGCTTCTCTGGAACCCTGTCGGCAGGCTGATATCTTCCGTAATCGGAAGCGCCTCCGTGCTCCCTTGAGCTTCTTCGCAAGCTCGGCAACGCCCTCTGACAGGGAGACGGACGGCCACAAGGCCTGGGCAACACCCTGCATCACCTGCCGAACTTGTTCGTGCAGATGTGACAGCTCGGACAGAAGATCACCCGTAGACCTGGGCATTTCCATACCTACAGACATAACGTTGTTAGTCGGCTTCTTCGCCGAACTCCCTTAAAAGGATTCGTTCAAGCACTTACTGAAAATGTTGCGCCAAAGCTGCTTATTCTCCTTCTCGGAGTCTGCAAGCTGGCCACGAACGTCTTTTAGTTCCACGCTCAGCTTAATATTGGCATCTTGGAGATTGTTTTTCTCCCGCCTAACCTCAGTCAGCACGCGTTTGCCAGCCTCTAGCTGTCGCATAACATGTTGGTCCTCCGGATTCATCTGCAACATCTGTTGTTAAATCTGCAGCCATGCCACACATTATATGGTAACCATCATTCTTTAAAGTAAATGTTACCAGCAGGTGACTTTTTCGGTTCCTGCAATGCGGCCACAGCAGCCCGCAGTTGGGTCTTGCATTCCCCCAGCTCCTGTGACAGCCTAGTATTCTTCTCTGTAAGAACCTGCACAATAAAGATGATCCTTAAATCAGTTCTGCTAACTGTTTCAAGTCTCAGGGGCTACTGATACATATAAATCGTCAGATTTACTCACCCGTACATCCTTTACATACTGATCCGTGGCTCTGGCTAGACCATCTTGAGCAGCACGGAGGTACGCCTCTCCAGAATTGAAGGCGTCAAACGCCTCTGGTGAGAAACAAGCGTCACGGAGTACGGCCCAGCGGTGCCTATGATTCATGGTGCTTTCCACTTCTAAATTTGTAGCGGATAATCTATCCGCAAACTCTGTAGGGCGATTATCTGGCGCCTGCCCCATATCGGCTTCTGCCTCCATGTCCCGTCCTGGCGCCCGACTGGTGGAAGCTTGATTGGCAACATCGCCGTACATATTCCGGCGAGCGTTTTTTCTGTTAAAGAAACGCGGGCGTCATTACATTTTGAGAAACACGACAACCATGGAGTGGGGTTCTTCTTATACCTTTGCGCCGGCGTCTCCGTCCTGACCGCCTTCCTTTTTGGCCTACCCGACCTCGGTGCCTCTTGTTGGCGAGTTGCTGCGAGTTCGGCAGGGCGTCCCGAATGCCTTCCCTATAAAAGATGCCATGTGTATATGGTGGGTGAAGTGCCTAAAAGGGGATCCTAGTTTTGGAGTTGGGACTTTTAGTTTTTCTTACTTGCGATGCAGAGAGCAGTCCGGGATAGTCGGCCGTAATGGCCACCATGGCATCGTTGCAGCTTAACTGATAGAACTGCCGGTCTATCAGCTCCACGAATATAACTGAATCTTCTTCAAGACCGGAGTCGAGGGCCCGGTCAGGGTCCTCTGGTTGTGGAGAAGGGCTGCTGACCTCCTTTGTGGCTTTTCGCAGTTCCTGCCGCAAAGTGGCAAGGTGAATACTTATGACAAAGAATGCGGGAAAATGGGAGCAGGGAGATATAACTTACCCAGCTTGGAGGATTGTACATGGAGAATCCATCCCGTGGCTTGATGCGGGTGAACTCCTCTTCCTCACCCTTGAACAATTCGGATAGAATTTTCGCTAAAGCGGCGGCATTGTCCGGACCCTTACGCCTGCAGCGGGTGGCGTCATCCGCCCCATTATAACACCACAAGGGGTGCCCACGGTATTGAAGTGGTTGCACTCCCCGCATTATGCAAATCGACATAACTTCGATTATTGTCAATCCTGATTGAGCCAGTGCTTTGATACGGTTCATCAGATAGAGGACTTCTCTGTTGTCTTCCGCCAGGGGGCTCCGTGGGCGCCAACTTCGGCACTTCTTCAGAGGAGCATTGTTGAACTCAGGAAGACACCGCCAAACAGGGTCCGGAAGGGGAACGTCCTCCATATAAAACCATTCTGAAGGCTAGTCTTTGGACGACTTCTTCAGGGTACCGGACGGGTATCCGGTATCGGCGATGCGCCATATTTTGGCTCCACCCACTTGATAAAGTGATCTCCTCTGTATGAGAGGGACGAGGCAAAATAGCCTTTTCCACAGCTCGAAGTGAGCCTCGCAGCCCAGGAACAACTCGCAGAGAGCAACATAGCCGGCGATATGTAGAATGGAGGCAGGGGTGAGATTGTGTAATTGGAGGCCGTAGAACTCTAGGAGCCCGCGGAGGAACGGATGAATTGGAAATCCGAGTCCCCTTAGTAAATAAGGAACAAGGCAGACCCATTCCCCCATGGAGGGACAGGAAAAGCTCTCCGCTTGCTCCCCGCCATTGTAGGTGGCAAGCCCGGCTCGAACGGGCACCATATACGCCGGAGGGAGAAATCCCTTAGTCTGCAGTTCGACTAATCGACTGTGCGGGACTGAACACCTCTCCCAATCACCGGGCTTAGGGCTACGGGGGCGGGAGGAGGAGCTGCGGAGCTTGGCCATGCTGGAATGGATCCTTCCGAAACGCGCTCTGATGGATTCTTGCTGGGGGAGGATGGTATGGATCGGATCTAAGAATCCCCATCCCTTTAATAGACAATTTATTTATCTGGCTAGGGGGCGGATGTAAAAACGCCCTGGCGCCACGTATTCATTCGACGTGTGGGAGAAAGCCCTTATTGGGCACAGAAGCCAAGAGGTTCAACATTTATGGAGCCGGACACTGCTTACGAATAGTTGAAAATTGGAGAACAACCCGCCTTGCAATGCCGAAAACAACACTGCGCGCCGGACTCATCGTCATTGAAGCCTGGTTCAGGGGCTACTGAGGGAGTCCTGGATTAGGGGGTCTCCGGACAGCCGGATTATATCCTTTGGCCGGACTATTGGACTATGAAGATACAAGATTGAAGACTTCGTCTCGTGTTCAGATGGGACTCTACTTGGCCTGGAAGGAAAGCTTAGGCAATACGGATATGTATATCTCCTCCTTTGTAACCGACCTTGTGTAACCCTAGCCCCCTCCCGTGTCTATATAAACCGGAGGGTTTTAGTCCGTAGGACAACATACAATCATACCATAGGCTAGCTTCTAGGGTTTAGCCTCTCCGATCTCATGGTAGATCTACTCTTGTACTACCCATATCATCAATATTAATCAAGCAGGACATAGGGTTTTACCTCCATCAAGAGGGCCCGAACCGGGGTAAAACATCGTGTCCCCTGCCTCCTGTTACCATCCGCCCTAGACGCACAGTTCGGGACCCCCTACCCGAGATCCGCCGGTTTTGACACCGACAACCGCCATCATGGTCCACCGCACCGGATCTGCTTAACCGGCGTCCTCGTCCACCACAGTGTAGGCCCTTCATTGACTCCCTCATCCGCCCCTTCGCTGGCCCTTCATACAAGCCCTCGTCCACCGCAACAAATCTGCCTCACCGAAAGCACTGTACAACGCGCCCGACGAAGCCTTCATCCACTGCACCGGACCTGCTCCACGGACGCCATATTCAACTCCACCGGCCCTATTTTACCAACGCCGCAGCCTCATCAGGTTATTTCGATTTGTACTCCTTCGGTTTTCCTCTTTATCGTGCAACTGTTCACTTACCACATATGAGCTTTCTTGTATGTCTACAGGCGCCGCAACCGTAGCACCGAAGCCACTTTAGCGATGGCGACAACCGGCCCAAACTCAACCGCAACACGAGCACCATCGACGATCCTTAGCTATCAAGTATGACAATGATACCCATACACCGCCGAGAATCAGGTACTATTATCCAACGGCCGACGCCTACGTTCACTTTCCTAGCATAAGCACCGCACCTTTGAATTTCTTCAGGGCATCATTCTATTTTTCATGAGACGCGTTATTCTGCTTGCACCTGTAGGGCCATACTTCTCGCAGTGAACATGTTACATGTGCTAAATTACATACCAGTGCACATATAGTTAATATGCTTTAGTTTTGTTCTGATGCCACCTGTTGGTTCCATCAGACTGCTTAATGTTCTCTATGCTTAATTACACATCAGCAAACTAGCATGTGGTTCCACTGCTTTTTGTTCGTTTTACCCTACATTTTCTGATGCTAGCTATTACATCATTGCTCCGAGCCTCTGTTCATTACTTGTTTGTGTGTTCTTGATCTTCCCAAGTTGCATGACTAATTTGATGCTTCTATTAATTATGGAGCTACCAACCCCATCAAGCAAAATATTTGTTCTTTTGGGGCTGGCACCTCGAACAAGCATAAAAATAGAGGGAAGCAGATATATTGTCGTGTATGCACACACCCTTCTTTCATTAGTTTAGATGAACCATTGATGATCAATTCGGACCAGTGCATGCGATTAAAATTAATTTTACCTAAATAGATGGTGCAAAATAAACTACAACAACTAGATTTGCAACCACGGGATGCTGACGATATCTTCAAAGAACATTGCAACAGCAGCTAGGCTTCACAACAACATATGGTAAGCCAGTGTGCTTTAGTACATGTGAAATGTAATGCGAGTGGGCTGCTTTCTTGGCTTGTGCCCTCAACGTGTAATCCTACCGAATTACAAATAGTTCGGTTGTCTGCTTTGCTGTATTGCTTGATTCGAATGCTTATTTGTTGTTACGTTATACTTGAGTTGGCCAATATGTCAGCAGTGCCTGCTGTACTATCGTAAAGAAATGCATGCCTATTTCATTTGAGTCCTTAACTTTTCCTCTCAACTTCATCACAAGACTTTCCTCGTAGTTTATATGAGGCCACACTGTTAAGTGCTTTCTCAGATTATTTCAACTGCTTAGATGCCTTGGCAACTTAAATATAGCGGTTGTACACTCCCTTTCAAGTTTCATCTTACCATTTTAATTTCTTTTAAGCTGATGCTGCTTCGAACCATTTAAATATAGTTTGCCATGCTCGGCAATAATTCGTCCGTCGTTTACCATGTAAGCTTACTGCCTGGATCATACGATAACTATCTCTTACTGATGTCCAGCGGAAACCTTTCAGGATGCCGTTCACACTAGGACACAATGCACAACCCCAGAATCTATTTGTGGAAGCAGTGAGCCATCCATGTTACCAGATGGTAGCAGTTCAGAGGCAACACCGTCGGAGAGCAGTCTGAGCACAGATATTATAGTGCTTGAGGCTCTACTAGAGGCAGAAAGAGATGGTGTGGCTGCCATGAATGAGGTAATCTTTATCTTGAGGCTGGAAATTGCGGAATTAGCGGCACGCATTATGCAAGCAACCCAAGAATTGGAGGAAATAAGAATGTTGCATTTGAAGACGGAGGAGGTCCTACTGTTTCTGCTATCTGAAGCCCAAGGTAATCACGGTTCTTCTTTAAATACCAGTTGAAATTGTCATTAGATTATTGTACTTGCATGTTGTGTCATGTATCTGAATGGATTATGTTGCAAGACCCCCTATGTTGTCCATGTGTTGTAATGATCCGAATTTTTTAGGCGAGGTAATCCTCAGTACTTGTATGATTGACATAAGGTGAACTGTTTGTCGTGTGAGCATATTGTATTGGATGAAATAACTGTTTGACTCAGAGTGTATCCAACCTACTGAATTCGAAGATCACGGCATTTCTAAATCATAGTCATATATAAAGGTGAAATAAATCTTTGTTGTGGTTTTGAAGAAATAAATAACAAAATGTATAATTATCTGTGGATATTCGTAATCGAATACAAGTTGGATTTGAATTTAGTTTGCCAGGTCCCAGGGCAAACGTGAATGCTAATTCTCCCAAGTTTTGAACGAAGCGGCTAAACACCCACTATAATTTGTGGGCTGCCCGAAGCAAGTGTTTACGAGATGGAAATTACTGTCTACCCCTGACACTTGACATCCTTATAGACCGGATTTACACTGCTGTCGATAGGGGTAGACTAGTAACTTCAATCAGACGTGACACGACGGCCTCTGAGCCCATTCAGACACGGTGGGCGCCAAACGTGGGCGGCAAAACACATTTGATTCAAGCTCGTCCGAAAGACATGTGTCTCTTCCTCCATTTCCCCATTCATACACGGTGGGTGGCAAAACGAACTCTCCTCGTCTGAAATCGATGTAGGCTAATATTTTAAATAGGGGCAGATGTGTAACTTCCATCAGACGTGACACAACCGCCCTACCTGTCAGCCCCATTCATACACCATGGGCGCCAACCGTGGGCGGCAAAACACCCTCTCCTCGCCCGAAATAGTTACCGGCAAATATTTGGGAGATGCGAGATTACCGTCCTATCCCCAACCGACGCGATGTCCGAAATTTTAAACGGGGATAAGTTCATAACTTTCCCCCATTTCAGAGAGGCGCGTCCCAAAGTTTGGGATCCACCCTCTCCCCTCCATTTCCCCATTCATACACCGTCGGCGGCACGACAACCTCCGCACTGCGGCCAGCCTCCTCCGTCCGCCACCCCATCCTCCACCTTGTCAGAGCTGCTACCCCTACCCCATCGTCCACTGCAAGAGATGGACGTCTCTCATCCATGTCGTTGGACCAGGATCCTTTCATCGCCTCCTCCCGCTTCATCGGCGCCGTCGTCCACCTTGCCGTTGCCGCTCCTACGACCGCCTCGTCCACTGCAATAGGATATATCCCCCGACCCGGTCGTCTGCCGTCTAAATTCTTCTTCCTCGCTGCCAACAGCCATCGCACCCGCAGCACCCTCAACGTATCAGCATAGGCCTACATGGCGTCGCAAGAGAGGTGGTACTCTTCCATATGTGCTTAAGTTATTGATCTCACCCGAAAAATAGATCGTAATTTTTTACTGTACTTTTCTTATCCGTACCAAATCGTAGTGGCTAGTTGAAAGCAAACATTGGTTGCGAAGTAGCTTTGTCCTATTTGCACCTTCAAATCCGCCATGGCACGGGCACTATACTCGTAAAGCTTATGGTTTCCCCCCTTTATATTCACTACCATCATCGTAGGTGCTTCGTGTCGTGCTAGCACTGCTCCTCAAGACCTCAACCCAAAGCTTACGTGTTGAAATACGAATCTGATATGATGCTCATATCACTAAAACAGAGAACGTTTAATTGGTCACCTAATGTTCCTATATTCGTTTCAAAAAGCATGTGCGCCACCTACTGGTCCAGCTAGTTCCACTTTCCTCTTGATGCTTGGGGTTTTCTCCTTTTATCTACTCTACTATGATCTGCGTAGGTGCTTTCTGTCGTACTAGCATTACTCCACCCTTCAAGCTAAACAACACAACACTCAGAATTCGAAAGCTTAGTTGTTCAAATATGATTGTGATATGATACTGATATTAGTTAACCGGCATATTTAATTGGTTAGCTAAAGGTCCCACTTGAGTTTCCAAATGCATGTCGTGACATATAGAGAGACAACATAATTGCATTTCTTTGTCACTTTTTGACCGTACTTTCTTGTCCATACCAAATCTTAGTTGTTATTTCAAAGAAAACATCGGTTGCTAACTACCCTTTGCGCGGTTTGCAGCTTCAGATCTGCCATCCCACTGCCACGGTCACCACTGTACTCATCATGCTTATGTTTCCCCATTTTATGATGACCACAATCAGCCTATGTGGTTCGTGTCGTAATAGCATTGGTCCACCCATCGAGCTAAACAAGCTTAGTTGTACAAATTCATATATGATATTATTGCTGATATTAGTAAAACTAAGAGATGTTTAATTGGTTAGCTAAATGTTCCTACTTTAGTTTCGAAATGCATGTGAGCCACATATGGAGAGACTGGAAAGAATAGTATTTCTCTATGCGCTCTGGTTCATCATGGGTGGCCAACCGACATTGTATTGAAAGACTTCTAATATCTTCAATCTGCTTGCTCTTCTGCTCTACTTTAAGATGATACTCTTCTCTTGCGGTCGACTGGTCAGGTCGAGTTGTTCTCCCTTAGTATATTTTGAATCTGTCAGGTCAGGTCGACTTGTTCTTCTTTACTATATGTTGAAGCTATCATCTGCGAAGTGTCATCACTTCTGGAGCTCTCAAATTTTGAGTAGTAGGCCACATTATATTAATGCACACAACAAATTGCAGCATGCATGGCATCTTTTAAAAGAATTGTAGAGATAGCACAAAGGGGTTTACAGGGAGGCAGTATTGGATTAGAATCACTTCTGCATTACAAAGAAAATCTCACTTGTTTTTATGTTTTCATGCATGTCAGATATTGAACATTATCAAAATGAATATTAGAATGGGTGCACGAGAGGAATATTGCGAAACGATCCACTGGCTAACAAACTTGGCATGGTGGAGGATGGCCTGTCTTACTAACCCATCAAGGTGCTTGCTCTAACTTTGCAAAGTTGTATTGGTCGCACATATTTTGCATCTGACCTCTTGCATTACTTCTACTTTGTTACACCATCTGCTTAGTTTAAGCATCATATATGAGTATATGACATACCTATCCATTTTATGTACCTATTCCATGTGTCGTCACACTATGTTTTTCCAGTCAAATGTTGTTCTTTCGTAATAGATGTCCAAAAGGAAGAGGGTGAGTGCAGATCCTCAAGGAGTACAAACTAGGTATTTGGAAAAGGTAGTGATACCTGTTAAATTAGATAGATCAGCAGCCACGGAAAACACAGGCCCAACTGTACCACACATTACCCCTACTCCAGTGGCCAAACCCCTATTAGAACTGCTGGGAGCCCAGCATCAGGTACTATCTATGATATCAATTCAAAATTTGAACTCCTAAATTTCTGCTTGTGCCTTACCTTCTCTCTTGTATGAAAACTAATTTCAGATGAATCTCCTTGCTCAAAGGATCATACGATCTCAAAACAATAATGGGCTCTGCATTGCTCTTGTCAATACCTCTCTCCCTTTTGCCTTGTAACGCTGTACTTAATTAATTGCTATTTGATTATGTATCATCAGTCTGCACCTGAGCTTCATTATCCTTTGTTTCTTCCAATATTATTTGATCTATATTTACTCTTTGCAAAATGTAGAATAATGGCAACGCTTATAAAGAATTTTCTTTGGGGAATTTATTGAATTATCCTTCCATCAACATGGAGAAGGGCTTTGTCTAGCCCGTGTTAACATGTAATGTAAGTTCATCCTTCTCAAGCCTTCAAACTTTGTTCTAGTATAGATTTGGATAGGCATCATTTCCTCCACTGCTGTTTGATTTGCTGTTTACATCTGATTGGATGTTTGCAACAACTACCAGTTTCAAATTCTAATTGTAAAAACATGTTCCTTATGCAGAACAGATCCATTTATTTGCTTATATAATTGTGAAACCTGTTACATGTCTCCTTGTTTCTCTTTCAGACTCGTATCTCTTACGCCAGGCAGAACTTTAGGGACGATAAAGCCAAACCATCTTGAGGATAGCGAGATGACCCCAAGGTCTTGTCTCGATGAAGACAGTGAGTTGAAGCTACTTACCAACAGGTGTGAGACAACCTCTGTGCAGTCGCTACCTCAATTAGTTCGACTTCTTCAGTCTCAACTTCAAGCGGAAAGGCTTGCTTCAGCTCAGCTCCGACTTGAAGTCAAAGATGCAATGAAGATGTCAGAGGACTTCCTTGCACACCATCATGCCTTAAATCTAGTGTTGATGCATCTATCGTTGACACAACTGAGGTCTACTCAGCTTCTTCAGCTGTTTGGGGGCCCGACCTGGCCAGGCCTAGTGCCTTCTGAAGTGCTCTCAGTTTTGTATATTCTTTTGACGGCGCGTTTATTTGCACTGGTGGCGAACTTTGATGCCCAGCGGATGTAATATGTGATAGCCGTGATAGCCTAGTGTAAGTTGCTTGCTTATTTATTTCCTTGTTGTCTTGTTTATTTGTTTGCTTGTAGTCATTGCAGTTCTTATTCCGCGGTTTGCTAGTGGCTGCAATAACCTATTTTTTAAAACTAGGCCACAATAACCATGGGCTAATATTTACTGTAGTGACACTGGGCCTCCTACGGGCCGTAGAAACAGTGGGCCTTCTACGGGCCGTAGAAACAATGGGCTTTCTACGGGTCGTATCATCAATGGGCCTTATACGGGCAGTATGATCGATTGGCCAAACATGGGCCAATAACAGGCCGCATTATGGCCGTAAACGGGCTAGAGTTGGAATCGTCCGTTCATGGGCCGACCATAACGGGCCATCGTTAATGGCCGTATTTGATGACGCTATGAAAACGGCCCAACGTATTAACGGACCACAAATGGGCCGACTGTAACCACGAGCTGAATTTGGCCCACAAGGAGAAAATGACAGTAACAGGCCGTAAGTAAACGAATGCAGGAAATGAGCCCAAGAATAAATGGGCTCTGAGAAGGCCGAAAGATAACATGGGCTGGAAACGGCCCAACGGAATAATGGGCCGTTAATGGGTATAAAGTGATACACTGTTCATTACGGGCCAGTTTCACCACGGGCCATTAATGGGTGTAAAGTGATACACTCTTCATTACGTGCCAGTTTCACCACGGGCCGTTAATAGGCCAAGAGTTACATAGGGCCTCATATGGGCTGAAAGACGTCATGGGCCATACATGGGCCAGAAGTGAAAACGGGCTGGAATCATATTGGGTGGCCCAGATGACGCTACTGGGCCTAATTCGGATAGGGCGTAACGGGCCTTGGGTTAGCGGGCTGTAAATGGGCTATATGCGAACAGGCCGTTAACAGGCTTTACATGGGCCGGCCCGCCACCTTTTGGCCAATTCAAACGGGCCGGCCTTTTCACAGGAATGGGCCTCTGTTGGGTCGTGCCACGTGTCGACGTATCACAGGCGCCTTCTGTCCAATGAGTGGATGACATCTGTCCCAACGATGAGCCGACACGTGTTTCCTCCAGCCAATGATGATTTTACACATGGAAAATCCCCATTGGTTGGGGCTGTTAACGGGTTATCGGATCCAAAACCCGACCCGATAACTTAATGGCGTTCCGTTGTGGTGGATTCCACGTGTCGGTCACCCTTGACGAAAACACTTCTGTGACGCGGGATTTATCATCATGGAAGTGGACACTTCCGTGATGATAATTCTGGTAATGTCATGGGACACTTTTACGACAGCACAGGTATGACTATCTTGATTCTGTCATAAAATCGTCATGGATGTACATGCATGACAGAAAATGCGACCTACTGTGACAAACACGTATCATCACGAAAGTGTATTTTTTTGTAGTGTTGTCTTTGCCTAAAAATAGTATTGATTCATGGAATAAGTGCAAAGATGCTTTTATCTCTAAGTATTTTCCTCCTGCTAAAATCATCTCTCTTAGAAACGATATTATGAATTTTAAGCAACTTGATCATGAACATGTTGCACAAACTTGGGAGAGGGTGAAATTAATGATACGTAATTGCCCAACACATGGTTTGAATCTTTGGATGATTGTACAGAATTTTTATGTCGGATTGAATTTTCCTTCTAGAAATCTTTTAGATTCGGCTGCGGGAGGCACTTTTATGGAAATCACTTTAGGAGAAGCTACCAAACTCCTAGATAATATTATGGTTAATTATTCTCAATGGCACACCGAAAGATCTACTAGTAAAAAGTGCATGCAATTGAAGAAATTAATGTTTTCAGTGGAAAGATGGATGAACTTATGAAATTGTTTGCTAATAAGAGTGCTCCTACTGATCCTAATGATATGCCTCTGTCTACCTTGATTGAGAATAATAATGAATCTATGGATGTGAATTTTGTTGGTAGGAACAATTTTGGTAATAACGCGTATAGAGGTAATTTTAATCCTAGGTCGTTTCCTAGTAATTCCTCTAATAATTATGGTAATACCTACAGCAATTCTTACGGAAATTATAATAAGATTCCCTCTGATTTTGAATCTAATATTAAAGAATTTATTACTTCGCAAAAGAGTTTCAATGCTTTGATTGAAGAAAAATTGCTTAAGATTGATGAGTTGGCTAGGAACGTTGGTAGAATTTCTCTAGATGTTGATTCTTTGAAACTTAGATCTATTCCACCTAAGAATGATATCAATGAGTCTCTCAAAGCCATGAGAATTTCCATTGATGAGTTCATAGAAAGAACCGCTAGGATGCGTGCTAAGAAAGATTGCTTTGTGAAAGCGTGTTCTTCTAGTTTTCATGATAATAAGGATGAAGATCTAAAAGTGATTGATGTGTCCCCTATTAAATCTTTGTTTTGCAATATGAATCTTGATAATAATGGGATTGAAGATGATCCACCTTTACCTGGAAGGCATTCTAAAAATTCAGAGTTTGTAGATCTTGATGCTAAAATTAATAAAAGTGGGATTGAAGAGGTGAAAACTTTAAAAATCAATGAACCCACTATTTTGGATTTCAAGGAATTTAATTATGATAATTGATCATTGATAGATTGTATTTCCTTATTGCAATCCGTGCTAAATTCTCCTCATGCTTATAGTCAAAATAAAGCTTTTACTAAACATATCGTTGATGCTTTGATGCAATCCTATGAAGAAAAAGTTGAGTTGGAAGTTTTTATCAGTAGAAAACTTTATGATGAGTGGGGAAACCACAATAAAAATAAAAATTAAAGATCATGAGTGCTATCCTTTGTGTGATTTGAGTGCTAGTGTTTCCACGATTCCAAAAACTTTGTGTGATTTGCTAGGTTTTCATGATTTTGATGATTGTTCTTTAAACTTGCACCTTGTGGATTCCACTATTAAGAAACCTATGCGAAGAATTAATGATGTTCTTATTGTTGCAAATAGGAACTATGTGCCTGTAGATTTCATTGTTCTTGATATAGATTGCAATCCTTCATGTCCTATTATTCTTGGTAGACCTTTCCTTAGAACGATTGGTGCAATTATTGATATCAAGGAAGAGAATATTAGATTCCAATTTCCGTTAAGGAAAGGCATGGAACACTTCCCTTGAAATAAAATTAAATTACCATATGAATCTCTTATGAGAGCCACTTATGGATTTCCTATCAAAGATGGCAATACCTAGATCTATCTTCGCTTTTATGCCTAGCTAGGGGCGTTAAACGATAGCGCTTGTTGGGAGGCACCCCAATTTTATTTTTATTCCTTGCCTTTTTCTCCTGTTTAGTAATAAATAATTTATCTAGCCTCTGTTTTGGTTGTATTTTTATGTTTAATTAGTGTTTGTTCCAAGTAGAACCGTTGGGAAGACTTGGGGAAAGTCTTTTTGATCTTGCTGTAGAAAACAGAAACTTTAGCACACACGAGAATCGCTGCCATTTTTATTTGGAAGGTGCTATTTAGTTAATTATTTTTGCAGATTATTAATAGATAACTTCCTCATGCCCAGCAATTTATTTTAAAATTTTGGGGGTTCCAGAACTTGCGTTAGCTATAGATTCTGTTTTTCTTGTGTTGTTTGCTTATTTTGATGAATCTATGGCTAGTAAAAGAATTTATAAACCATAGAATGCAGTAGGTTTAACACCAATATAAATAAATAATGAGTTCATTACAGTACCTTGAAGTGGTGTTTTGTTTTCTTTCGCTAACGGAGCTCATGAGATTTTCTAGTTTGAGTTTTGTGTTGTGAAGTTTTCAAGTTTTGGGTTAGGATTCGATGGATTATGGAACAAAGTGTGGCAAGAGCCTAAGCTTGGGGATGCCCATGGCACCCCAAGGTAAAATTCAAGGACACTAAAAAGCCTAAGCTTGGGGATGCCCCGGAAGGCATCCCCTCTTTTGTCTTTGTCTATCGGTAACTTTACTTGGAGCTATATTTTTATTCACCACATGATATGTGTTTTGCTTGGAGCATCTTGTATGATTTGAGTCTTTTCTTTCTATTTTACCATAATCATCCTTGATGTACACACCTTTTTAGAGAGACTCGCATGAATAGAAATTTATTAGAATACTCTATGTGCTTCACTTATATCTTTTGAGCTATATAGTTTTTGCTCTAGTGCTTCACTTATGTCTTTTAGAGCACGGTGGTGGATTTGTTTTACAGAAACTATTGTTCTCTCATGCTTCACTTATATTATTTTGAGAGTCCTTTAGAACAACATGTCAATAATAAAAACTTTCATATAAGTGCATTGAATACTATGAGAAGTTTGATACTGGATAATTGTTTTGAGATATGGAGATGGTGATATTAGAGTCATGCTAGTTGAGTAGTTGTGAATTTGAGAAATACTTGTCTTGAAGTTTGTGATTCCCGTAGCATGCACGTATGGTGAAAATTTATGTGATGAAGTCGGAGCATGATTTATTTACTGATTGTCTTCCTTATGAGTGGTGGTCGGGGACGAGCGATGGTCTTTTCCTACCAATCTCTACCCCTAGGAGCATGCGCGTAATACTTTGTTTCGATAACTAATAGATTTTTGCAATAAGTATGTGAGTTCTTTATGACTAATGTTGAGTCCATGGATTATACGCACTCTCTCCCTTCCACCATTGCTAGCCTCTCTAGTATCACGCAACTTTCATCGGTACCATAAACCACCCATATACCTTCCTCAAAACAGCCACCATACCTACCTATTATGGCATTTCCATAGCCATTCCGAGATATATTGCCATTCAACTTTCCACTGTTTCGTTATTATGAAACGCTTCATCATTGTCATATTGCTTGCATGATCATGTAGTTGACATCGTATTTGTGGCTAAGCCACCGTTCATAATTCTTCATACATGTCACTCATGCACCATTGCACATCCCGGTACACCGCCAGAGGCATTCACATAGAGTCATATTTTGTTCTAAGTATTGAGTTGTAAGTCTTGAGTTGTAAGTAAATAAAGTGTGATGATCATCATTATTAGAGCATTGTCCCAAGTGAGGACAGGATGATGGAGACTATGATTCCCCCACAAGTCGGGATGAGACTCCGGAAGGAAAAGAAAAAGAAAAAAGGGAGAAAGGCCATAAAAAGAAGAAGGCCCAAAAAATGAGAGAAAAAGAGAGAAGGGACAATGCTACTATCCTTTTTCCACACTTGTGCTTCAAAGTAGCACCATGTTCTTCATATAGAGAGTCTCCTATGATGTCACTTTCATATACTAGTGGGAATTTTTCATTATAGAACTTGGCTTGTATATTCCAATGATGGACTTCCTCAAAATGCCCTAGGTCTTCATGAGCAAGCAAGTTGAATGCACACCCACTTAGTTTCTTTTGTTGAGCTTTCATATACTTATATCTCTAGTGCATCCGTTGCATGGCAATCCCTGCTCACTCACATTGATATCTATTGATGGGCATCTCCATAGCCCGTTGATACGCCTAGTTGATGTGAGACTATCTTCCCTTCTTTTTTGTCTTCTCCACAACCACCATTCTATTCCACCGTAGTGCTATATCCATGGCTCGCGCTCATATATTGCGTGAAGATTGAAAAAGTTTGAGAACATCAAATATATGAAACAATTGCTTGGCTTGTCATCGGGGTTGTGCATGATTTAAATATTTTGTGTGGTGAAGATAGAACATAGCCAGACTATATGATTTTGTAGGGATAACTTTCTTTGGCCAACTTATTTTGAGAAGACATAATTGCTTAGTTAGTATGCTTGAAGTATTATTATTTCTATGTCAATATTAAACTTTTATCTTGAATCTTTCGGACCTGAACATTCATGCCACAATAAAGAAATTACATCAAGTTTATCTATGAACAATATTTGAATCTTCTCTGAATTCTTTAATGTATGATTGGTTATCTTTGCAAGTCTCTTCAAATTATCGGTTAGGTTTGGCCTACTAGATTAATGTTTCTTGCAATGGGAGAAGTGCTTAGCTTTGGGTTCAATCTTGTGGTGCTCGATCCTAGTGACAGAAAGGGAACCGACACGTATTGCATTGTTGCCATCGAGGATAAAAAGATGGGTTTTATATCATATTGCATGAGTTTATCCCTCTACATCATGTCATCTTCCTTAAAGCATTACTCTATTCTTATGAACTTAATACTCTAGATGCATGCTGTATATCGGTCGATGTGTGGAGTAATAGTAGTAGATGCAGAATCGTTTCGGTCTACTTGTCTCGGACGTGATGCCTATATACATGATCATACCTAGATATTCTCATAACTATGCTCAATTCTATCAATTGATCGACAGTAATTCATTTACCCACCGTAATACTTATGCTCTTGAGAGAAGACACTAGTGAAACCTATGGCCCCCGGGTCTATCTTCCGTCATATTAATCTTCCAATACTTATTTATTTCTTTTGCCTTATATTTTACTTTGCATCTTTATCATAAAAATACCAAAAATATTATCTTATCATATCTATCAGATCTCACTTACGTAAGTGACTGTGAAGGGCTTGACAACCCCTTTATCGCGTTGGTTGCGAGGTTCTTATTTGTTTGTGTAGGTGCGTGGGACTTGAGCGTGATCTCCTACTGGATTGATACCCTGGTTCTCAAAAACTAAGGAAAATACTTACGCTACTTTGCGGCATCACCCTTTCCTCTTCAAGGGAAAACCAACGCAATGCTCAAGAGGTAGCAGTTTCCTCTTTGGTGCTAAGGGGGCAAGCGCAGGCGCAGAGTGTCGAGGCATCAAGCAAAGGTTTCCATATTGGTGCAATGAGACCAAGGACAGAAGGACGGAAGACGGAGGTCACCATGGAGCCCAAGGTGGCGTCACCACCAGAGCCTTTTGTAGGCAAATACCACTTTAGTCAGGATAAGATGTACTAGTTGTCCCCTTTCGAATTGGCCGTTGTTGGCTCCCTTCCCGCTCAATATTTGGGGAGAGGACCAGGGCCTCTACAAATATGACTAGCCACCACCGTAGAGGGGGGATCTCATCTTGGACCGGATCCACCCCACCAAGGCCACACACAAGTTCGCCAAGCACAAGAACACCTCAACCTCAGGAGGTTGTTCTTCCCCTTGTATTGTTCATCCTCAGCCCAAGAGGTAATCCACCACCACCACACTGGAGTAGGGTATTACACCACAACGGTGACCCGAACCAGTATAAATCTTGTGTCCCTTGTGTTGTGAGTTCGTCGAGTTAGTTCGTAAGATCTTAGCTAAGTTAGGTCGTGGATCGGCAGGGAGGAAATCTTCGCGCGCACCCAAGTGTTCGAACCTTAAGGGTTTTGCCAGAACCCGTGATCCGACAATGGCCCGTGCTGTTGTTCCGTTGAATTCTAATGTGTTCCTAGAGAAAGCTAAGTTGAAAGATGATGGTAGCAACTACACGGACTGGGTCCGTAACTTGAGGATTATCCTCATTGCTGCATAGAAGAATTACGTCCTGGAAGCACCGCTAGGTAACAAACCCGCTACAGGAGCAACGCCAGATGTGGTGAACACCTGGCAGAGCAAAGCTGATGACTACTCAATAGTTCAGTGTGCCATGCTTTACAGCTTAGAACTAGGACTTCAATGACATTTTGAACGTCATGGAGCATATAAGATGTTCCAGGAGTTGAAGTTAATATTTCAAGAAAATGTCCGGATTGAGAGATATGAAGTCTCCAATAAGTTCCACAGCTGCAAGATGGAGGAGAATAGTTCTGTCAGTGAACATATACTTAGAATGTCTGGGTACCACAACCACTTGACTCAACTGGGAGTTAATCTTCCTGATGATAATGTCATTGACAGAGTTCCTCAATCACTGCCACCAAGCTACAAGAGCTTCGTGATGAACTATAATATGCAAGGGATGGATAAGACGATTTCTGAGCTCTTCGCAATGTTAAAGGCTGCGGAGGTAGAAATCAAGAAGGAGCATTAAGTGTTGATGGTCAACAAGACCACTAGTTTCAAGAAAAAAGGTAAAGGGAAGAAGGGGAACTTCAAGAAGAACAGCAAGCCAGTTGCTGCTCAAGTGAAGAAACCCAAGTCTGGACCTAAGCCTGAGACTGAGTGCTTCTACTGCAAAGGAACTGGTCACTGGAAGCGAAACTGCCCCAAGTATTTGGCGGAGAAGAAGGATGGCAAAGTGAAAGGTATATTTGGTATACATGTTATTGATGTGTACCTTACTAATGCTCGCAGTAGTGCCTGGGTATTTGATACTGGTTCAGTTACTAACATTTGCAACTCGAAGCAGGGACTGCGGATTAAGCGAAGATTGGCTAAGGACGAGGTGACGATGCGCGTGGGAAATGGTTCCAAAGTCGATGTGATCGTTGTCGGCATGCTACCTATACATCTACCTTCGGGGTTAATTTTAGACCTAAATAATTGTTATTTGGTGCCAGCGTTGAGCATGAACATTATATCTGGATCATGTTTGATGCGAGACGGTTATTCATATAAATCAGAGAATAATAGTTGTTCTATTTATATGATTAATATCTTTTATGGTCATGCACCCTTGATGAGTGGTATATTTTTACTAAATCTTGATAGTAGTGATACACATGTTCATAGTATTGAAGCCAAAAGATGCAGAGTTGATAATGATAGTGCAACTTATTTGTGGCACAGTGTCTAGGTCATATTGGTGTAAAGCGCATGAAGAAACTCCATTCTGATGGAGTTATGGAATCACTTGATTATGAATCACTTAGTACTTGCGGACCATGCCTCATGGGAAAGCTGACTAAAACTCCGTTCTCCGGAACAATGGAGCGAGCAACAAAATTATTGGAAATCATACATACTGATGTATGTGGTTCAATGAACATTGAAGCTCGCGGCGAATATCGTTATTTTCTCACCTTCACAGATGATTTGAGCAGATATGGGTATATCTACTTAATGAAACATAAGTCTAAAACATTTGAAAAGTTCAAAGAATTTCAGAGTGAAGTGGAAAATCATCGTAACAAGAAAATCAAGTTTCTACAATCTGATCGTGGAGGTGAATATTTGAGTTATGAGTTTGGACTTCATTTGAAACAATGCGGAATAGTTTCGCAACTCACACCACCTGGAACACCACAACGTAATGGTGTGTACGAACGTCGTAACCGCACTTTATTAGATATGGTGTGATCTATGATGTTTCTCACTGATTTACCATTATTGTTTTGGGGTTATGCTTTAGAGACGGTTGCATTCACATTAAATAGGGCACCATCTAAATCCGTTGAGATGACACCTTATGAACTGTGGTTTGGCAAGAAACCCAAGTTGTCGTTTCTTAAAGTTTGGGGCTACGATGCTTATGCGAAAAAGCTTCAACCTGATAAGCTCGAACCCAAATCGGAGAAATGTGTCTTCATAGGATACCCAAAGGAGACTGTTGGGCACACCTTCTATCACAGATCCGAAGGCAAGATATTCGTTGCTAAGAATGGATCCTTTCTAGAGAAGGAGTTTCTCTCGAAACTGAGTGGGAGGAAAGTAGAACTTGAAGCGGTATTTGTACCTTCTCCCTTATTGGAAAGTAGTTCATCACTAAAATCAGTTCCAGTGATTCCTACACCAGTAAGTGAGGAAGCTAATGATGATAATCATGAAACTTCTGATCAAGTTACTACCCAACCTCATAGGTCAACCAGAGTAAGATCCGCACTAGAGTGGTACGGTAATCCTATTCTGGAAGTCATGTTGCTTGACCATGACGAACCAACGAACTATGAGGAAGCGATGATGAGCCCAGATTCCGCAAAATGGCTTGAGGCCATGAAATCTGAGATGGGATCCATGTATGAGAACAAAGTATGGAATTTGGTTGACTTGCCCGATGATCGGCAGGCCATAGAGAATAAATGCATCTTCAAGAAGAAGACTGACGCTGACGGTAATATTACTATCTACAAAGCTCAACTTCTTGCAAAAGGTTTTCGACAAGTTCAAGGAGTTTACTACGATGAGACCTTCTCACCCGTAGCGATGCTTAAGTCCGTCCGAATCATGTTAGCAATTGCCGCATTTTATGATTATGAAATTTGCCAAATGGATGTCAAAATTGCATTCCTTAATGGATATCTTAAAGAAGAGTTGTATATGATACAACTAGAAGGTTTTGTCGATCCAAAAGGTGCTAACTAAGTGTGCAAGCTCTAGCGATCCATTTGTAGAATGGTGCAAGCCTCTTGGAGTTGGATATACGCTTTGATAGTGTGATCAAAGCATATGGTTTTATACAGACTTTTGGAGAAGCCTGTATTTACAAGAAAGTGAGTGGGAGCTCTATAGCATTTCTGGTATTATATGTGGATGACATATTGCTGATCGGAAATGATACTAAATTTCTGAATAGCATAAAAGGATACTTGAATAAGAATTTTTCAATGAAAGACCTCGGCGAAGTTGCTTATGTATTGGGCATCAAGATCTATAGAGATAGATCAAGACGCTTAATTGGACTTTCACAAAGCACATACCTTGATAAAGTTTTGAAGAAGTTCAAAATGGATCAAGCAAAGAAAGGGTTCTTGCATGTGCTACAAGGTGTGAAGTTGAGTCAGACTCAATGCCCGACCACTGCAGAAGATAGAGAGAATGAAAGGTGTCCCCTATGCTTCAGCCATATGCTATATCATGTATGCCATGTTGTGTACCAGACCTGATGTGTGCCTTGCTATCAGTCTAATAGGGAGGTACCAAGGTAATCCAGGAGTGGATCACTGGACAGCGGTCAAGAACATCCTGAAATACCTGAAAAGGACTAAGGATATGTTTCTCGTATATGGAGGTGACAAAGAGCTTGTCGTAAACGGTTACGTCGATGCAAGCTTTGACACTGATCTGGATGACTCTAAGTCACAAACCGGATACGTGTTTTTATTAAATGGTGGAGCTATCAGTTGGTGCAGTTCCAAGCAGAGCGTCGTGGCGGGATCTACGTGTGAAGCGGAGTACATAGCTGCTTCGGAAGCAGCAAATGAAGGAGTTCATATCCGATCTAGGTGTCATACCTAGTGCATCGGGTCCAATGAAAATCTTTTGTGACAATACTAGTGCAATTGCCTTCGCAAAGGAATCAAGATTTCACAAGAGAACCAAGAACATCAAGAGATGCTTCAATTCCATCCGCGATCAAGTCAAGGAGGGAGACATAGAAATTTGCAAGATACATACGGATGTGAATGTTGAAGACCCATTGACTATGCCTCTCTCATGAGCAAAACATGATCAGCACCAAGACTCCATGGGTGTTAGAATCATTACAATGTAATCTAGATTATTGACTCTAGTGCAAGTGGAAGACTGAAGGAAATATGCCCTAGAGGCAATAATAAAGTTGTTATTTATATTTCCTTATATCATGATAAATGTTTATTATTCATGCTACAATTGTATTAACTGGAAACATAGTACATGTGTGAATACATAGACAAACAGAGTGTCACTAGTTTGCCTCTACTTGACTAGCTCGTTGAATCAATGATGGTTATGTTTCCTAACCATAGACATGAGTTGTCATTTGATTAACGGGATCACATCATTAGAGAATGATGTGATTGACTTGACCCATCTGTTAGCTTATCATGATGATCGTTTAGTTTGTTGTTGTTGCTTTCTCCATAACTTATACATGTTCCTATGACTATGGGATCATGCAACTCCCGAATACCAGAGGAATACTTTGTGTGCTACCAAACGTCACAACATAACTGGATGATTATAAAGGTGCTCTACATGTGTCTCTGATGGTGTTTGTTGAGTTGGCATAGATCGAGATTAGGATTTGTCACTCCGATTGTCGGAGAGGTATCTCTGGGCCCTCTCGGTAATGCACATCAATATAAGCCTTGCAAGCAATGTAGCTAATGAGTTAGTGACGGGATGTAGCATTAAGGAACGAGTAAAGAGACTTGCCGGTAACGAGATTGAACTAGGTATTGAGATACCGACGATCGAATCTCAGGAAAGTAACATTCCGATGACAAAGGGAACAACGTATACCGTTATGCGGTTTGACCGATAAAGATCTTCGTAGAATATGTGGGAGCCAATATGAACATCTAGGTACCGCTATTGATTATTGACCAGAGACGTGTCTCGGTCATGTCTACATAGTTCTCGAACCCATAGGGTCCGCACACTTAACGTTCGGTGATGATCGGTATTATGAGTTTATGTGTTTTGATGAACCGAAGGTAGTTCGGAGTCCCGGATTTGGTCACGGACATGACGAGGAGTCTCGAAATGGTCGAGACGTAAAGATCGATATATTGGAAGCCTATGTTTGGACATTGAAATGTATCCGGATGAGTTCGGGCATTTTCCGGAGTACCGGGAGGTTACCGGAACCCCTCGGGGAGTATATGAGCCTTATTGGGCTTTAGGGGAAACAGAGAGGGGCTGCCTAGGGCAGGTCGCGCGCCCCCCAAGGCCTAGTCCTAATTGGAGTAGGGGGGTGGCGCCCCCTCCTTCCATCTCTTCTCTCCTTCCCTTCCTTCTCTCCTACTCCTACTTTGAAAGGGGGGAATCCTACTCCCGGTGGGAGTAGGACTCCCTAGGGCGAGCCATAGTAGAGGCCCGGCCCTCCCCCTCCTCCACTCCTTTATATACGGGGGAGGGGGCACCTCATAGACACACAAGTTGATCATTGATCTCTTAGCCGTGTGCGGTGCCCCCCTCCACCATAATCCACCTCGGTCATATCGTAGCGGTACTTAGGCGAAGCCCTGTTCCGGTAGCATCATCATCACCGTCATCACATCATCATGCTGACGAAGCTCTCCCTCGACACTCTGTTGGATCATGAGTTTGTGGCACATCACCGAGCTGAACGTGTGCAGATCGCGGAGGTGCCGTACTTTCGGTGCTAGGATCGGTTGCTCGTGAATACATACCACTACATCAACCGCGTTGTCATAATGCTTCCGCTTACGGTCTACGAGGATACATGGATAACACTCTTCCCTCTCGTTGCTATGCATCACCATGATCTTGCATGTGCGTAGGATTTTTTTTGAAATTATTGCGTTCCCCAACAAGGTGTTCCTCTGGTATTCGGGAGTTGCATAATCTCATAGTCAGAGGAATATGTATAATTCATGAAGAAAGCAATAGAAAAAGAACTAAACGATCATAATGCTAAGCTAACGTATGGGTCTTGTCCATCACATCATTCTCTAATGATGTGATCCCATTCATCAACTGAAAACACATGTCCACGGTCAGGAAACTTAACCATCTTTGATTAACGAGCTAGTTAAGTAGAGGCATACCAGGGACACTCTGTTTTGTCTATGTATTCACACATGTACTAAGTTTCCGGTTAATACAATTCTAGCATGAATAATAAACATTTATCATGATATAAGGAAATATAAATAACAACTTTATTATTGCCTCTAGGGAATATTTCCTTCAGTGCGTAGCCCCACCGTCAAACTCCTATGGCTAAGTGAAAGTAATGAAGTTGCATAGTCTGATTGCCTGGTTCACTACGCGGGCACCTCCTTTACAGACCAAGATGGTGGATAAAGTTTGATCACGCGCTATACCGAACGCCCCCGTAACATCTACCTGGGAGCTGAAGCGGACGACTGGCAACCTTTCAAAATTAAAATGGCCGCACATGAGAAAAATAACTCAAGATAAAGGCAAAAATATATTACAAGCCTTGATTCGCAAAACAAAATTCTTACAACCAGGTACATTTACTCAAACATAATGTCCTTTGAGCATTGGCCCTCTACTATTCGGGCACCGGCTAGGACATCTTCAAAGTATCTCTCGGGCCTGCGGTGGTCCTTGCCTTCAGGCGGGCCTGCGGTCGCCACACCCAGTGCATCTTGACACGGGCAAAGGCCATTCGCGCACCCTCTTTACACGACGAGTGCTTCACAACTTCAACTTGGGGCAGCCCATCGACGAGTCGCCTCACCAAGCCGAAGTAGCTGCTAGGAATTGGTTCGGCTGGCCAAAGAGGGACTATGAGATCATTCATGGCAAAGCCGGACATCCTATGCAGCTCCGACATTTGCTTCATCTGGTTGTTCAGCTTCTCTATCGAGTTCCCCTCCTGGGCTCGGAAGAACTGTGCGGCGTCGGCGGCACTCCTCGGAAGATCCGGAAAGGCTTCTGGAGAACTCCACAGTTGAGCGAGCAAGGCATATCTTTAACCCCCAAATATACTCTGCAAGAGAAAGGGCTTACCAGCTGCGATCTGTTTGGCCTACCGGATCTCTTCACGAGCTCTCCGGGACTTGGTTCGCGCCTCTTTAGCCTCTTGGAGATATTTGGTGAGTTCGGTCGCTTGGGCTGAAGTCTTCTCCTCCAGGGCCTCGCACTTGCCGATGGCGTCCTTCGGCTCTTGCTCCACTTCGGCCACCCTCTCTTCGTGCTGGCGGCGGGCAACCTGTTCGGTCTTTAATTCTGCGGCTGCTTTATTCACCCTCGCCTCCTCCTTGGCCTGGGCAAGGGCGCTATTGAGGGTCTCGACTTCGGCCGCACCAACTACACTCATAATCACAGCAGTACATGAGTTAAACTCTGAATTTGCATATCACTTCAGATATATGATCAAACTCTTTAAAGTACATGCATACCTTGCATCTCATCGAACCACTTGTTAATGCGGTCGATTTCATCATCAGCCAACTTTAGTTTCCAATTAAGCTCGGAAACTTCGGCGGCCTGGGCGGTTGCTGCCAACAAGGGAGCCTGTTATACAATAGAAAAGTATGTTACCTCTTCTGAATACTATGTGATCCTCTGTCCGGCTTTTTCATAGCCAGACAGATTTTCAGGGGCTACTATCTATACACAGGTATATTCCTTTATAACAAAGCGTCTAGAGCATTATGTCGCATACCTCGAAGCCTGTCAGTAGGCTGGTGAAGGCTTCGTTCAGCCCGCTCTTGGCAGACTGAACCTTCTCTACCACCACACCCATCAGGGTGCGGTGCTCCTCCATGATGGAAGCATGTTGTAGTGCTTCCACAAGAGTATTCGGCGCCTCCGGACTAATGGAGGCCGTCGTCGGAGTGGATGCTCCCCTCCTTCAAAGGGGGTTGCTCGCCCGATTCCGGAGCCATGTTGGTCTTCGGAATGATGTCCGGTTGGACCCGTCGTCGGTCACCATGGGGGTAGCACCCCCCATGTCTTTGGCAGCCGAGGTATCACCCTCGGGCGCCTTCTCGGCAGCCTCGTTCGCCCCTGCGTGACCAGGAGAGGTCCTTCGAGAGAACACCTCGATGTCATCCGCAATGGTTGGCGAAGGGGCTCGCGGTGGCGTCTCGCTCTCTGCCATCTTGGGTGGCAGAGAACTCCCCTCAGATAGCGAAGGGTTGGAGAGGTCGCGAGCAGGGCTGAAAGGCGCATGGTGTAATAAGTTATATCATAAAAACATAAAGGACCAAAGACAGAAAATAGACCCTTTGGTACTTACGATTCGGCTAGGGGCTTCACCCTGCGAAGTCTCTTGGGGATGGGTTAAGCCTCCGAATCTGAACAATCTGAGAGCGCCATCTTCCCCCTCTTGGGCGCCTCCTCCTCCGGGTCTGTGGAGGCCGCCCTCTTCTTCTTCCTCCCCCTAAGAGGGGAGTCGCTTTCCACTTCCTCCTCCTCTTCATCCTCATCACCCTCGTGGGAGCAGGGGGCTTCGGTCTCTCCAGACACTACATCTGAAGGACCTTTGTGGCGAAGGCCACCTCTGGCCTCCTTGCCCTTCTTCTTCTTGGCCTTCTTCTCTGGCGCCTGATAGGGCGCCGGGACCAGCAACTTCGTCAGTTGGGGTGTAGCCGGGTCTTCAGGCAGTGGTGTCGGACACTTAATCTTCTCCGCCTTTGTTATCCAGCCCTGTACGAAGGACAGTAAACTCATTATGTCTAAAAATCTATTGACTGAACATACATTCGGGAAAATCATACTTACCGGTGTGGCCGGATTCTAGCTGTCAAGACCGATGTCTTCGTCTTCTTCGGCCACGCTTTTTGGGCCTTCAAGAGCAGCTTCCACATGTCTTCGTGTGTCGTGCCGAAGAAGTGCTTCAAGGTCCGTGGATTTTCCAGATTGAAGTCCCACATGTGAGAGGGCCGGAGTTGGCAGGGAAGAATCCGGCAGAAGAGCATCACATGAATCATGTTAGTGAGTCTGGTGTTCTTGCCTATCATATTTGTGATGTGCTTTTGCAGCATCAGCACTTCCACCGTAGATCCCCAGTCCAGACCCTTAGTGGTCCATGAGGTAAGCCGTATAGGGGGTCCGGATCTGAACTTAGGAGTGGCCGCGCACTTGGCATCGCGGGGTTCGGTGATATAGAACCACTCCTGCTTCCACACCTTGATAGTGTCCATGAAGGCCCCCTTAGTCCAAACGGCGTTGGGGAGCTTCCTCACCATGGCGCCACCGCAGTCCACATGCTGCCCGTCGACCACCTTCGGCTTCAGATTGAAGACCTTGAGCCATAGGCCGAAGTGTGGGGGAATGTGGAGTAGTGCCTCGCACACGACGATGAATGCCGAGATGTGGAGGAAAGAATTCGGGGCTAGATCATGGAAATCTAGCCCGTAGTAGAACATAAGGCCCAGGACGAAGGGGTGGAGGGGAAACCCTAGCCCACGGAGGAAGTGGGAGATTAATACAACCCTTTCGCCGGGCTCTGGAGTGGGGATGACTTGATCCTTGGCCGGGAGCCTATGCGCGATGTCCGCAGACAGATATCCCTCCTGCCGGAGCTCCTTGACGTCCTTCTCGGTGACGGAGGTGGTCTTCCACTTGCCCTTTGAACCAGATCCTGACATGGCTAGGGGAGGCTAGTGGCGATGGGAAAGATTGGAAATTGGGCGCTGGAGCTTGAAGATGGAAAAGTAGGAGAAGGAAGAAGGCGTGGGGGAAAAGAGGAATCTTTATCCTCTTATATAGGTAGTGAATATCAAACGCCCCCCTCAAGCCTTAAAACTCGCATGTTCATACGGGGTCGTGCGAATGGCACAGTTGGATTAGCTAGAACTGTATTGATGAGGATCCCGTAATGGGCAGACACGATTTCTGTTTTGACAAGACATGCCAATAGAGGTTGTGCCTCGAAACGTGAAGCGGAGGCGTAAAAATAGTTCGAAATGTTAAGAGGCCAGACGTGACATTTCACCGAAAAAGGTTGTCAGTGAAAAGACACTATTTTGATTGATATATTGCCTTCACGACTAAGGCTTGTAATAACTATATAGAGCCGGATACAGTTCTTTTGTTCAGAAGTATTCAGGAGGAGGAACCCGCCTTGCAATGCCGAAGACAATCCGTGTGCCGAGCATATCGTCATTGAAGACTGGTTCAGGGGCTACTGAGGGAGTCCTAGGTTAGGGGGTCCTCGGGTGTCCGGGCTATTTGATATGGGCCGGACTGATGGGCCGTGAAGATACAAAGCGGAAGACTTTCCCCCATGTCTGGGTAGGACTCCCCTATGCGTGGATGGCCAGATTGGTGACCGGATATGTAATTTCCTTCCTCTACAAACCGACTCTGTACAACCCTAGGCCCCTCCGGTGTGTATATAAACCAGAGGGTTTGGTCCGTAGAGGCTATCAGAATTCATATAGGCTACACATCTAGGGTTTAGCCCTTACGATCTCGAGGTAGATCAACTCTTTTAACCCCTATACTCATCAAATATAATCAAGCAGGATGTATGGTTTTACCTCCCTTAAGAGGGCCCAAACCTGGGTAAACATCCCGTTCCCGCTATCCCTTGTTACCTTCGATCCTCAGACGCATAGTTTGGCACCCCCTACCCGAGATCGGCCGGTTTTGACACCGACATGCACCACTTCAAGATGTACATGGGTTCTAGTTGAGGAAGATATTGGCCAGTCCTTAGTATCTAACATAGAATCAAATGCTAAGCAATGGTTTTTCTCTCAGATGGACTCGTTATCCCATGCTTCTTTTGTGAAACTATCAGTCACATTGTGGGCTATTTGGTCTGCGAGAAGAAAATCTATTCATGAAGGCATTATTCAGAGCCTGCAATTTGTCCACTCTTTTGCCACAAGGTACATCGGGGAGCTAGAAATGATCAAGGAACCAAAACCAGTTGTCGACCCGAACACTAGTGTGGCTCAGACTGGGGACTCACACCCGCGAGCACCTCCTATTGGTCATGCAAAGATACATGTGGATGCGGCAGTTAGGCCATGTAGAGGAGGAACGACAGCCGTGATGTGCAAGGACCAGGGAGGCAACTACTGAAGGAAATATACCCTAGAGGAAATAATAAAGTTGTTATTTTATATTTCCTTATGTCATGATAATTCTTTATTATTCATGCTAGAATTGTATTAACCTTAAATTGATACATGTGTGGATACATAGACAAAACACAATGTCCCTAGTAAGCCTCTACTAGACTAGCTCATTGATCAAAGATGGTTAAGTTTCCTCACCATAGACATGTGTTGTCATTTGATGAACGGGATCACATCATTAGGAGAATTATGTGATGGACAAGACCCATCCGTTAGCTTAGGATAATGATCGTTAAGTTTTATTGCTATTGCTTTCTTCATGACTTATACATGTTCCTTTGACTATGAGATTATGTAACTCCCGAATACCGGAGGAACACCTTGTCTGCTATCAAACGTCACAACGTAACTCGGTGATTATAAAGATGCTCTATAGGTGTCTCCAAAGGTGTTTGTTGGGTTGGCATAGATCGAGATTAGGATTTGTCACTCCGAGTATCGGAGAGGTATCTCTGGGCCCTCTCGGTAATACACATCCTCATAAGAAGCCTTGCAAGCAAAGTGACTAATGAGTTAGTTGTGGGATGATGTATTACGGAACGAGTAAAGAGACTTGTCGGTAACGAGATTGAACTAGGTATGAAGATACCGACGATCGAATCTCGGGCAAGTAACATATCAATGACAAAGGGAATTACGTATATTGTCATAAGGTTCGACCGACAAAGATCTCCGTAGAATATGTAGGAGCCAATATGGGCATTGCTACCTCTTGAGCACTGCGTTGATTTTCCCTTGAAGAGGAAAGGGTGATGCAACAAAGTAGCATAAGTATTTCCCTCGGCTTTTGAGAACCAAGGTATCAATCCAGTAGGAGACTACACGCAAGTCCCTCGTACCTACACAAACAAATAAGAACCTCGCAACCAACGTGATAAAGGGGTTGTCAATCCCTTCACGGTCACTTACGAGAGTGAGATCTGATAGAGATAATAATAAGATAAATATTTTTGGTATTTTTATGATATAGATTGATAGTGAAGATTGCAAAATAAAATAGATTGGAAACTTATATGATAAAAGATAGACCCGGGGGCCATAGGTTTCACTAGTGGCTTCTCTCAAGATAGCATAAGTATTACGGTGGGTGAACAAATTACTATTGAGCAATTGATAGAAAAGTGCCTAATTATGAGAATATCTAGGCATGATCATGTATATAGGCATCATGTCCGCGACAAGTAGACCGAAACAATTCTGCATCTACAACTATTACTCCACACATCGACCACTATCCAGCATCACTACCAAAAAAAGACACATCTGTGACATTTTGGGCCGAACGAAATTTTTTTTCTGTCATACATATGACACTTCTATGACGATAATTGTGACAATACCCGGTATCATCATAGATGTGGTGGGCTCCTACTTCTATGACAAAAAATCATGACAGAAAATGGGCTTTTCGTCCTGGGCGGGCCGGAGACGCATCTGCATGACATTCTTTGGGCCGTCCATGACGGAAAAAACCGTGGTAGAAGCGAGGGGGAGGAAAATTTCAGGGAGTTCCCGGTTACGGTGGGCGGTCGGGGGCTGAGCGATGCGCGCTTCTCTTATACACGTACATGCATGTGTGCGAGGCGTTGGCTCTAACAAAACCCGAGCGAGGTGTTGGGCTCTAACTGAACCCGAGTGATTGCACTGCAGGCTATGCGTTACTGAACCCGAGCGATCAATCGATGGCTGTTAACTGAACCCGATCGAGCGATTCCTTCGCTACTGCTGCTAACTGAAGCCGATCGATGATGCCTCTAGATGAACAGTGAGCGTTACGGGGGGTTTGGATGAACAGTTCCCGGTGGGGGTGGATGAACAGGACCCCGTGGTCTTGCCTCTGGATGAACAGGACCCCGATCGATCTAGCCGGTTGGGGCTGGATGAACAGGACCCCATGGAGGGCTGGATGAACAGGACCACCCCGTGGAGGGCAGGATGAACAGTAGACGGTGGAGGGCAGGATGAACAGTAGCCCGTGGAGGGGTGGTTGAACAGGAGCCCGTGGAGAGGGCTGGTTGAACAGTAGCCGGTGGAGTAGCGCGCGGTGGAGGCTGGATGAACAGGAGCCCGTGGATGAACAGTCGCAGGTGGAGGCTGCAGGAGGTCGACAGTGGATGAATAGTAGCTCGTGGAGGCTGGAGGGGGTCGACGGTGGAGATGAACAGTATCCCATGGAGTCCCGTTTTGCGGTACGCCACACCCCTCCCGATGAACAGGACCCCCATTTCGACCGTAGCGCTCCAACACAAGTCTGTTTCCTCCGTTTTGCGGTACGCCACACCCCTCCCGATGAATAGGACCCCCGTTTTGACCGTAGGAGGTCTGTTTCCTCCGTTTTGCGGTACGCCAGACCCCTCCCGATCAACAGGATCCCGTTTCGAACGTGGCCGGTCGAACACAAGGCCGTTTCCTCCGTTCTGCGGTACGCCAGGCCTTGTTTCCATCGCTTGTTCTGTCCAAGCCCTCCTAATGAACACGACGCATTCTGTTGCCTCTCCATGAACACGACGCATTCCGTTGCCTCCCCATGAACACGACGACAACGTTGTTTCTCCGTTCCGACCCAGCCATGTACATGAGCCTTGGTCGTACGTATGCGCGAGTAGGCGTTCGAGACCCCGCCCGTATGTACACATACATGGCCGTATTTTCTTTCTTGCACCCTGGCCGTTGTACGTACGTGTACATGCTACGTGCGCGCCTCTACTATGACACGTGCGCGCCTCTACATCCACCAGTATATATGTACGTACACGTTCACGACCAGAATGACAATGCTACGTACGCTTCGACCAGGTGGGTCCCGACTGTCTGGCACTTCCTTGCGTGCGAAGATGTAGCTGGTGGGTCCCAGCAGTCAGGGGCAAACATTTTTTTTGTGAAATACGGTGGCCCGTCGGTGGGTCCCCGCTGTTAGGTGGAGGAATAATTATTTTGCACGTAATAAGGAGGAACTTCCTTGCTGCGGCCATGGACCCAGCTGTCAGCCTCTCCACATACAGTCCACGTCCTATGGAAGCCGTTCCTTGACCATGTTGACCACGCCGCGCCGAGAGCACCAGGGCGGTGGACGACGGCGAGGCCTAGGAAGGGGATGACGCGGAGCCGGGGAATACGCGGCAATGGATGCCCACGCGTAGAGGAGTACGAGGGTTCACTGGTTCGCTGCGGTGTGAGGCTGTCATCGCCGCAGAATAATAGGGGGTGTGGGTGAGTAGAGGGATGGCCTGGCCAGCGGTGGGAGTAGTAGGGGCGGTGAGGCCTCCGCCGCATCGCAGCCGGCCACGGGCGGCAGGAGCACGAGGCACGACCGGCGCTGGTTTGGGCGGCTGGAGCAAGAAGACGAGAGGTTGAAGAAGCACTACGGCCGTTGGATGGACATCGTACGGTCACTGGAGCTAGAATCGTGCATATTGACTAAGTTGACAAAGCCCTCCATCCCCGTCAACTTAGTAAGCCCACAAGTCAGCCTCCCAAAAAGGTGGGTCCCAACTAGAAGGGGGTATTCATTTTTTTGTGCGTAATAAGGAGGCACTTCGGGTGGGTCTGTGCTGACGGCAGGGGGGACGTTTTTTTCGCGAAATACGGTGGCCCGTCGGGTGGGTCCCAGCAGTCAGGGGCAAACGTTTTTTTCCCGGTATACTGGTGGGCGTCCGGTGGGTCCCTGGTGTTAGGTGGAGGAATAATTATTTTCCGCGTAATAAGGAGGCACTTCCTTGCGGCTGCCGTGGACCCAGCTGTCAGCCTCTCCACGTACAGTATTCTTCCGATGGAATTCGGTCGTTGACCACATTGACCACGCCGCGCCGACAGCACCACGGCGGTGGATGACGGCGAGGCCTAGGAAGGGGAGGACGCGGAGCCGGGGAAGACGCGGCAGTGGATGCCCACGCGGAGAGGAGTACAAGGGTTCACTAGTTCGGCTGCGCTGCCATCGCCGCAGAATAACAGGGGGTGTGGGTGAGTGGAGTGGAGGGATGGCCTGGCCAGCGGTGGGAGTAGTATGGGGGCGGTGAGACCTCCACGGCAGCACAGCCGGCCACGGGAGGTAGGAGCAGGCGGCATGACCGGCGCTGCTTTGGGCGGCTGGAGCAAGAAGACCAGAGGTTGAAGAAGCACTACGGCCGTTGGATGGACATCGTACGGTCAGTCGAGCTAGAATCGTGCATATTGACTAAGTTGACAAAGCCCTTTGTCCCCGTCAACTTAGTAGGCCCACTATACTGGGTCCCAGCTAGCAGGGGGAGTATTCATTTTTTTGTGCGTAATAAGGAGGCACTTCCTTGCGTCCGAAGATATAGCTGGTGGGTCCGAGCTGTCAGCGGCAGTAACATTTTTTCGCGAAATACAGAGGCCATTTCAGTGGATCCCAGATGTCAGGTGGAGGAAATCATTATTTTGCGCGTAATAAGGAGGCATTTCCTTGTGTGCGGTCGTGGACCCAGCTGTCAGCCTCTCCATGTATAGTCCACTTCAGATGCATGTCGGTTGTTGACCACGCTGACCACGCCACGCCGAGAGCACCAGGGCGGTGGACGGCGGCAAGGCCTAGGAAGGGAACGACACGGAGGCAAGGAAGACTCGGTCGTTGTTTTTGTTTCCCACACGGAGGGGAGCACGACTGTACGAGGGTTTACTGGTTCGTCTGCCGTCGCCGGAGAATAACAGCATGTGTGGGTGAGTAGAGGGCTCGCTAGGCCAGCGATGGGAGTACGGTGGGGCAGTGAGGCCTGCGCGGCAGCACAGCCGGCCGCGGGGAGGAGGGAACAGGCAGTCCCGCCGGCGCTTGTTTGAGCGGTTGGAGCAGGAAGAGCAGAGATTGAAGAAGCACGACGGCCGTTGGATGGACATCCAACAGTATACAGGCCATCTATGCAAAACAGCATATAGCCCATCTGCCATTATTTCAAATAATTTACAGCCCATTTGCTAATCCTTACAGGGTTTTTTGGAGCCCATATTCTTTATGTTGGCATTACAGCCCATATTGTGGCCACGGTTAAAAAATTATACGAAATTTCGAATATGTCGGTGAGGTCTGAACTGTTTTTAATCACGAAATTTTGAGTCACATTCAGACTGATTTTAAAAATAAATGTATATCAATATAAAATCCAATAAATTGTCCACGCATAAAAATCAATGCAATTTAAAATCTCGAAATGAAAAAAAAGATATTTGAAAATAATTGCCGGTTTGATGTGTTTTAAAAATGTATAGCCCATTTCTCATTACTCATAGGCCATTTTCTCGGCCAGCCCAATGAAGCTCTCCTTGTCTTGAAATATTTGCAGCCCAACAGGCCTGATAAAGCGACTTACTTGACAAATCACAAAAGAACTGGGCTAGCCATTTTCAGAAACAAAAAAAACTACTGGGCTGGTCTATGGTAAACATAAAAGAAAAGGCTTTCTAGACAGGCCAGAGTGTCCCGCACAGCCCAGTTGACACCCTGCTTCCGTCTCAAAAAAAAATTAGATAAATTCCACTCCAATTATGGTGATTCATAAAAATGCCACTGCAATTTCCAAACTTTGAAAAATGCCACTGCGATTTTTGCAAACTTTGAAAAACGCCACTGCAGTTTGCAAACCTTGAAAAACGTCACTCCAGACTTCGAAAAATGCCACTAGAAATGGCATGAAATGGCATTTTTCAAAGTTTGGCAATTGCAGTGGCATTTCTCGGATACACCAGATTTGGAGTGGCATTTATCAAATTAACCCAAAACAAAAATAACTGGGCGAGCTGCTGGGTCCCTGGTGTCAGCCGCTCGTTGTGCAACTCTCTCGTTTATTGACTACGTTGACAATGGCATGGGACCCAGATGTCAAAAATCCACTAGGAGGAGCCATTTTTTTATTGGCTTGAAATAATGAGGCACTTGCTTGCGTACTGCCATGACCTTGGCGGGTCCCTGCTATCATCCTCTCCACGTACAGTACCAGTTAGTCATGCTTCAAAACTAATCGGCACGCCATTAAAAAAATAAAGGTCGATAACTAATGCGGCACCTCGGGCCAACGCAGCCAGATCGCATTTTGCACGAGAAATTACACACCATGTTTCGTTGACATGTGGTCCCGTTCCAACATATCAGTGAGACGACGGCGAGTAGTAGGAGTATTTCCGAACAGACGTGTAGGCCGAGACGCCTCTTCGTGAACCGTGGCAAACTCGCAACCGTCCACCGACTCTTCGCCTTTCCCTCTCGATTTGGAACTGCTGTCGCACGCTCTTCCTCTCCCTCCTCCATTTTCCTTCAGCCCTTCACCCATTCTTCTGCCATTGTTCGATCGTCTTCTACATGGAGGGAACTGGCCGGAAACGACCCTGTTATTCTTGCCCCGTTCTGAAAGATGACGTGGTGGAGGAACTCATTGATCGGTGCAACGTCATCACCTCGGCTAGCATGGCAGGTTCGCCATTCTCGACTCAACTAATAACATCATTACAAAGAACCCAAGAGTCAAGGAGCGGTTTGATCTCCCCTATCATCTTCCCCGTGACCCTGATGACTGGCACCGGCACGACGGAGGCCTTGCCCTGTGCCAGTTGATGCCGCTTCATAATGATATGTATGATGTTAAGATGCCATCGCTTGAGAGCAAGGCTTGGGCCGGCGCAAATGGAGATTGGGTTGTTTACATTGGGTCCAACTGCGAGTGGGAACTTGTGAATGCGTACACTCGTCACTGGGTTCCACTTCCAAAAATCTCAGCACACTGCCCAGAGGTTGAGCACACCGGTAATGTACGCACGTTCAAATACGATCATGGTGACTGTCTTCTACGGAAGATAGCAATTTTTCGAGTTCCCAACCGCTCTTGGAATTACAACAACTATCAAGTTGTTGCTATCTTCGACAAGCTTGTTGCCGTCCTTCGTGGTTCGACTCGATGGATATTGCTCAAAAATCAGTTTTTGTACACGGATGAGTACTGTGGTGCAATTCAATACGAGGGCCTTGTGTTTGCTGCCACCACTCGTGGCACTGTTTTTGCATGGCATCCTAGTAGTTTCAGTACGTTTGTCTTCCACCGTGATTATAATTGTTTCATCCACATGCATGCGGGTTAGCAAGTTTCCCTTTACTAATTAACCTTCTTCTTGTGTTTCCAAGGTCCTGTGAACATCCCACCACCTATACTTGAAAAAATTTATAACCAAGGGTGAGATGCCGATGGTGATGATCACGAGCAGCGCCCTTATACTCTGCGGCACCTGGCAACTAATTCTGATGGATCACCTCTTCTTGTGTGTATACATCCCACTGATGATGTTACTGCTAAGGAAGAAGGTGTCTCCCATGGTCGCACTCTCCGGACCTATTCCAACACCCACTGCCTGGTATTCGAGATGGATACTAGTGTGCTAGCGCCAACTCCTTCTCCCTGGCACAGAATTGATAGTTCTGGAGAAAATTCGCTCTTCCTTGGACAAAACTATCCGATGATGGTGAAAGGCGATCCAATTGCTGTTGACATATTTATGAGAAGCAACTGTGTCTATACCTCGGACATTTGGGTGGTTCCCTACCCTGGTACTGATATAGTAGGCCGCTTCAGCCTGGATGATCGGTCCTGCGTTGGTCTCCAGATCGACAACGGATGGCCCGTCCCAGAGAATCACTTGTGGTTCAATGCAAGCGTTTCCAACGCCGCGGAATGGTTGAGTTGAAGTTCATTTCATGGCTTGTTATTTGTTGTGTGGTGAAAACTTTAGTATTTATAATGTATCCTCGTTGTCGATGTGGGTTGATAACCTGTTGTATGTAATAAAATGATATGCCTGTGATAAACTTACTAAATTTATGAATGGCTTTCGAGTCGCTTCTCTAAATTTGTACTAGGTTCACATGCTTCGCGCGTCGGGCGGGCGTTTTTACTGTAGCCATATGTTAATGTGTTCATTGTACATAACCAGCACCTCGAATCCTCGTTACTAGTATACTATATACTAGTAGGAGTAAGTAGTAGGAGTAGTAGGGTGGCATGGGCCAGAACAAGCATTCACGTCCAGGAGTACGGCACACGCCACCACCACGACATCCATCTGACACCATATTATTTCTTGGAGTCCGTGCTAGAGCAATCTCTTCAACCTCGTCGTTTCTCTAACTTCAGCCATCGCGCGGCGGGCAAGGTGGGGGTTTGCCGATAGTCAGTGTCCTTAACTGCGGTCCCACTTGTAAGGCCAACTCCAACGCACGACCCCAAACGCACCTCCATTTTGCACGAACTCTAACGATAATTTTGACTAGAAAATCAAGACCAAAGAAAACAAGAACCACAAGAATACATTTTACTACTCCTGTAAGTTGGATTAGTGCCTTCTCGATGCATTCATTGTTGATCTGCGGAGGCTCGATCTTGCATCTGTGCTAGCTAAAAGTGATGGAACATCTACTAAATTGCGCTCTATCAATATATGGATGTACTCTTCTTCCCAATACAAAAACTTGCATCCATTCTACTCCCTCTGTTGCACAATACATGCCTTCTATTTATCAAAATATATATGTATCTAGACATGTCTTAGTATATAGGTACATCCATTTTTGGACAAATGGAAGTCAAGTATTTTGGAACGGAGGGAGTACACAATAAAAATTTTAAGTTAGCACAACTAGTCTAATCCGAGAGCAGAACCGAAGATTTGGTCGGGTTCTTCCTCCTTTTGCCGACACGTGGGACCGAAGATTTGGTCGTGTCATGAAAGAAAATAGAGTGGTAGTTGAAGCCACGAGATGTGCATCTTGGGTTAAACTGTAAATAGAATCTTACTACTCTTGAGTAACTCCAAAAGCGGCCACCGAAGATCTTTATTGGATTTGTTTTTCATCACCAGCACGTCGAGGTGAAAGATGTGCAGGTTCAGTGGGTCCTCTTGCGTTTTCAGTGACATGTGGGGCCGCATGTGAGCAAATAGACGATGGGCTCCGCGCGTCCGCTGGCTGGCCGAGAAGAGAGATAGAGGAGGGCTGAGCACGGACTGCAGGAAATTTGTTCTATGTACCTCGATATAGGCTCGATATAGTGGGGATTCATGGGCCATAACTAGCATTCACATCTAGCAGTACGGCACACGCCACCCACACGAGTCCCATCCGACACCAATTTTCTTGGAGTCTGTGCTATAGCCATCTCTTCTCCCTCCTGTTTTCTCAGCCATCACGCGGTGGGCGGGGTGGGGGTTTGCCGATAGTCGGTTTGCTCAATTGCGGTCCCACTTGTAAGTGAAAATGCAACACCGCACGCATTCCCGCTTGAGCGGCGTGCCGTACCAACCGTGTGGGGGTGCGACGTGAACACGGCAGGCTTTTCCTTTTGAACTCGTAACTTGTAAAATTTGGTTCTGCTCCATGGCACGACCGATAGATAGAAAATAACGATTTTGCCTAGAGTAATGAGAAGTTTGGTTCTGGCGCCGTTCATGCATGGAGTACGTACGAAAATTATGAAGTTGATGTGAAAGGTAAGATAATTACTGTAGTATCATATACTACTACATGGATTTGACGGAAAGATAAAAATAAATACGGATCCATCAACGTTCAACGACATCGTCACGCCCTAGTGCGTTGGGTCACCAACCAACGTGTGAGGAGCAGCGGCGTTGGCGGCGAGCTCAACGTGCTTCTGAACAGTGCTGTCCAAGTTTGCCCTACGTTCCAAGAAGGCCAGCGTCCTATCGCCCTCCTCTTGCATGTAGTAGTCCTTGTGGACGATTTGCGTGTAGACATGAGTGATTATGACGATGGTGTCTTACTGCGCCAGGCGCTGCGCGGCGAGCGCGACCTCGAGGTGGACATTCTCCGGTGCGACGGCGGGCAGTCGCAGGGCCACTAGTGCGTCGAAGAGGTTGTTACCATAGTGGCCGTTGAGGGTGGCGGGCATCACAGAGCCTGGGAGCGTCGGCTGGAGGCTTACGTCAAAGTCGTCCGCAAGCTTCTTGACGATGGTGAACTTGTCGAGGAAACCGACAAGGACCTCATCGAACAAGGAGACGAAGATGTCATCCAAGCGGTCCCTCGCCCTGGCGGCCTCAAGCAATACTACCTGGAGACGTTCCTCGGTGCCGGGCCACAGGCCGGCGTCATGGACCATCTGGCACAGCCGGCTGATGCTCGCGCTCATCGCCTCCATGGGTCTAGCATAGCTTCTAGTCAACTGATCTTGCGATTTGAGTGATCACTCAGCCCTTGGTTAGCGTGCGTAGGTGCGTAGGATTTCGTACTACTCCCGGCCCTCTACTGCACCTGCCTTTGGCTGTATGATAGGTGGGCCAGCCACCCCCTGGGGCCACATGTCATTCACCCAAAGGCAGTTGTCGTAAGTCAATGAAGCTGTGTCCCCCTCCGTGCCGGTGTAGTATAGTCATCTCACCGGACCTCTAGTTGGGGCCAAACGAGAGAAGTTTGATGTTTACTGGTTTATTGGTCCATTTGCATTTTGCACCAAGTTTTGACCTTTGATTTAACTAATAAAATGTTAATACATGTAAACAAAAATGTTGTGTAAGTCACCTTACGAAAACCAAATAATCCCAAAATACTTAGGCACGGTGCATTAACTCCCTCCTTGTTTCTTATTTCGTGACATATCAACCAATGAGAGATGTGGGCCGTGCATGCTTTCAATGACTTGAGACTACCAAACATGACATGCAGTGTTTAGTTCATTGCATGTAATCCTATTAGTACTCTAGTTAGTAGTAGCAAAAAACATTAAGTTCTCTCGCCGATAGGAATAAAACACCATGTATTTATTTACAGAGGGAGTAGTACATTTTTGGTCACATGCATACTAGATATTGCTAGTCAAATAATAAAATCCAGATGGACGTGGTAGTACTCCTAAATCCAGACGGTGGTGCTACTAGTACTAGTAGTAGTACTACCAATGTAGTAGTAGGAGTACTAGCACTGTACTACCCGTTGGTCAAATTATTACGTGTTGCTCCTCACAGTGAAGTGACAAAACCCTGCGCCAGAGATGACACCTGAGTATAGGCGTCGTGTTCGGCATACCATAGTCAGCCTCACCGTCTGCAGCCACTATCATCATGGCTGTAGAGCTAGCCTGGTTACAACTAGCCCTGTTCGACATAATTTCCCGTGCATAGATGCCCGTGCATTGCACGGAACACCAAGATTGGGGGTGGACGGCTCCGGCAGCGGCCATCACGCCAGATTTTTCCATGGCCTTTTACTCCTAGATGTGGTGGGGAGGAGATGAGGCTGATTGTGAGAGACAAGGAGTTGTTTGTAAAGGGGGAACAAGTGCAGGCATCTTTTTGCAAAAATGGAGAAGCTTGGTTTGTATGCGTTAGATCTAGATCCGACGACTATTGGTGAAATATGGGAGGCACAACATCATCACCAACTCAGGACCTATTTGATTCGCAGGATTTTGAAAACGCAGGAATAGGACACGGCAATATTACAAGTTTCAAACTGATATTACAAATGTTAGGAGTAATGTTGTACCTATGAAGAGGGAATTACTAGGAAGTTTATGTAAGAACTTTCGTTACTTTAGGTGGATGCAGCATTATCGTACAAACTAAAATCCACCACCCTGACAAGTCACTAATGGGAAAATAAGTTTTTGAGTCTCTGGCCACTTGATGTTTCAAAAACAAATTCAGCTTCTGCGGAGAAATGAGCTCCACCGTGTACTCGCGCGGGTGTGGCTAGGCACGAAGTGTGAGTACGTGCGTGGTGCACCTATTCTCTACTTGTATACGTACACCACCAACGTGGGGTTGTGTGAGAGAGATACAAACCTAGAGAGATATAGAGTGTGGGTTCTTGAGAGTTTTTTTTGGGGGGGGGGGGGGGGGCAAAAAAAAATTTAACATATGCAATGTGTGTGAAATAGAGTCCTGGATATAACATATATATAGAGGGGGCGATCCATGACAAGAGAGTGGAGGTATCATCAGCTTGAGGTGTCCATAGAATCGAAGAGAGGGATGATGTGTGTGTGTGTGCGCGCGCGCGCGATCGATAAAGAGTGCCATCAAATTTGTGTGTGCCCACATCAAAGATATAGAGTGGCTGGCCTACTGGAACGTGAGATGGGACATGTGTAGTTTGTCTCTGTGGCATGGATACCTACCTACAGCGCTCGACTATCAGTGTGTGGTGGGGGAAGAGGGAGGCCCAATTAACTATAGAGGTACAATGGCTGGTATATGTGTGGAGGAGGAGAGAGGCCTACCTCATGTATTAAGGAGATCAATCTGCCTCATGTATTAAGGGAGATCGATCGGCATCCATGCATATGTGTAGGAGATGAATAAGGTTGGGAGAGAGACAGAGCTAGAGTGTTGGAGGGGGTGGTAGTGGAGTTGCTTCTAACAAATCGTGGGATAGGCTTGCTAGACAAAAGGAGGGCACGCCTGCAATATCAATAAGAGAGGAGATGGCTGCTTGTTGTCTGTGCACATGCGTGTGAGAGACGGGTCAGGAGGCATGCACGGAGGGGGGGCAATGTGGTTGTGGTAAGCACACGTAACTACATAGGAAGGTCAATCGCCCTTTGTAAGAGAAAGGATATACATAACTTGTGAGGTACGTTGATCGATGGGGGGTAGTTAAAGTCAATCTAGGTATATGTTGGGAGATCGATCGGTATACATGCATGTGTGTGTTAGAAGCAAATGAGGCACGAGGAGAAGGATAGAGAGAGAGGGATGCATGTAGGAGGTGGTACGAGAGGCATACTATATTGAGGGGGAGGAGTGTGCGAGTACGAGAACGATGAAAAGAGTGGTGGGAGTGAGGCATGGATGGTGACAAGAGAAGAGGGGAAGCTTGTGTTTGTGCTAGGAACACCTGGCTAGAGAGGCATATCGATCGATGTGTGTCGTAAAGAAGGAGCTGGGGGGCCTACACACACCGTGGGTGAACGACCTAAAGTGAAAAGACGAATTTGCGTGATGGAGCTAGAGAATGCCGAGGGAGGGTGAGAGGGATGCGGGCGTGTGCATGCACAAGAGAAAATTAGCGCTAGCTACAAAGATAAGAGGGTTGTGTGGGTGTAAAAGATGAATAGAGATCATATATACTTCATTATAAAAAGCGAATTCGGATATTTGAAGAATTTATCATAGTGTTTCAAACCGACGGATGTGTGAATATATATAACGGTGATACACATGGCGTGGTTATGAACATGGTATACTACATTTAGTATATTTTATCTCTACTCTTATAAAAAACGGAGTTGTTGATGATGGTGTGCCTGCCATCCTGCATTATAGGCCGTCTGATTTATATCTGGCGGATAGCAAGGAAACTATGATGGTTGAAGTTGGCAACAATCATGATTGTAGATTCTTATTAAAATAGAGAAATGAATTCAAATTTAGTTCGAATTGCAGCGGTAGTATAGACATTTGGAATGCACTAAAATGTTGGTATGAGTAGGTTACATGCATTATACAGCAAGCGAAAAAATTTAATCGGAAATAAGATAGATTCATACTCCCTCCTTCCATCTATATATGGTGTAATGAGATTTTTAAGAACGCCTTTGACTATTGACAAGATTAATAGTACATGACATGCACAATGTGAAAATTATATCATTGAAAGAACCTTTCACAGACGAATTTAACGGTGTGCTTTGTGTAAGTTGCATGTCATATATCATTGCTCTAATATTTGGTCAAAGTTAGCATCGAAAAACGCATTAGGCCCTATATTGATGGAAGGAGGGAGTAGCTTTGAATAGCATTTGTATAGTAAAACGGGGCAAGACTCTCTCTTTGTGTGGTGTGAATAGTTTTATTTTTTCGTTTTCTTTTTGGTTGAGGGAAGTGCGAATTGATTTGGTACGTACAAGTACAATATTACTACACATTAGGCTTGTCCCTAAAATTCAACCCGCGTCTTGTTATATCCCGAAAATTCAGATATCGTGCTCCCAAAACTAGCGCCTTCACAACCCGCGCCTTGCTATCCCGAAATTACAACGCGCACGAAAACGCCCTCCAGTTGCCAAATCCCGACACGCGAAATCCCCCTTCTAACCCTGAGCCGAAAGGGCCGCTAGTTCAAATCGGTGGGGGGTACTTTTGTAACACATCCTACATTTTGGACAAGCGCGTTCCTAAGTCATGCTTCACCCCCTCCCATCGCCCCCTTTTTGCCATTCGAAATCCCAGGCCGCCATAACCTCTCCACTCCAGCCGCGAAACCCCACCCTCCTCCGTCTGCCACGTCACCGCTGCCCAGCCGGAGCCTCTTCCCCGACGACGTCGTCCACCGCAACAGCTCAACGTCCCTCGTCCACCTCCCCGGATGAGGATTCGTCGTGCATCTCGCGGTCCTGTTGGGTCAGCCGCCCCGTCCTCCACCTCCAAGGAGCTGCTCCCACAATCGCCTCGTCTATCACGGCTGCTCCATCCCCACAGCGCTGCCTTAACCTGCTCCACTGGAACCGCAGCATCCTCACCGACTCCTCGGACGAAGCCGAGGCCTACTCGACGCCACCAAAGAGGTTGTACACTCATCGCATCGCACCTTCTCCTTAACTCGACCTCCCGGTGCCGACGGTGCTCCATCCCGCACCCCCATGGAGCGGCTACCTTGAAGCCGGCGCTGCGAGCGACATCTCCACGGCGGCTCTCCCCCAGTGCGAGGCCCCTTCGGCGGCGGCATCCATACCAGCCGGATCTGCTGCTGCTGCTCCGGCTCTCGCTCGATCGCTCACTCGCCCAGCTGCTCCTGGTGCTCTCCCCCTCACTCGTGCTCCTGCTCTGCTCCGATTAAGCCACACTTCACTCGACTGAATCGACTTTTGGCTCAGTCGATTTTCAAGGGTTGGGGGGCTCGCCGGAGTTAAGGAAGAACCACCCGCAGTGGGGACGAGGGCTCACCGGAGAGGTACCCCACTATCTATCTTAGGGTTCAGGGTGGGGGCGGGGGGCCTAGAGGGCTGGCCGGGGCGGCGGTGGCGAGTTGTTTCGGGGCGGCGAGGCGGCGCTGGGGCCAGCGGTTCGGCCGGTGGTGGCTGGCGGCTCAGGGGGGTGCAGGTTGAAGATGAACCGTAGGACCTCCCTAAACTACATGTCAAGTGCCTCTCTGCTACCATTGCATTCAGTTTCGACGGTAGCATTCAGATTCCACAGTAAATTTCAGTTTCGACAGTTAAGTTCAGAGTCAACAGTTTTTACCTCATCTGTTGTAGTCAGGTGGTTTTTGGTGATGTTAATTTTACATCCATTTTACATCATCTATTGGAGATGCTATTATAATCCCACTTGAGATTGACGATGTTTGTCTTGTGCTGCTTCAGCCTTGATGTCTTACGGCTCACCGGAGCTGCTCCAACGACAGAACAATCCATCACAACAAAGCAGTGCCCTAGACGCCGTCTACAGATTCCTCAGATCTTCCTCCACACCTCCGACAGCCACCTCTGCCTCAACTGCTTCAGCGACCAACCCAATGATGCTGAGGTCGACACGGCTATGGCAAAGAGGTTGTACACTTGTTGCATCACTTATTACTATGCATTCACGTTGATCCATTAGGGCTATTTTGGTTCAACGGAAAAACATCGATCCACTGGTTGTTACCATCACTCTAAATTTCTGCATGCTCTCCTTACATAATCTCACCATATTTTTTCGTATGCATGTCAGATATTGTACACAGTCATGCTGAACATGTAGAGAAAAAGAGAAGAGTTTTGCGCGGCAATACAATGTCATGCAGACATCGCTCCATGGTGGGTTCAATGGCAAACCCTCCCCACCCCTCTCCAGAGTGTAATCCAGAGGAAGATATCTGTTCTGAGGCGGATTCGGACGCCGCTGACCACTCCTATTTACCCCCCAAGGTGTTCGCTCTACCTTGGCATGATGATGTTAGTCATATCATGCATATGTTGCCTTGCAGTGCCTACTTTTGACATCATATATGTCATCTGCTTAGTTTAGACATGTTCTGTAATGCCACCTGTTTAGTTTCTATATCATATATGGGAATTATGCAGTCTCATGTCTTTTAGCCAGCCATAATATATGTGAAATGTGCAATGCCATCCTGTTTAACCAGGCATCATATATTTGAATGATATCTTGCCCATCCTTTTCTTCATTACATTTCCATTTGTCGACAATGTTTGTACATTAAACTACTCTTCCTGTGAATCAGCCATTTGGGTGGGAGATGGAAAAATCTGAAGTGAAAACAAGGCCTTCAGAGCAGACAGTGCTACCTGTCGAAGCAGATCTCTTGTTGGGTCCCGGTAGCTCCTTAGAGATGGATTCAGAGACAGAGGACCAGTCCTATTCCCCCACTGAGGTGTATGCTCTAACTTGGCACGGTTATACTGCTCATATCATGCATACGGTGTCTTGCATTGCATAGTTTAGACATCATATACACAATATTCAACACCATGTTCTTAGTTCAGACATCATATCGAATGCCCTCTGTTTAGCATATAAATCACATATGTGAATTAAATGATGTGATCCTGATTACTTAGATAACATGTAGGTGAATTATGCCATGCGATCATGTTTAGTTATTCATCATATCTTTGAATTATGTTATGCTATGCTATCCAGTTTAGATAGACATCATATATATGTGAAATTATGTATTGCTATCCGTTTTAGTTAAACAATATACATGTCAACTATTTCATGCCCTCTTTTTTCCACACTATCTATTGCATCTGTCTCTCATACAATGTTTGTACATTCAACTATGTTTCCTGTTTATCAGCCATTTGAATTGGAGCGGGTGATGCCAGTATCTAGCGGACTAAAAACACGGTCTTCAAATAAAACAGTGCTACCTCTTGGTGGAGATAGCACCCCGGTTGTACATGCACAAGAACCAGCCCTACCACACATAACCCAAACTCTCGCAGATTGTACCCCTACTACAATGGACAGAGAACCAGCTTCACCCAATCTAACCCCAACCCCAGCCGATAGTAACCCAGTTCTTGTTGACACAGCACCATCTCCACCACAGAGCTCCCAAACAAGAGCAGTTAGTAAGGCAGCTCCAGTGCCCAAAGGTCCAGTACTATCACGGCGAACCCCAACTCCACCAGTTAGTACGCCTATTCCTGTGGAGGAAGCACAACCAGCTAGTCGTAGTTTAGCATCTATCGCATTTTATGTTGTTAAATCGTATGCGCGTATCTTCCCATCTTGGAAATATTATACTGAAGATGAAGGAAAATGCCAGTTGCAGGTGTTTGTCCAGGAGTTATGTGTAAGTAATGTTATTCATGGCAATTACTTTGCTTCGTCCCATACATCCTACCTCCATGATGGTTATAATACAGCAAATTTTCCCATTTTTCTCTATAGAGAAGGACCGATTTGGAAACTCAGGATGAGGTAACCTATGCTAATACCTCTGCTATCTTCAAGAATGCTTGGTGGCAGTATCGGAATTACCTGAAGAAAACGTACTTCACCGGCAAAGAAACTCATCAAATTCCCTTACGTTCTCCTGAGACACATTTACTGGACGATGACTAGGAACGCCTTGTTCTGTACTGGTCCCGAACCAAGAATGTGGTAAGGTATATAAGCTCATTTTATATTTTTAAGTATTATATTCTTGCGTCTTACTGTACTCTGTTCATGTAGAACAAGTGCCTAAACCTGAAGAACAACTGTTCTAATTTAAGATTCCATTGCTACCATAGGACATAGATATATGTTTGTTTGATGCTTTTATTATGTACTAGTACTTGGCAATAGAAGACTTGGTAGTTTAATCCTGTCCACCTTACTAATGAACTGGTTCACCGAAATGAGTTTCATATAGTAGTACATGCTAAACTTGTTATGTGTCTGCTTGTTTCTTCTTTTAGAATGTTGACAGAATATTGGGGAAGAGTGCCTTATTAAGCAACAGTAAAGGAAGTAATGCAGATAAGGTTTGGGATAGTGACACATCCTGTCTTGGTTTAGTGTTGGAGTTACTGGCCACTACCGCTTCCACAAGCTATTCAAACTCACTGTCTGAATCAGTTCGGTTTCTTGAGTCTCAACTACAAGCTGAAAGACATCGTTCAGCTGTGCTGCGACAAGAAGCGGAAGGACTGCGGAAGTCCCTGGAGCATTCAGATGCATACTTTCTCGTGCAACAGCAAGTGTTGGAGGATTTTAGCGCCAAACAGGACAAAGCTAATCAGCTTGCTAAGCTTATTGCCAGCATGGTGGATACCCAGGATAACGTTTCTTGAGCTCTTCTGAAGTTGTTTCAGTTATGCTCTTGTTTTGCTGCCGTGTTTATTTGCACTGGTGGCCAATTTTGACGGCCAGTGTATATGATATGCTGCTTTGTTCCCTATATTTGCACTGGTGGCGAACTTTGATGCCCAGTGGATGTAATATGTGTAATAGCCGTGATAGCCTAGCGTTAGTTGCTTGCTTATTTATTTCCTTGTTGTCTTGTTTATTTGTTTGCTTGTAGTCATTGCAGTTCTTTTTCCGCGGTTAACTAGTGGCTGCAATAACCTATTTTTTAAAACTAGGCCACAATAACCATGGGCTAATATTTACTGTAGTGACACTGGGCCTCCTACGGGCCGTAGAAACAGTGGGCCTTCTACGGGCCGTAGAAACAGTAGGCCTTCTACGGGTCATAGAAACAATGAGCTTTCTACGGGCCGTAGAAACAATGGGCCTTCTATGGGCTGTATCATCAATGGGCCTTATACGGGACGTATGATCGATTGGCCAAACATGGGCCAATAACATGCCGCATTATGGTCGTAAACAGGCCATCGTTAATAGGCTGTATTTGATGATGCTATGAAAATGGCCCAACGTATTAACGGACCACAAACGGGCCGACTGTAACCACGGGCTGAATTTGGCCCACAAGCAGAAAATGACAGTAATGGACCATAAGTAAACGAATGCTGGAAATGAGCCCAAGAATAAATGGGCTCTGAGAAGGCCGAAAGATAACATGGGCTGGAAACGGCCCAACGGAATAACGGGACGTTAATGGGTATAAATTATACACTGTTCATTACGGGCCAGTTTCACCAAGGGCCGTTAATGGGTGTAAAGTGATACGCTGTTCATTACAGGCCAGTTTCACCACGGGTCGTTAATAGGCCAAGAGTTACATAGGGCCTCATATGGGCCGAAAGACGTCATGGGCCATACATGGGCCAGAAGTGAAAATGGGCTGGAATCATATTGGATGGCCCAGATGACTCTACTGGGCCTAATTCGGATAGGGTGTAACGGGCCTTGGGTTAGCGGGCTGTAAATGGGCTATATGCGAACATGCCATTAACAGGCTTTCCATGGGCCGGCACGCCACCTTTTGACCAAGTCAAACGGGACGGCCTTTTCACAGGAATGGGCCTCTGTTGGGCCGTGCCACGTGTCGAGGTATCATAGGTGCCTTCTGTCCAATGAGTGGATGACATGTGTCCCAACGATGAGCCGACACGTGTTTCCTCCAGCCAATGATGATTTTACACGTGGAAAATCCCCATTGGTCGGGGCTGTTAATGGGTTATCAGATCCAAAACCCGACACGATATCTTAACGGTGTTCCGTTACGATGGATGCCATGTGTCGGTCACCCTTGACGAAAGCACTTCTGTGATGCGTGATTTATTGTAATGGAAGTGGACACTTCCGTGATGATAATTTTGGTAATGTCATGGAACACTTCTACGACAGCACAGGTATGACTATCTTGATTCTGTCATAAATTTGTCATGGATGTACATGCATGACAAAAAACGCGACCTACTGTGACAAACACGTATCATCATGGACGTGTATTTTTTTTGTAGTGCATGCATCTAGAGTATTAAGTTCATAAGAACAAAGTAACGCATTAGGCCAGATGACATGATGTAGAGGGATAAACTCAAGCAATATGATATAAACCCCATCTTTTATCCTTGATGGAAACAATACAATGCGTGCCTTGCTGCCCCTACTGTCACTGGGAAAGGACACCACAAGATTGAACCCAAAGCTAAGCACTTCTCCATTGCAAGAAAGATCAATGTAGTAGGACAAACCAAACTGATAATTCAAAGAGACCTGCATAGATAACCAATCATACATAAAAGATTTCAGAGAAGAATCAAATATTGTTCATAGATAAACTTGATCATAAACCCACAATTCATCGGATCTTGACAAACACACCGCAAAAAGAGTTACATCGAATAGATCTCCAAGAAGATCGAGGAGAACATTGTATTGAGATGCAAAGAGAGAGAAGAAGCCATTGATACGTCCATTTTGCATCATGCTTTTATATCGATATTTATTGCATTATGGGCTGTTATTACACATTATGTCACAATAATCATGCCTATTCTCTCTTATTTTACAAGGTTTACATAAAGAGGGAGAATGCCGGCAGCTGGAATTCTGGGCTGGAAAAAGAGCAAATATTAGAGACCTATTCTACATAGCTCCAAAAGTCCTGAAACTTCACGGAAGTTATTTCCAAAATATATAAAAAATACTGAATGCAAGAAGTACCAGAGGGGTCCCACCCACCAGCCACGAGGGTGGGGGCGCGCCCTACCCCCCTGGGCGCGCCCCCTGCCTCATGGGCCCCCTGGTGGCCCTCCGATGCCCATCTTCTGCTATATGGAGTCTTTCGTCGAGATAAAAATCATAAGAAACCTTTCGGGGTGAGACTCCGCCGCCACGAGGCAGAACCTTGGCGGAACCAATATAGGGCTCTGGCAGATCTGTTCTACCGGGGACACTTCCCTCAGGGAGGGGGAAATCATCACCATCGTCATCACCAATGATCCTCTCATCAGGAGGGCGTCAATCTCCATCAACATCTTCACCAGCACCATCTCATCTCAAACCCTAGTTCATCTCTTGTATCCAATGTTTGTATCCAAACCTCAGATTGGTACATGTGGGTTGCTAGTAGTGTTGATTACTCCTTGTAGTTGATGCTAATTGGTTTACTTGGTGGAAGATCATATGTTCAGATCCATTATGCATATTAATACCCCTCTTATTATGAACATGAATATGCTTTGTGAGTAGTTACGTTTGTTCCTGAGGACATGGGAGAAGTCTTGCTATTAGTAGTCATGTGAATTTGGTATTCGTTCGATATTTTGATGAGATGTATGTTGTCTATCCTCTAGTGGTGTCATGTGAACGTCGAATACATGACACTTCACCATTGTTTGGGCCTAGAGGAAGGCATTGGGAAGTAATAAGTAGATGATGGGTTGCTAGAGTGACAGAAGCTTAAACCCCAGTTTATGTGTTGCTTCATAAGGCGCTGACTTGGATCCATATGTTTCATGTTATGGTTAGGTTTACCTTAATACTTCTGGTGTAGTTGCGGATGCTTGCAATGGTGGTTAATAATAAGTGGGATGCTTGTCAAAGTGAGGACAGCACCCAAGCACCGGTCCACCCACATATCAAATTATCAAAGTACCGAACGCGAATCATATGAATGTGATGAAAACTAGCTTGACGATAATTCACATGTGTCCTCGGGAGCGCTTTTCTCTATATAAGAAATTTTCCAGGCTTGTCCTTTGCTACAAAAAGGATTGGGCCATCTTTATGCACTTTATTTACACTTGTTACTTGTTACACGTTACCAATTACCTTATCACAAAACTATCTGTTATCGATAATTTCAGTGCTTGCAGAGAATACCTTGCTGAAAACCGCTTATCATTTCCTTCTGCTCCTCGTTGGGTTCGACACTCTTACTTATCAAAAGGACTACGATAGATCCCCTATACTTGTGGGTCATCAGCCATCTAGCTAATAACTATGGACTCGAAGGTCTGTGGTAAACTACTCACACATCATTGGAGGGGCTATGGTGTTGATGTAGAAGCCCTCCGAGATAGATTCCCCCTCCGTCGGAGCTTCGGAAAAGGCCCCAAGATGGGATCTCTTGGGTACAGAAGGTTGCGGTGGTGGAAATAGGGTTTTGTCGTGCTCCTGGATGTTTTCGAGGTAGATGGACATATATAGGAGGAAGAAGTAGGTCGGTGGAGCTATGAGGGACCCACGAGGGTGGGGGCGCGCCCAGGGGGCAGGCATGCCTCCCTGCCTCGTGGCCTCCTCGTTGATTTCTTGACGTCTACTCCAAGTCTCCTGGATCACGTTTGTTCCAAAAATAACTCTCCTGAAGGTTTCATTCCGTTTGGATCCCGTTTGATATTTCTTTTCTGCGAAACATTGAAATAGGCAAAAAACAACATTTTGCACTGGGCCTTGGGTTAGTAGGTTAGTCCCAAAAATAATATAAAAGTGTATAAATAAGCTCATTAACATCCAAAACAGATAATATAATAGCATGGAACAATCAAAAATTATAGATACGTTGGAGACGTATCAAGCATCCCCAAGCTTAATTCCTGCTTGTCCTCGAGTAGGTAAATGATAAAAACAGAATTTTTGACGCGGAATGCTACCTAGCATAAATTTCAATGTAATTTTCTTTATTGTGGCATGAATGTTCAGATCCGAAAGGTTCAATACAAAAGTTTAATATTGACATAAAAATAATAATACTTCAAGCATACTAACAAAGCAATTATGTCTTCTCAAAGTAACATGGCCAAAGAAAGTTATCCCTACAAAATCATATAGTCTGGCTATGCTCTATCTTCATCACACAAAGTATTTAAATCATGCACAACACCGATGACAAGCCAAGCAATTGTTTCATACTTTTAACGTTCTCAAACTTTTTCAATCCTCACGCAATATATGAGCGTGAGCCATGGACATAGCACTATATGTGGAATAGAATGGTGGTTGTGGAGAAGACAAAAAGGGAGAAGATAGTCTCACATCAACTAGGCGTATCAACGTGCTATGGAGATGCCGATCAATGGATATCAATGTGAGTGAGTAGGGATTGCCATGCAACGGATGCACTAGAGCTATAAGTGTATGGAAGCTCAACAAAAGAAACTAAGTGGGTGTGCATCCAACTCGCTTGCTCACGAAGACCTAGGGCATTTTGAGGAAGTCCATCATTGGAATATAAAAGCCAAGTTCTATAATGTAAAATTCCCACTAGTAAATGAAAGTGACAACATAGGAGACTCTCTATCGCGAAGATCATGGTGCTACTTTGAAGCACAAGTGTGGTAAAAGGATAGTAACATTGTCCCTTCTCTCTTTTTCTCTCATTTATTTTTTTCTCTTTTTTTATTTGGGCCTTTCCTCTTTTTTATGGCCTCTTTTTTTTCTTCCCCCTTTTATTTATTTATTTTTCGTCCGGAGTCTCATCCTGACTTGTGGGGGAATCATAGTCTCCATCATCCTTTCCTCACATGGGACAATGCTCTAATAATGATGATCATCACACTTTATTTACTTACAACTCAAAAATTACAACTCAATTCTTAGAACAAAATATGACTCTATGTGAATGCCTCCGGCGGTGTACCGGGATGTGCAATGACTCATGAGTGACATGTATGAAAGAATTATAAAGGTGGCTTTGCCACAAGTACGATGTCAACTACATGATCATACAAAGCAATATGACAATATGAAGCGTGTCATAATAAACGGAACGGTGGAAAGTTGTGATACGTCCATTTTGCATCATGCTTTTATATCGATATTCATTGTATTATGGGCTGTTATTTCACATTATGTCACAATACTTATGGCTATTCTCTCTTATTTTACAAGGTTTACATAAGGAGGGAGAATGCGAGCAGCTGGAATTCAGGGCTGGAAAAGGAGCAAATATTAGAGACCTATTCTGCACAACTCCAAAAGTCCTGAAACTCCACAGAACACCTTATAATAAATAATGAAAAATCATCGCCAAAGATGAAGACCAGGGGGCCCACACCCTTCTCACGAGGGTGGGGGCGCCCCGCCCCCTAGGGCGCGCCCCCTGCCTCATGGGCCCCTGGTGGCTCTCCGATGACCATATTCTCCTATATGAAGTCTTTCATCAAGAAAAAAAATAAGAAGCAACCTTTTGGGACGAAACTCCGCCGCCACGAGGCGGAACCTTGGCGGATCCAATCTAGAGCTCCGGCAGAGCTGTTCTGCCGGGGAAACTTCCCTCCCGGAGGGGGAAATCATCGCCATCATCATCACCAACGCTCCCCTCATCGGGAGAGGGAAATCTCCGTCAACATCTTCATCGGCACCATCTCATCTCAAAACCCTAGTTCATCTCTTGTATCCAATTCTTGTCTCCAAGTCCGGGATTGGTGCTAGTAGGTTGCTAGTAGTGTTAATTACTCCTTGTAGTTGATACTAGTTGGTTTAATTGGTGGAAGATCATATGTTCAGATCCTTTATGCATATTAACACCCCTCTGATTATGAACATGTTTATGCTTTGTGAGTAGTTACGTTTGTTCCCAAGGACAATGGAGAAGTCTTGCTATTAGTAGTCATTTGAATTTGGTATTTGTTCGATATTTTGATGAGATGTATGTTGTCTAGCCTCTAATGGTGTTATGTGAACGTCGACTACATAACACTTCACCATTATTTGGGCCTAGAGGAAGGCATTGGGAAGTAATAAGTAGATGATGGGTTGCTAGAGTGACAGAAGCTTAAACCCTAGTTTATGCGTTGCTTCGTAAGGGGCTGATTTGGATCCATATGTTTCATGCTATGGTTAGGTTTACCTTAATACTTCTGTTGTAGTTGCGGATGCTTGCAATAGAGGTTAATCATAAGTGGCATGCTTGTTCAAGTAAGAACAGCACCCAAGCACTGGTCCACCCACATACCAAATAATCAAAGTACCGAACGTGAATCATATGAACGTGATGAAAACTAGCTTGATGATATTCCCATGTGTCCTCGGGAGCGCTTTTCCTTATATAAGAGTTTGTCCAGGCTTGTCCTTTGCTACAAAAAGGATTGGTCCACCTTGCTGCACTTTATTTACTTTTGTTACTTGTTGCTCGTTACAAATTATCTCATTACAAAACTACATGTTACCACTTATTTCAGTAATTGCAGAGAATACCTTGCTGAAAACCGTTTATCATTTCCTTCTGCTCCTCGTTGGGTTCGACACTCTTACTTATCGAAAGGACTACGATAGATCCCCTATACTTGTGGGTCATCAAGAATCTTTTCTGGCGCCGTTGCCGGGGAGTGAAGTGCCTTTGGTAGGTGGAATTTGGTAAGGAAAATTTTATATAGTGTGCTTAAATTTACTGTCACTTGTTACTATGGAAAGTAATCCTCTGTGGGGCTTTTTCGGGGTATCTTCACCCCGACCAGTAGAGCAAAGAGTTGCTCCTCAACTTACTGAACCTATTGAAAATGAAATTCCTTATGAGTATCCTTCGAGTATAATAGAAAAACTTCTAGCTAATCCTTTTACAGGAGATGGAACAAAGCATCCTGATGAACACCTAATATATGTGGATGAAGTTTGTGGATTATTTAAGCTTGCAGGTATTCCCGATGATGTTGCTAAGAAGAAGGTCTTCCCTTTATCTTTGAAGGGAGGCACATTGACATGGTATAGGGTATGTGATGATATGGGATCATGGAATTATAGAATATTGAAATTGGAATTTCATCAAAAGTATTACCCTATGCATCTTGTTCATCGTGATCACAATTATATATATATAATTTTTGGCCTCGCGAAGGAGAAAGCATCGCTCAAGCTTGGGGAGGCTTAAATCAATGTTATATTCATGCCCCAATCATGAGCTTTCAAGAGAAACAATTCTTCAAAAAAATTATGCTCGGCTTTCTGATAACAATCGCACCATGCTTGATACTTCTTGTGCTGGCTCTTTTATGATGAAGACTATTGGATTTAGATGGGATTTATTGGATAGAATTAAATGCAACTCTGAAGATTGGGACCTCGACAATGGTAAGGAGTCAGGTATGACACCTAAGTTGGATTGTGTTAAATCTTTTATGGATACCGATATTTTCCGTAAGTTTAGCACTAAATATGGACTTGATTCTGAGATAGTAGCTTCTTTCTGTGAATCTTTTGCTACTTATGTTGATCTCCCTAAGGCGAAGTGGTTTAAATATCATCCTCCCATAGAAGTAAAAGTAGCTGCACCTATTAAAGTTGAAGAAAAGACTATCACTTATAATGATCCTATTGTTCCTACTTCTTATGTTGAGAAACCACCTTTCCCTGTTAGGATAAAGGATCATGCTAAAGCTTCAACTGTGGTTCGTAAAAGCAATATTAAAACATATACACCTCCTGAGCAAGTTAAAGTTGAACCTAATATTGCTATTGTTAAAGAGCTCTTGTCTGATAATATTGATGGGCATGTTATTCAGTTCTGCGGTGAAACTGCTAGAATTGCTAAACCTTGTGCTAAAGATAAACATAGACATGTGGTAGGCATGCCTGTTATTTCTGTTAAAATAGGAGATCATTGTTATCATGTCTTATGTGATATGGGTGCTAGTGCTGGTGTTATACCTTATGACTTGTATAAAGAAATCAAGCATGAAATTGCACCTCCTGAGTTAGAAGATATTGATGTCACAACTAAACTTGCTAATAGAGATACTATTTCGGCAATGGGAATTGTTAGAGATGTTGAAGTCTTGTGCGGGAAAACTAAATATCATGCTGATTTTCTTGTTCTTAGTTCTCCACAAGATAGCTTTTGTCCCATTATATTTGGTAGACCCTTCTTGAATACAGTTAATGCTAGGATAGACTACGAAAAGAATGTTGTTACTATTGGCTTGGATGATATGACTCATGAGTTTAATTTCTCTAAATTTAGTAAACAACACCGTGAAGAAGAATTGCCTAGTAAGGACGAAGTTATTGGTCTTGCTTCTATTGTCGTACCTCCTAATGATCCTTTAGAACAATATTTGCTAGACCATGAGAATGATATGTTTATGAATGAAAGAAGGGAAATAGATGAAGTATTCTTTAAACAAGAACCTATGTTAAAACATAATTTGCCTGTTGAAATCCTAGGGGATCCTCCGCCACCTAAGGGTGATCCCGTGTTTGAGCTTAAACCGTTGCCTGATAATCTTAAATATGCTTATCTTGATGAAAAGAAGATATATCCTGTTATTATTAGTGCTAACCTTTCAGAGCATGAAGAATAAAGATTATTGAAAACTCTGAAGAAGCACCATGCTGCTATTGGATATACTCTTGATGATCTTAAGGGCATTAGTCCCACTCTATGTCAACATAAAATAAATTTGGAAGCAGATGCCAAACCAGTTCGTGATCCTCAACGACTTCTGAATCCTAAAATGAAAGAAGTGGTCAGAAAAGAAATACTAAAGCTTCTAGAGGTAGGTATAATTTATCCCGTTGCTGATAGTCAGTGGGTAAGTCCTGTTCATTGTGTCCCTAAGAAGGGAGGTATTACTATTGTTCCTAATGATAAAGATGAATTGATTCCACAAAGAATTATTACAGGTTATAGGATGGTAATTGATTTCCGCAAATTAAATAAGGCTACTAAGAAAGATCATTACCCCTTACCTTTTATCGATCAAATGCTAGAAAGATTATGCAAACATACACATTACTGCTTTCTAGATGGTTTTTCTGGTTTCTCTCAAATACTTGTGTCAGCTAAAGATCAATCAAAGACTACTTTTACATGCCCTTTTGGTACTTTTGCTTATAGACGTATGCCTTTTGGTTTATGTAATGCACCTGCTACCTTTCAAAGATGCATGATGGCTATATTCTCTGACTTTTGTGAAAAGATTTGTGAGGTTTTCATGGACGACTTTTCCATCTATGGATCTTCTTTTGATGATTGATTGAGCAATCTTGATCGAGTTTTGCAGAGATGTGAAGAAACTAATCTTGTCTTGAATTGGGAAAAGTGCCACTTTATGGTTAATGAGGGTATTGTCTTGGGGCATAAAGTTTCTGAAAGAGGTATTGAAGTTGATAAAGCCAAGGTTGATGCTATTGAAAAGATGCCATGTCCCAAGGACATCAAAGGTATAAGAAGTTTCCTTGGTCACGCCGGATTTTATAGGAGGTTCATCAAGGACTTCTTGAAAATTTCTCGGCCTCTGACTAATTTATTACAAAAAGATATACCATTTGTCTTTGATGATGATTGTGTAGAAGCATTTGAAATACTTAAGAAAGCATTAGTCTCTGCACCTATTGTTCAGCCACCTGATTGGAATTTACCCTTTGAAATTATGTGTGATGCTAGCGATTATGTTGTAGGTGCTGTTCTAGGGCAAAGAGTTGATAAGAAATTAAATGTTATCCATTATGCTAGTAAGACTCTAGACAATGCTCAAAGAAATTATGCTACTACTGAAAAAGAACTTTTAGCAGTTGTATTTGCTTGTGATAAGTTCAGACCTTATATTGTTGATTCTAAAGTAACTATCCACACTGATCATGCTGCTATTAAATATCTTATGGAGAAGAAAGATGCTAAACCTAGACTTATTAGATGGGTTCTCTTGCTACAAGAATTTGATTTGCATATTGTTAATAGAAAAGGAGCTAAGAACCCCGTTGCAGACAACTTATCTAGGTTAGAGAATGTTCTTGATGACCCACTACCTATTGATGATAGCTTTCCTGATGAACAATTAAATGTCATAAGTACTTCTCGTAGTACCCCTTGGTATGCTGATTATGCTAATTACATAGTTGCTAAATTTATACCACCTAGCTTCACATACCAACAAAAGAAAAAGTTCTTCTATGATTTGAGACATTACTTTTGGGATGACCCACATGTTTATAAAGAAGGAGTAGATGGTGTTATTAGACGTTGTGTACCTGAGCATGAACAGGAACAGATCCTACGCAAGTGCCACTCCGAAACTTATGGAGGACACCACGCAGGAGATAGAACTGCACATAAGGTATTGCAATCCGGTTTTTATTGGCCAACTCTCTTCAAGGATGCCCGTAAGTTTGTCCTATCTTGTGATGAATGTCAAAGAATTGGTAATATTAGTAGACGTCAAGAAATGCCTATGAACTATTCACTTGTTATTGAACCGTTTGATGTTTGGGGATTTGATTATAAGGGACCTTTTCCTGCCTCTAATGGATATACACATATTTTAGTTGTTGTTGATTACGTTACTAAGTGGGTAGAAGCTATTCCAACTAGTAGTGCTGATCATAACACTTCTATTAAAATGCTTAAAGAAGTTATTTTTCCGAGGTTTGGAGTCCCTAGATATTTAATGACTGATGGTGGTTCACATTTTATTCATGGTGCTTTCCGTAAAATGCTTGCTAAATATGACATCAATCATAGAATTGCATCTCCGTATTACCCACAGTCTAGTGGTCAAGTAGAATTGAGTAATAGAGAACTCAAATTAATTTTGCAAAGGATTGTCAATAGGTCTAGAAAGAATTGGTCCAAGAAACTTGATGATGCATTATGGGCCTATAGAACTGCATATAAAAATCCTATGGGTATGTCTCCGTATAAAATGGTATATGGAAAAGCATGTCACTTACCTCTCGAACTAGAACATAAGGCATATTGGGCTATTAAAGAGCTCAACTATGATTTCAAACTTGCCGGTGAAAAGAGGCTATTTGATATTAGCTCACTTGATGAATGGAGAACCCAAGCTTATGAAAATGCCAAGTTATTTAAAGAAAAGGTTAAAAGATGGCATGACAAAAGGATACAAAAGCGTGAGTTTAATGTAGGTGATTATGTATTGCTATACAACTCTCGTTTAAGATTTTTTGCAGGGAAACTTCTCTCCAAATGGGAAGGCCCCTATGATATAGAGGAGGTCTATCGTTCCGGTGCCATAAAAATCAACAACTTCGAAGGCACAAATCCGAAGGTGGTAAATGGTCAAATAATCAAAGAATCAAACATTATATCTCAGGTAATCCCATAAATGTTGAAACCAATATTACTGAAACCGTAACCCCGGGGGAATACATAAGGGACACTTTCCAGAACATTTCAGACTCCGAAAAGGAATAGGTATGTGGTACGGTAAGTAAACCGACTCCAAAACAATTTTTAAGGCAATATTTCTCTGTTTTGGAATATTTAGAAAAATAGAAAATTAAGTAGTAGTCCGGCAAGGACACGAGGGCCTCATGAGGGTGGAGGGCGCGCCCTACCCCCCTGGGCGCCCCCCCCCTACCTCGTGAGCTCCTCATGTGCCTTCCGGACTCCGTTTTCTTGCACGATACGTATTTTGGTCGTTAAAATTCATTATATAATCTCCCGGGGGTTTTGACTCCTGTATCACGCAAAAATCCTCTATTTTTGTTTTGAGCTGTTGCTGCTGCAGACTAGAGCAAGATGTCTTCTCAAGAGTCAGTCGAGGAGAGCCGAGTATCTAATCCGGCACCAGAACCAAGGGAAAACAGCGACCCTGACCACTTTGGGCCAGCAATGGAGGAAGAGATGGAGGCTGACCTAATGAGGGTAGATGCCATGGAGGATCAAGAAGTCATCTCTCGCTTCGAAGCTGGATTCACAATGGGAGAACTGCAGAGCTCAGCTATTCCAAACTCGGTTATCCCTTCCAATGTTAGATTTCTTTCTTATGAGAATATGAAAAAGAGTGTCACTAGTTCTCCCACAGCTATGCAGCACCCTTGGGTGCAGGGAGCTTTGGCTGTTACAGGAAAACTCCAAAAGGAAATAATGGATCTCAAGCAGCAAGTCAACAAGCTTGAGGAGCAGAATCATATTTTGAAGGGCATCATCGCCAAAAACATCACATCACCATCCCCGAAAAGAGAGACATAGTCACATGGGTATGGGCACTCCCCTTGGCAACAGCCAAGCTTGGGGGAGTGCCCCGGTATCGTATCACCATCACTTTTGTCTTTACCATTTTTCTTAGTTCGATCTTATTAGTAGTATTTTGATCTAGTAGAATAAAGTTTGTGGCATGATCTAGTTGTGAGTTTCGCTTTATTATCCTTCTATGTAATCGAGTCCGTGAGCTATATAATAAAGATTAGTGTTGAGTCAAGGGCTTGATTGTTTTGCCATGATCCTAAGTGAATAAAAGAAAAGAGAAAGAAATAAAAAGAAACAAAGAGATCATATGGATCTCATGAAGAGTAATGAGCTCGCATAGAGAAAGTATGATGAATAAAAGTTGTTGAGAGTTGACAAGCATAGTTTTGGTCATCATTGCAATTAATAGGAAGTAATAAAGAAAGAGAGGTCTTCACATATAGAAATACTATCTTGGACATCTTTTATGATTGTGAGCACTCTTTAAAACATGACGTGCTAAAGAGTTGACATTGGACAAGGAAGACAACGTAATGGGTTATGTTTTCTTACATCTAAGATAAATTATATTGTCTTGGATCTTCCAACATGTTGAGCTTGCCTTTCCCCCTCATGCTAGCCAAATTAATTGCACCAAGTAGAGATACTACTTGTGCTTCCAAATACCCTTAAACCAGTTTTGCCATGAGAGTCCACCATATCTACCTATGGATTGAATAAGATCCCTCAAGTAAGTTGCCATCGGTGCAAAGCAATAAAAATTGCTCTCTAAATATGTATGATTGATTGGTGTGGGAGAAATAAGCTTTATACGATCTTGCGATGTGGAAGTAATAAAAGCAACAGGCTGCATAATAAAGGTTCATATCACAAGGGGCAATATAAAGTGATGTTCTTTCGCATTAAGATTTTGTGCATCCAACCATAAAAGCGCATGGCAACCTCCGCTTCCCTGTGCGAAGGGCCTATATTTTATCATTATCTTCTACTTTATGCAAGAGTCATGGTGATTTTCACCCTTCCTCTTTACACTTTATCCTTTGGCAAGCACATTATGTTGGAAAGATCCATATCACAAGTGGCAATATAAAGTGACATTCTTTCACATTAAGATTTTGTGCATCCAACCATAAAAGCGCATGACAACCTCTGCTTCCCTCTGCGAAGGGCCTAATGTTTACTTTTATCTCCTACCTTGCATAAGAGTCATGGTGATCTTCACCCTTCCTTTTTACATTTTATCCTTTGGCAAGCACAGTATGTTGGAAAGATCCTGGTATATATGGCTAATTGGATGTGAGTTTTCATGAACTATTACTGTTGACATTACCCTTGAGGTAAAAAGTTGGGAGGCAAGACTATAAGCCCCTATCTTTCTCTGTGTCCGATTAAAACTCCACACCCATAAGTATTGCGTGAGTGTCAGCAATTGTGAAACATTATATGATAGTTCAGTATGTGGACTTGCTGAACAGCTCTTATACATTGACTCTTTCCTATGTTATGATAAATTGCAATTGCTTCAATGACCGAGATTGTAGTTTGTTAGTTTTCAATGAAGTTTACGATTCATACTTGATATTGTGATTGAATTATTACTCTAGCATTAGAGGTCATATGACAAAAATTATATAAGTTGTTGTTATAAGAATGATCATGGTGCCCTCATGTCCATATTTTATTTTTGTCGACACCTTCATCTCTAAACATGTGGACATATTTTTCGATTTCGGCTTTTCTCTTGAGGACAAGCGAGGTCTAAGCTTGGGGGAGTTGATACGTCCATTTTGCATCATGCTTTTATATCGATATTCATTGCATTATGGGTTGTTATTTCACATTATGTCACAATACTTATGTCTATTCTCTCTTATTTTACAAGGTTTACATAAGGAGCGGAATGCCGGCAGCTGGAATTCTGGGCTGGAAAAGGAGCAAATATTAGAGACCTATTCTGCACAACTCCAAAAGTCCTGAAACTCCACGGAACACCTTATAATAAATAATGAACAATCCTCGCCAAAGATGAAGACCAGGGGGCTCACACCCTTCTCGCGAGGGTGGGGGGCGTCCCCCTGCCTCGTGGGCCCCCTGGTGGCTCTCCGATGACCATCTTCTCCTATATGAAGTCTTTCGTCAAGAAAAAAATAAGAAGCAACCTTTCGGAACGAAACTCCGCCGCCATGAGGCAGAACCTTGGCGGATCCAATCTAGAGCTCCGGCAGAGCTGTTCTGCCGGGGAAACTTCCCTCCTGGAGGGGGAGATCATCGCCATCATCATCACCAACGCTCCTCTCATCGGGAGAGGGCAATCTCCATCAACATCTTCATCAGCACCATCTCATCTCAAAACCCTAGTTCATCTCTTGTATCCAATTCTTGTCTCCAAGTCTGGGATTGGTGCTAGTAGGTTGCTAGTAGTGTTAATTACTCCTTGTAGTTGATGCTAGTTGGTTTAATTGGTGGAAGATCATATGTTCAGATCCTTTATGCATATTAATACCCCTCTGATTATGAACATGTTTATGCTTTGTGAGTAGTTACGTTTGTTCCTGAGGACAAGGGAGAAGTCTTGCTATTAGTAGTCATGTGAATTTGGTATTCGTTCGATATTTTGATGAGATGTATGTTGTCTAGCCTCTAGTGGTGTTATGTGAACGTCGACTACATAACACTTCACCATTATTTGGGCCTAGAGGAAGGCATTGGGAAGTAATAAGTAGATGATGGGTTGCTAGAGTGAAAGAAGCTTAAACCCTAGTTTATGTGTTGCTTCGTAAGGGGCTGATTTGGATCCATATGTTTCATGCTATGGTTAGGTTTACCTTAATACTTTTGTTGTAGTTGCGGATGCTTGCAATAGAGGTTAATCATAAGTGCGATGCTTGTTCAAGTAAGAACCGAACGCGAATCATATGAACGTGATGAAAACTAGCTTGACAATATTCCCATGTATCCTCGGGAGCGCTTTTCCTTATATAAGAGTTTGTCCAGGATTGTCCTTTGCTACAAAAAGGATTGGGCCACCTTGCTACACTTTATTTACTTTTGTTACTTGTTGCTCATTCCAAATTATCTCATTACAAAACTATATGTTACCACTTAGTTCAGTAATTGCAGAGAATACCTTGCTGAAAACCGTTTATCATTTCCTTCTGCTCCTCGTTGGGTTCGACACTCTTACTTATCGAGAGGACTACGATAGATCCCCTATACTTGTGGGTCATCAAGTTGCATGGCAATATATCTCGGAATGGCTATGGAAATGCCATAATAGGTAGGTATGGTGGCTGTTTTGAGGAAGGTATGTGGTGGGTTTATGGTACCGGCGAAAGTTGCGCGGTACTAGAGAGGCTAGCAATGGTGGGAGGGTGAGAGTGTGTATAATCCATGGACTCAACATTACTCATAAAGAACTCATGTACTTATTGCAAAAATTTATTAGTTATCGAAACAAAGTACTATGCGCATGCTCCGAGGGGGATAGATTGGCAGGAAAAGACCATCGCTCCTCCCCGACCGCCACTGATAAGGAAGACAATCAATAAATAAATCATGCTCCGACTTCATCATATAATGGTTCAACATACGTGCATGCTAAGGGAATCACAAACTTTAGAACAAGTATTTCTCAAATTCACAACTACTCAACTAGCATGACTCTAATATCACCATCTTCATATCTCAAAACAATCTTCAAGTATCAAACTTCTCATAGTATTCAATGCACTTTTTATGATAGTGTTTATTATACCCATCTTGGATGCCTATCATATTAGGACTAATTTTATAACCAAAGAAAATTACCGTGCTGTTCTAAAGGACTCTCAAAATGATATAAGTGAATCATGAGAGATCAATAATTTCTATAAAACAAAACCACCACCGTTCTCTAAAAGATATAAGTGAAGCACTGGAGCAAAATTATCTAGCTCAAAAGATATAAGTGAAGCACATAGAGTATTCTAATAAATTCCAATTCATGTGTGTCTCTCCCAAAAGGTGTGTACAGTAAGGATGATTGTGGCAAACTAAAAAGAAAAGACTCAAATCATACAAGACGCTCCAAGCAAAACACATATCATGTGGTGAATAAAAAAATAGCCTCAAGTAAAGTTACCGATGGAAGAAGACGAAAGAGGGGATGCCTTCCGGGACATCCCCAAGCTTAGGCTTTTGGTTGTCCTTGAATTTTACCTTGGGGTGCCTTGGGCATCCACAAGCTTAGGCTCTTGCCATTCCTTATTCCATAATCCATCAAATCTTTACCCAAAACATGAAAACTTCACAACACAAAACTCAACAGAAAATCTCATGAGCTCCGTTAGTATAAGAAAACAAATCACCACTTAAGGTACTGTAATGAACTCATTCTTTTTTATATTTGTGTTAAACCTACTGTATTCCAACTTCTCTATGATTCATACCCTCCTATACTAGCCATAGATGCATCAAAATAAGCAAACAACACACGAAAAACAGAATCTTTCAAAAACAGAACAGTCTGTAGTAATCTGTAGGTTTTGAATACTTATGTAACCCCAAAAATTCTGAAATAAATTGCTGGACGTGAGTAATTTATCTATTAATCATCTTCAAAAAGAATCAACCTAATCGCACTCTCCAGTAAAAAATGGCAGAAAATCTCATGAGCACTAAAGTTTCTGTTTTTTACAGCAAGATCACAAAGACTTTCCCCAAGTCTTCCCAAAGGTTCTACTTGGCACAAACACTAATTAAAAGCATAAAAACCACATCTAAACAGAGGCTAGATGAATTATTTATTAATAAACATAATCAAAAAGCAAGAAACAAAAATAAAATTGGGTTGCCTCCCAACAAGCCCTATCGTTTAACGCCCCTAGCTAGGCATAAAAGCAAGAATAGATCTACGTATTATCATCTTTGGTATGCAATCCATAAGTGGATCTCATAATAGATTCATAAGGTAATTTAATTTTATTTATAGGTAAGTGTTCCATGCCTTTCCTTAACGGAAATTGGAATCTAATATTCCCTTCTTTCATATCAATAATTGCACCAATCGTTCTAAGGAAAGGTCTACCAAGATTAATAGGACATCTAGGATTGCAATCAATATCAAGAACAATGAAATCTACGGGCACATAATTCCTATTTGCAACAATAAGAACATCATTAATCCTTCACATAGGTTTCTTAATAGTGGAATCCGCAAGATGCAAATTTAAAGAGCAATCATCGAATTCACGGAAACCTAACACATCACACAAAGTTTTTGGAATCGTGGAAACACTAGCACCCAAATCACATAAAACATAGCATTCATGATCTTTAATTTTAATTTTAATAGTAGGTTACCACTCATCATGGAGTTTTCTAGGGATAGAAACTTCTAATTCAAGCTTTTCTTCATAAGATTGCATTAAAGCATAAACGATATGTTTGGTAAAAGCTTTATTTTGACTATAAGCATGCGGAGAATTTAGCATGGATTGCAACAAGGAAATACAATCTATGGAAGATCAATTATCATAATTAAATTCCATGCAATCCAAAATAGTGGGTTCATTGCTATGTAAAGTTTTGACCTCTCCAATCCCACTTTTACCAATTTTTGCATCAAGATCTAAAAACTCCGAATAATTGGGATGCCTTTTAACAAAAGTTTACTCATCTCCAGTCCCATCATTATAAAGATTCATATTGCAAAACAAAGATTTAATGGGAGACACATCGATCACTTTTAGATCTTCATCCTTATTATCATCAAGCTCTTCCGGTTTGGCGGCCATCTTATTAACTAAGGTGGCCAACTTATCCAAAATTTGGGCTATTAAGTTTTCAAGATGAGCGAACTGAGATTTCAGACCATAAAATTCTTTAGACATATCATCGAGCTGTTTATTCATGTACCCCATAAAACTTTTTTGTTCTTTTAAGCTCGTTTCTGAAGAAATTATTATCCTCAAACTATAAGGACATAAAACTTCCAACGTTGTTTTCAATTTCTTCCGACCTTCTAAGATGAGGATCAACACTTTTTGGTAAAGCCATCATGGAAAACAATCCAACACACAAGCAAGCAAAAATAGGCAAACGAAAAAGAGGCGAGCGGAAAAGAGGGTGAATAAAACGGCAAGGGTGAAGTGGGGGAGAGGAAAACGAGAGGCAAATGGCAAATAATGTAACGCGAGGGATAAGAGTTTGTGATGGGTACTTGGTATGTCTTGACTTGTGAGTAGATATCCCCGGCAACAGCGCCAAAATCCTTCTTGCTACCTCTTGAGCACTGCGTTGGTTTTCCCTTGAAGAGTAAAGGGTGATGCAGCAAAGTAGTGTAAGTATTTCCCTCGGCTTTTGAGAACTAAGGTATCAATCCAGTAGGAGACTACACGCAAGTCAGTCGTACCTACACAAACAAATAAGAGCCTCGCAGCCAACGCGATAAAGGGGCTGTCAATCCCTTCACGGTCACTTACGAGAGTGAGATCTGATAGAGATAATAATAATAAGATAAATATTTTTGGTATTTTTATGATATAGATTGATAGTAAAGATTGCAAAATAAAATAGGTTGGAAACTTATATGATAAAAGATAGACCCGGGGGCCATAGGTTTCACTAGTGGCTTCTCTCAAGATAGCATAAGTATTACGGTGGGTGAACAAATTATTGTCGATCAATTGATAGAGAAGTGCATAATTATGAGAATATCTAGGCATGATCATGTATATAGGCATCACGTTCGTGACAAGTAGATCGAAACGATTCTGCATCTACTACTATTACTCCACACATCGACCGCTATCCAGCATGCATCTAGAGTATTAAGTTCATAAGAACAGAGTAACGCATTAGGGAAGATGACATGATGTAGAGGGATAAACTCAAGCAATATGATATAAACCCCATATTTTTATCCTCGATGGCAACAATACAATACGTGCCTTGCTGCCCCTGCTGTCACTGGGAAAGGACACCGCAAGATTGGACCCAAAGCTAAGCACTTCTCCCATTGCAAGAAAGATCAACCTAGTAGGCCAAACCAAACTGATAATTCAAAGAGACTTGCATAGATAACCAATCATACATAAAAGATTTTAGAGAAGAATCAAATATTGTTCATAGATAAACTTGGTCATAAACCCACAATTCATCGCATCTTGACAAACACACCGCAAAAAGAGTTACATCGAATAGATCTCCAAGAAGATCGAGGAGAACATTGTATTGAGATCCAAAGAGAGAGAAGAAGACATCTAGCTAATAACTATGGACCCAAAGATCTGTGGTAAACTACTCACACATCATCGGAGAGGCTATGGTGTTGATGTAGAAGCCATCCGTGATCGATTCCCCCTTCGGCGGAGCTCCGGAAAAGGCTCCAAGATGGGATCTCTTGGGTACACAAGGTTGCGGCAGTGGAAATAGGGTTTCGTGGTGCTCCTGGATGTTTTTGGGGTATATGGACATATATAGGAGGAAGAAGTAGGTCAGTGGAGCTACGAGGGGCCCACATGGGTGGGGGCGCGCCCAGGGGGGCAGGCGCGCCTCCCTGCCTCGTGGCCTCCTTGTTGATTTCTTGACGTCTACTCCAAGTCCCCTGGATCACGTTTGTTCCAAAAATAACTCTCCCGAAGGTTTCATTCCGTTTGATATTCCTTTTCTGCGAAACACTAAAATAGGCAAAAAAAACAACAATTTGCACTGGGCCTTGGGTTAGTAGGTTAGTCCCAAAAATAATATAATGTGTATAAATAAGCCCATTAACATCCAAAACAGATAATACAATAGCATGGAACAATCAAAATTTATAGATACATTGGAGACGTATCAGGCATCTAGGTTCCGCTATTGGTTATTGACCAGAGAGGTGTCCCGGTCATGTCTACATAGTTCTCGAACCCGTAGGGTCTGCATGCTTAACGTTCGTTGACGATATAGTACTATATGAGTTATGTAAGTTGGTGACCGAATGTTGTTCGAAGTCCTGGATGAGATCACAGACATGACGATGAGCTCCGAAATGGTCCGGAGATAAAGATTGATATATAGGATGATATGGTTCGGCCAAGGGGTGAAGCCCACGGGGCTTTAGGTCAGTGCAAAAGGAGTTTTGCGAAGGCCAGGGGCCAAATGCCGGAGACCCTGGCGTCTGGCCCTGGGCCAGACGCCGAGTCCCATGGCGTCTGGGCCAGACGCCAAGGACCATGGCGTCTGGCCCTGGAAGTCCGAGAAGGACTCTTCCTTGCGGGCAAAACCGACTTTGAGGATGGTTTTACTCCAAGTTTCGACCCCAGGGCTCAACATATAAATAGAGGGGCAGGGCTAGCACCTCGAACACATCAAGAATTACCAAGCTGTGTGCCGGCAACCCTGTCCCCTCTAGTTTATCCTCCGTCATAGTTTCCGTTGTGCTTGGCGAAGCCCTGCAGAGATTGTTCTTCACCAACACTATCACCACGCCGTCGTGCTGCCGGAACTTATCTACTACTTTGCCCGTCTTGCTAAATCAAGAAGGCAAGGACATCATTGAGCTGAACGTGTGCTGAACGCGGAGGTGTCGTACGATCGATACTTGATCGGGACGAATTGTGAAGGTGTACGACTACATCAACCGCGTTGATAAATGCTTCCGCTTAACGGTCTACGAGGGTACATAGACACACTCTCCCCCTCTTGTTGCTATGCATCTCCTAGATAGATCTTGCGTGATCGTAGAATTTTTTTGAAATTGCATGCTATGTTCCCCAACAGAGGCATCTACGCCAGGTCTATGTGTAGATGATATGCACGAGTACAACACAAAGAGTTGTGGGCGATAATAGTCATACTGCTTACCACCAACGTCTTACTTTGATTCGGTGGTATTGTTGGACGAAGCGGCCCGAACCGACATTACATGACCACGTTCCTGAGACTCGTTCTACTGACGTACTTCGCACACAGGTGGCTGGCGGGTGTCTGTTTCTCCAACTTTAATTGAATCGAGTTTGACTATGGTCGGTCCTTATTGAAGGTTAAAACAACACACTTGATGAAAAATCATTGTGGTTTTGATGCGTAGGTAAGAATGGTTCTTGCTAGTACCCCGTAGGAGCCACGTAAAACTTGCAACAACAAAGTAGAGGACGTCTAACTTGTTTTTGCAGGGCATGTTCTGATGTGATATGGTCAAGGCATGATGAGATATAAATTCTTGTATGAGATGATCATGTTTTGTAAAAGTTATCGGCAACTGGCAGGAGCCTTATGGTTGTCGCTTTATTGTATGAAATGCAATTGCCATGTAATTGCTTTACTTTATCACTAAGCGGCAGCGATAGTCGTAGAAGCAATAGTTGGCGAGACGACAACGATGCTACGATGGAGATCAAGGTTTCAAGCCGGTGATGATGGAGATCATGATGGTGCTTTGGAGATGGAGATCAAAGGCACAAGATGATGATGGCCATATCATGTCACATATTTTGATTGTATGTGATGTTTATCTTTTATGCATCTTATTTTGCTTAGTACGGCGGTAGCACTATAAGATGATCCCTCACTAAAATTTCAAGGTATAAGTGTTCTCCCTGAGTATGCACCGTTGCGACAGTTCGTCGTGCCGAGACACCACATGATGATCGGGTGTGATAAGCTCTACGTTCACATACAACGGGTGCAAGACAGTTTTGCACATGCGGAATACTCTGGTTAAACTTGACAAGCCTAGCATATGCAGATATGGCCTCGGAACACTGAGACCGAAAGGTCGAGCGTGAATCATATAGTAGATATGATCAACATCGTGATGTTCACCATTGGAAACTACTCCATCTCACGTGATGATCGGACATGGTTTAGTAGATATGGATCACGTGATCATTTAGATGACTCAACGGATGTCTATCTAAGTGGGAGTTCTTAAGTAATATGATTAATTGAACTTAAATTTATCATGAACTTAGTCCTGATAGTATTTGCAAATTATGTTGTAGATCAATAGCTCGCGATGTAGTTCCCCGTTTATCGTTTTGATATGTTCCTAGAGAAAAACTATGTTGAAAGATGATAGTAGCAATGATGCGGATTGGGTCCGTGATCTGAGGATTATCCTCATTGCTGCACACAAGAATTATGTCCTTGATACACCGCTAGGTGACAGACCTATTACAGGAGCAGATGCAGATGTTATCAGCGTTTGACAAGCTCGATATGATGACTACTTGGTAGTTTAGTGCACCATGCTTTACGGCTTAGAACCGAGACATCAAAAATGTTTTGAACGCCATGGAGCATATGAGATGTTTCAACAGCTGAAATGATATTTCAGACTCATGCCCGTGTTAAGAGGTATGAGACCTCTGACAAGTACTTTGCCTACAAGATGGAGGAGAATAGCTCAGCTAGTGAGCATGTGCTCAGAATGTCTGGGTACTACAATCGCTTGAATCAAGTGGGAGTTAATCTTCCGAATAATATAGTGATTGACAGAGTTCTCTAGTCACTATCACCAAGTTACTAGAACTTCATGATGAACTATAATATGCAAGGGATGACGAAAATGATTCCCAAGCTCTTTGCGATGCTGAAATCAGTGAAGGTAGAAATCAAGAAATAGCATCAAGTGTTGATGGTTAACAAGACCACTAGTTTCAAGAAAAAGGGCAAGGGAAAGAAGGGGAACTTCAAAAGGAATGGCAAGCAAGTTGCCACTCCCGTGAAGAAGCCCAAAGCTACACCTAAGCCTGAAACTGAGTGCTTCTACTTCAAAGGGAATAGTCACTGGAAGTGGAACTACCCCAAATACTTGATGGATAAGAAGGATGGCAAAGTGAACAAAGGTATATTTGATATACAGGTTATTGATGTGTACTTTACTAGTGTTCATAGTAGCCCCTGGGTATTTGATACCTATTTAGTTGCTAGGATTAGTAACTCAAAACAGGAGTTGCAGAATGAACAGAGGCTAGTTAAGAGCGAAGTGACGATGTGTGTTGGAAGTGATCCAAGGTTGATACGATCACCATCGCACACTCCCTCTACCTTCGGGATTAGTGCTGAACCTAAAATAAATGTTATTTGGTGTTTGCATTGAGCATGAATATGGTTGGATCATGTTTATTGCAAATTTGGAATACGGTTATTTATTTAAGCCAAAGAATAATTGTTATTCTGTTTACATGAATAAAACCTTCTATGGTCATACACTCGATATAAATGGTTTATTGAATCTCGATCGTAGTGATAAACATATTCATAATATTGATGCCAGAAGATGCAAAGTTGATAATGATAGTGCAACATATTTGTGGCACTTCCATTTAGGTCATATTGGTGTAAAGCGCATGAAGAAACTCCATGTGGATGGACTTTTGGAATCACTTGATTATGAATCATTTGATGCTTGCAAACAATGCCTCATGGGCAAGATGACTAAGACTCCATTCTCCGGAACAATGGAGCGAGTCACAGACTTATTGGAAATAATACATACCGATGTATGCGGTCCGTTGAGTGTTGAGGCTCGTGGCGGGTATCATTATTTTCTAACCTTCTTAGATGATTTGAGAAGATATGGGTATATCTACTTAATGAAACACAAGTCTGAAACATTTGAAAAGTTCAAAGAATTTCAGAGTTAAGTGGAGAATCATCATAACAAGAAAATAGAAGTTTCTACGATCTGATCACGGAGACAAATATTTGAGTTGCGAGTTTGGTCTTCATTTAAAACAATGTGGAATAGTTTCACAACTCACGCCACCTGGAACACCACAGCGTAACGGTGTGCCCGAACATCGTAACCATACTTTATTAGATATGGTGCGATCTATGATATCTCTTACTGATTTACCACTATCGTTTTGGGGTTATGCATTAGAGATAGTTGCATTCACGTTAAATAGGGCACAGTCTAAATCCGTTGAGACGACACCATATGAACTGTGGTTTGGCAAGAAACCTAAGTTGTCATTTCTTAAAGTTTGGGGTTGCGATGCTTATGTGAAAACGTTTCAGCTTGATAAGCTCAAACCCAAATCGGAGAAGTGCGTCTTCATAGGATACCCAAAAGAAATTGTTGGGTACACCTTCTACCACAGATCCGAAGGCAAGATCTTTGTTGCTAAAATGGGTCCTTTCTAGAGAAGGAGTTTTCTCTCGAAAGAAGTGAGTGGGAGGAAAGTAGAACTTGATGAGGTAATTGTACCTTTTCCCAAACTGGAAAGTAGCTCATCACAGAAGACCGTTCCCGTGATGCCTGCACCAACTAGTGAGGAAGCTAACGATAATGATCATGAAACTTCGGATCAAGTTACTACCGAACCTCATAGGTCAACCAGAGCACGTTCCGCACTAGAGTGGTACAGTAATCCTGTTCTGGAAGTCATGTTACTAGACCATGACGAACCTACGAACTATGAGGAAGCGGTGATGAGCCCAGATTCCGATAAATGGCTTAAGGCCATGAAATTTGAGATAGGATCCATGTATGAGAATAAAGTATGGACATTGATTGACTTGCCCGATGATCGGCAAGCCACTGAGAATAAATCGATCTTCAAGAGGAAGCCAGATGCTGATAGTAGTGTTACTATCTATAAAACTCGAATTGTCGCAAAAGGTTTTCGACAAGTTCAAGGTGTTGACTATGATGAGATTTTCTCACTCGTATCGATGCTTAAAGTCTGTCCGAATCATGTTAGCAATTGCCGCATTTTATGAAATCTGGCAAATGGGTGGCAAAACTGCATTCCTTAATAGATTTATTAAAGAAGAGTTGTATATGACGCAACCAGAAGGTTTTCTCAATCCTAAAGGTGCTAGAAAAGTGTGCAAGCTCCAATGATCCATCTATGGACTGGTCCAAGCATCTCGGAGTTGGAATATACGCTTTGATAAGTTGATCAAAGCATATAGTTTATGCAGACTTCCGGTGAAGCCTGTATTTACAAGAAAGTGAATGTGAGCACTACAACCTTTCTGATAAGTATATGTGAATGACATATTCTTGATCGGAAATGATGTAGAATTTTCTGGAAAGCATAAAGGAGTGTTTGAAAGTATTTTTCCAAAGAAATACCTCAGTGAAGCTACTTACATATTGGGCATCAAGATCTATAAAGATAGATCAAGATGCTTGATAAGACTTTTGATGAGTACATACCTTGGTAAGATTTTGAAGGAGTTCAAAATGGATCAGTCAAAGGAGTTCTTGCCTGAGTTGTAAGGTATGAAGTTGAGTAAGACTCAAAACCCGACCACGGCAGAAGATAGAGAGAGAATGAAAGTCATTCCCTATGACTCGGCCATAGGTACTATAAAGTATGCCATGTTGTATATCAGACCCATTGTATACCTTGCCATGAGTTTGGCAAAGGGGTACAATAGTGATCCAGGAGTAGATCACTGGACAGCGGTCAAAATTATCCTTAGGGGACTAAGAAAATATTTCTCGACTATGGAGGTGATAAAGAGTTCATCATAAAGAGTTACGTCGATGCAAGCTTTAACACTGATCTGGATGACTCTAAGTGTTAATCTGGATAGATATTGAAAGTGGGAGCAATTAGCTAGAGTAGCTCCATGCAGAGCATTACAGACATAGAAATTTGCAAAATACATACGGATCTGAATGTGGCAGACCCGTTGACTAAACTTCTCTCACAAGCAAAACATTATCACACCTTAGTGCTCTCTGGGTGTTAATCACATAGCGATGTGAACTAGATTATCGACTCTAGTAAACCCTTTAGGTGTTGGTCACATGGCGATGTGAACTATGGGTGTTAATCACATGGCGATGTGAACTAGATTATTGACTCTAGTGCAAGTGGGAGACTGAAGGAAATATGCCCTAGAGGCAATAATAAAGTTTTTATTTTATATTTACTTATATCATGATAAATGTTTATTATTCATGCTAGAATTGTACTAACCAAAAACTTGATACATGTGTGGATACATAGACAAAACACACCGTCCCTAGTAAGCCTCTACTAGACTAGCTTGTTGATCAAAGATGGTTAAGTTTCCTATCCATAGACATGTGTTGTCATTTGAGGAACGGGATCACATCATTGGGAGAATGATGTGATGGACAAGACCCATCCGTTAGCTTAGCATAATGATCGTTAAGTTTTATTTCTATTGCTTTCTTCATGACTTATACATGTTCATTTGACTATGAGATTATGTAACTCCCAAATACCGGAGGAACACCTTGTGTGCTATCAAACGTCACAACGTAACTAGGTGATTATAAAGATGCTCTACAGGTGTCTCCGAAGGTGTTTGTTGGGTTGGCATAGATCGAGATTAGGATTTTTCACTCCGAGTATCGGAGAGGTATCTCTGGGCCCTCTCGGTAATGCACATCGCCATAAGAAGCCTTGCAAGCAAAGTGACTAATGAGTTAGTTGCGGGATGATGTATTATAGAACGAGTAAAGAGACTTGCCGATAACGAGATTAAACTAGGTATGAAGATAGCGACGATCGAATCTTGGACAAGTAACATACCAATGACAAAGGGAATTACGTATGCTGTCATAAGGTTCGACTGATAAAGATCTTCATAGAATATGTAGGAGCCAATATGGGCATCCAGGTTCCGCTATTTGTTATTAACTAGAGATGTGTCTCAGTCATGTCTACATAGTTCCCGAACCCGTAGGGTCCGCACGCTTAACGTTCATTGACGATATAGTACTATATGAGTTATGTATGTTGGTGACCGAATGTTGTTCGGAGTCTCGGATGAGATCACGGACATAACAAGGAGCTTCGGAATGGTCCGGAGGTAAAGATTGATATATAGGATGATATGGTTCGGCCAAGGGGTGAAGCCCACGGGGCTTTAGGTCGGTGTAAAAGGAGTTTTGCGGAGGCCAGGGGGAAAACGCCGGAGACCCTGGCGTCTGGCCCTAGGCCAGATGCTGAGGCCCATGGCGTCTGGGCCAGTTGCCAAGGACCGTGGCGTCTAGTCCTGGAAGTCCGAGAAGGACTCTCCTTGCGGGCAAAACCGGCTTTGAGGAGGCTTTTACTCCAAGTTTTGACCCCAGGGCTCAACATATAAATAGAGGGGCCTGGAACACATCAAGAATCACCAAGCCGTGTGCCGGCAACCCCGTCCCCTCTAGTTTATCCTCTGTCATAGTTTCCATTGTGCTTGGCGAAGCCCTGCGGAGATTGTTCTTCACCAACACCGTCGTGCTGCCGGAACTCATCTACTACTTCGCTTGTCTTGCTGGATCAAGAAGGCAAGGACGTCATCGAGCTGAATGTGTGCTGAACGCAGAGGTGTCATATGTTTGGTACTTGATTGGGACGAATCATGAGGGTGTATGACTAGATCAACCGCGTTGATAAACGCTTACGCTTAACGGTCTACCAAGGTACGTAGACACACTCTCCCCCTCTCGTTGATATGCATCTCCTAGATAGATCTTGCATGATCGTAGGATTTTTTTTTAAAATGCATGCTACGTTCCCCAACAACTACTTGGGCAGCTCCGCTCTTGTGTTACAAGGTATGGATGATCCCATTGTTTTTTAAGCTATTGCTTGCAAGCAAGCCTTGTGTATAGCTAACGATCTGCTCCTGAATCAGTTTGTTATTGCCTCAGATGCCAAGCAAGTCATCAGAGACATCAATCAAGGAAATCATGGGAAACATAGTGCAATTATTAGTGAAATTAAAGCAAGGTCTACTTCTTTTTCATGCCTTTTCTATTTCGAGGGCCGAGATAGTAATTTAGAAGCTCATAGCTTAGCTAGATTTTCTCTCAGTCTAGTTCCTGGGCGTCATGTGTGGTTTCTCTAACCACATAATGTGAACGTTATCCCACTCTCTATGGTATTTGATCAATAAATTTTAGGCTTTACCCCTAAAAAACTAAAGGAGTGGTTTCCCAAAAAAACTAGTGATTCTTAAAAAACTAAATAGGGAGTACTCTTTCGGGACCCCCACAATGGTCACCTGGGTGGGTTGTGGCGCGCTCTCAGCCACCGCCACGTGTCACACTCTAGGCGCTCTCTTTGAATTTTTTTATTTTTCCACATGTGTTTTCGGCATTTTAGAAGTTTTATTTTTGTTTTCAGCTTTTCGGTTTTTCATCGATGTTTCTTAGCTTTGGACAAAAAAAATTGTGCAAAAAATATCTGTTTTTGCTTATGCGAGAGACACGGTCGTGCCTCTCAGAAACGGAAAAAGACGTGTTTTCTTTTTTTCCTTCCGCGAGAGGCACGAATTTGCTTCCGCGGGAGGCATGGTCGTGCCTCTCAAAAATGAAAAAATTACGCGTTTTTTTTCCTTCCACGAGAGGTACGGGTTTGCTTTTGCTAGAGGTCGTGCCTCTCGAAGACGGATGTTTTTTTCTTCCGCGAGAGGCATGGATTTGCTTCTGCTAGAGGCCGTGCCTCTCGAAGACGGATGTTTTTTTCCTTCCGCAAGAGGCACGGATTTTCTCTGCTAGAGGTCGTGCCTCTCGAAGGCGGACGTTTTTTTCCTTCCGCAAGAGGCACAGTCATGCCTCTTTTGGAAAGAAAAAAACATGCTCCCGTTTCGGGTTTCTTTTGAAAAAAAATCGTCAAAATCTATCAACATGAGCTCTAATTTTGAAGATCTCGATGCGAGGAATCCAATGGTGAAAATGGTTCGAGATCTGTATGCACAGTTTAAAAGATAAAATATTTTGAATAGACAGATCTAAAAAAAGGGAAAACTCATAGGTTGCGACAAGTGGCGCACTACATGCGGAGATGGGATTGATTTTTGCAAACAATGCTCCTTAATTAGTGATTTCGCAAATATGTAGCTCCCCGCAAAAAAAATTACAGGACGGGTCGTTTTACGGGGCATGCGCGGGATGGTTTTTCATCTTGCTCCCGTAAAATGGCGGTTATTTTAATGGAAGAGGAGATTTGTGGGTTCTCCTAGAGGTGCTTTGATACTGCCGTTTGATGACGCAATAAAAACGTCTACTGCAAATACTTGATCCACATTAGTAATTCACATAATAAGAAGAGATCCTCACAAGTCACAACCAGCTAAGCATGTAATTTTTTTGGAAATGGAGGATTACCCCGGGCCTCTGCATCATAATGATGCATGCAGCCATCTTATTAAAAGTACGCAAAGTAGCACAAAGTCGCAAAAATATTACAGCTCGCAAGTGTAGCGAAGCAAAAGAAAAAGGAAAAGTACATGCTGAAAATCACAACCAGTACGGTAATATGTAGGATAAAGTTCCTAGAGTCATATCCTGTTATGTGACCGCCATCCGAACTGGTTAAATATAGCCCATGCTACCATCTCCCACTGGTTGCACCCAGTAACCAAAGGCTCCCTCGAGTCCATAGGAGTGAGTAAGGACCACGTACGGATCCAAGCAGTAGCTTTGAAGATAACCTGCAAGAAGGTGAAATTGTATTGTCTGTTAAAAATAAAATCATTCTGACAGTTCCATATAGCCCACAGAAGCGCACATATTCCAATCCAAATACGAGCTACAATAGAATGTTCAACACCAGCTAACCATGTTCCAAACAACGACTCAATGTCAGCTGGAGGGTTAATGTTGAAGGCTATATGAATCATTCTCCAAAGCAATTTGACGAGTGGGCATTGAAGGAATAAATGTTGTATAGTTTCATCATGATCACAAAAACAACAACGTGAACTACCTACCCATCGCCTCTTAATTAGGTTGTCCTTGGTGAGTATTACTTGCTTCTGGACAAACCACATAAAAAATTTAATACGCAAGGGAACTTTAATCCTCCAGATAAGCAACGATCTTGAGATTGGGCCAGAATTAATCAAATCCAAATAAAATGATTTCACCGTAAAAACCTCATTTTTAGCTAGTTTCCATTGCGTCGAATCTGGTTGGTCGGAGAGTTGAACATCTATCAATCTCCGAACCAAGTGCATCCAGGGTGCCCATCGCTCACCAACTAGCGCCCGTCTGAACTGAATATTCAAGGGGATCATTTAGAAAATTATGCCTACGTACTCCTCCTTACGTTGCACAATGTTATAAAGGGTTGGATATTGGATGGCTAAGGGTGCCTCTCCTAACCACGTATCCTCCCATAATCTTGTTGACATCCCATTGCCAACTGAGAATTTGACCCTATGAAAGAACAAATCATTCGTCCTCATAAGCCCTTTTCAGAATGGTGAGTCAGTTGGTCTCATGGTAACCTGAGCGAGTGTTCTGGACTGCAAATATTTATTACGCAAAATCTGTGCCCACATGCCCTTCGGCTCTGTTTCTAACCTGTAGAGCTATTTACTCATAAGGCATTTGTTTTTTATTTCTAAGTTCTCAATACCAAGACCACCCTGGTCTTTTGGTCGGCAAAGGATATCCCATCGCGCGAGTCGGTACTTCTTCTTGGCCTCATCTGACTGCCAGAAGAACCGAGATCTAAAGAAATCAAGACGCTTCCGAACCCCTTTCGGAATTTCAAAGAACGATAATAGGAACATCGACATACTAGTCAAAACCAAATTAATTAGCACTAGCCAACCTCCATAATACATAAGCTTATCCTTCCAGCAGCTCAGCTTTTTCTCAATTCGATCTTTGATACACTTCCATCCTTTATTAGATAACCTACGGTGATGAATCGGTATGCCCAAATAACTAAATGGTAAAGAACCTAATTCACACCCGAACAATTGTCTATACGTATCTTGCTCGTCTTTGGCCTTCCCAAAGCAGAACAGCTCACTCTTGTGAACGTTTATCTTTAAACCAGACAATTGTTCGAAGATACATAAAATAAGTTTCATATTACGCGCTTTAGCAATGTCATGCTCCATGAATAAGACAGTGTCATTAGCGTATTGTAAGATGGATACTCCTCCATCAACCAGATGAGGAACTAACCCCTCTACTTGGCCATGCTGCTCTACCAATAGGAGTGGCCAACATATCAACCACTATGTTAAACAACATAGGAGACATGGAATCGCCCTGTCTCAGACTCTTATGTGTTTGAAAGTAATGGCCGATATCATCATTAACCTTGATTCCGACACTACCCTTCTGGACTTGAGAACCCACCTGGTTTCGCCAAGCCTCACCGAATCCTTTCATACGCATTGCCTGCTGCAGGAAAGGCCACTTCACTTTATCGTATGCCTTCTCAAAATCCACTTTGAAGATAACCCCGTCTAGCTTCTTCGAATGGATTTCATGAAGCGTTTCATGCAAAACGACCACTCCTTCAAGTATGTGTCGCCCTGGCATGAACACTGGCTCGCTGGATTGTACCACAGAATGAGCAATTTGTGTCAATCTATTGGTACCCACCTTTGTGAAAATTTTGAAACTCACATTAAGAAGGCATATGGGCCTGAATTGTTTAATTCGAACTACTTCTTCTTTCTTTGGTAACAACATAATCAGACTGAAGTTAAGATGAAACAGCTCAAGATGCCCGTTAAAGAAATCATGAAACATAGGCATAAGATCATCCTTAATAATATGCCAACATTTCTTATAGAATTCAGCAGGAAACCCATCTGGTCCTGGAGCTTTATTCAATTTCATTTGCGAAATTGCTTCCAAAACCTCCTGCTCAGTAAAAGGAGCAGAGAGAGTATCATTCTCCTCTACCTGGAGCTCAGGGATATCTCCAACAACAAATTCATCTAGGGTCACTGTGCTTGCTTCAGGATGCCCAAAAAGTTGTTTATAGTAGTTAGAGATATAAGCTTTCAGATTCTCATGCCCCACTATTGTTCCCTCGTCCTGTTCAAACTGTATGATTTTTTTTCTTCCTATGTTTACCATTTGTAATCATATGGAAGAATTGTGTATTGTCATCCCCTTGGACAACCTTAAGCACTTTAGCACGCAATGCCCACTTGAGCTCCTCTTCTCTTAGAAGAGCCCGTAAGCCTTGCTCAGCGTCGAACTTGGAGTTTTGCTCATTCACCGTAAGGAGGTTACTTTCAGCTTTTAAATCTAGCGCTTCAATTAATTGAGTGAGTCGTTCTTTTTCTTGTTTGTAAATACCACTTTCGTTTCTGGCCCAACCTCTCAAAAATTGCCTCAAATGTCTGCTCTTATTTTACCTTCTATCAATACTAGTTCTTCCACTAATAGGTTTTGCCCATTCGCGTGCAATGATTTATAGAAGGTTTTCTTTCTCGGACCATCCTAGTTCGAAAGAGAAAGCATTCTTGTTCACAACATGTGTAGCCTCGCCCGAGTCTACAAGAAGCGGTGTGTGGTCTGAGATCGCTCTCTGCATCGCATGAACCGACACCAAAGGGTATTTTTGTTCCCAATCTACACTAGTGAGTACCCTATCCAACTTCTCATAAGTCGGAATGGGCAACGTATTGGCCCATGTAAATTGTCTACCAGTGAGCTCAGTTTCTCTTAAGTTAAGACTCTCGATAATCATGTTAAACATCATAGACCACCCTCCATCAAAATTATCTTATTCTTTTCATCTATCCTTCGAATGATATTAAAGTAGCCACCGACTAGGAGTGGCAAAGTTTCATCTCCACAAATCCGCACTAAGTCGGGAAGAAAATACGGTTTAAGTTCGGGTTGTGTTGCCCCATATACAGCCACCAGAGACCACCAAAAACCATCCAACTTTGATCTCACCCGAAACTTGACCTTATAATCTCCCCGAACCACGTTAAGCACCTCAAGTGTTTCACACTGTACCCCTAGTAAAATCCCACCGGACCTTCCTCTAGGAGGTAAGACATGACAATCAAAATCAATTCCTCCGGACAGAGTTCCAAGGAACTGTGAGGCAAAATTATCTCGTTGTGTTTCCAAAAGCACAATAAAATCTAAACGCTGCTCTATCCTTGTCTCAGCCAAGAATCTATGTTTAGCCAAGTCAGCTAGACCTCTGCTATTCCAAAAGATTCCTTTCATAAGTCATCATGGAATTGTTTCTTCAGCTTAACCCTAGCACTTCTACGGACCGCCAAAGTAGGATAAATTTTACGTTTCCAAGATCGCTTGGGCTTCTCCCCATCACCCTTCATGACCGTAGGGTTAGCGAGACACGAGGCAGTGCCCTCCATCCTTAGAGGTTCTATAGTGTCCATAGTCTCCAAACCCTCCTCATCTTCGGCCTCCTCACTAGGCAAGAGATTGTTGCAAATATTTTCAAGGGCTATAATTCCAAGGTTGTTCACATCATCATTACTCATAGGTTTGACTGATGTGAGGTTTCTAATTTTTTCTGAAGCCCGCTCTGCTTCTAAATCTAAAAGGTCATTAACCGATTTCGCTACCTCCTTTTCATTTGAACCCAAGGTTATTCCTAGATCATTTGCCTTATCAATAATTTCATGCTCGGTGAAATGCAAAATTGAACATCTCGTATCAAAAGACATACCTGTATTTTCCTTGACATCTCGGAGCATGGCCGCCCTCTTGGCGCGCGCTAGCTACAGGTCATCAGCATCTGGCTGTCCCTGGATCTGGTGACTGACACACCTCCCAGCCGCGACCGAATCCGAGATCCCACCGAAGGCAACAAGCTCCTTCATAGTCCTCTCCTGAGGCGTGTGCTCCCCACTCCGACCCCTACCCTAGCTACCGGTGAAGAAGGGCAAGGCTCGGTCGAGCGGGTAACACCAGCCGAAGAGGTGGTAGAAAGAGACCATGGAGCCACCTGCTCAACAGTCTCATTCCCCACCAAACCACCTGCGCGGCGTGGAGACGGCGTCAGAGAAGAGGACCGAGCCACCTGCCCGCGCTCCTGACCCTGCTGGTCGGGCCGTCCCTGCGGTGAGATAAAACGGGCCGCCAGCCCGCGCCTCTCCTCCGAACGGCAGGGGGGCATCGCGGCCGGGCTGGGGTTGCGGGCCTCCTCCCCCACCCACCCACCCACAAGTGGTAGACCGCTGCTCAAGGAATCATGTGACCCGGGATCCACCCTCTGTGACAAAACCTCAGGTGAACCAACAGCAGCAGACATCACTGGCGGTAAGTCGAGCTCCTCTGGATCATCAGCCTCAACTCTGTTACTCCATAACCTGCTAGGCACAGACCGCGCTCCAAAAGATCCAAATCGAAGTGTGTTCATCGGTGTCATGGAAGGTGTCACCTTATCGGCTGCAGAATCCTCCTTATTCTGCGACTCCGGCTCCTTGGCCGGCTCTCGTGGTGTGCTCGCCGGCCCCTTGTCCTAATTTCCTGGGGCACCATCACCCTCAGTCGTATCCATGTCCTGAATCTCATCGCCCTCCTGGGGTATCGGTGTATCCTCAATCTCGAGCTCTAGCACGTATGTGACCTCGGCATGTGTCCACCTGACCATGTCCAGTACGAACTCCAAGAAGACCACACTGACAAGTAACCTCGCTACTCCATGTGCGCGAGTAAAAGGCATATCAACCTGCTTCATCTTACCAATGAGGGACCCCAAACTCCAAGCGACCAGGAAATGATTAATATATTTGCGAGGTGCACCAAAAAAACGAACCCAGACCTTCTCTAACGGTGTGCCCTCGGGCTCCTTCTCTTTCCATTCATCAAAGGTAATAGTAATATTGGTACTTTGTACCCTGCACATACCCCACTTAAGAATATGCATCTGATCCTCCTTAGTAGGGAAATCAACCTTGTAAGTCTGGTTCTCCAACTTGACAAGGTCCCACTGGTGATTACCTGGTACTAAGTCCTGCAACTGTCGCACAATCTGTGCCTCTGTTAAAGTCCCATTAGTAACCTTGACAACAGCAGGAAAGGAACTCTCATGCACATGCGTCATAGGTGACATCTCCGGTGACTCAAAGAACATAAGCTCCTGACAACAAACTTCATAGATAGTGGCCACCGGCTTGGGACCAGAAAGAAGCGGACAGTCACCGGTCACATGCTGCGATCTACAACAGTAATCACATAATTCTATGGTACACTCTGCCACAAAATGTCCCGGCTCGCCACATCGGTAACATGGTAGCTTCTTCTTCTTAATAGCCCACTTGGATAATTTCTCACCATCACGATTATCTAGCACCTTATCAGAACCGCTGTCACCAACCTGAACAACTCTGGTACTAGTCACTGGAACACTGACCTCTGCCAAGGCCCGGACTGTATCTACAGCCACCTTGGGAAGAGGAGGCGGTTCCGCCTGCACTGAAGCAGCATGCTCAAGTGGCGCCATCGTGCCTGTAGCAACCGGCAGTGGAGGAGGCCGCGGTGGTGGTGGACGCCGACCCCTCTCCTCTCCTGCCCCGAAAAGTATGATGGACTCCCCGGTTATACCTGTTAGTAGGGCCAGCCACCCCTTTGACGAAATTACCGGGAGGTCCTTGAAAACCGCGTCCCGGTCCGCCGCCATTGTACCACCCATAGCCACGTCCACCACCCGTCAAAGATCCACGGTGCAAACCCTCGCTGTCGGTGTCAAAATCGGTGGATCTCGGGTAGGGGGTCCCGAACTGTGCGTCTGGGATCGATGGTAACAGGAGGCAGGGGACATGATGTTTACCCAGGTTCGGGCCCTCTTTATGGAGGTAATACCCTATGTCCTGCTTGATTGATATTGATGATATGAGTATTACAAGAGTTGATCTACCACGAGATTGGAGAGGCTAAACCCTATAAGCTAGCCTATGTTATGATTGTATGTATATATCTATCGACTAGCCTGGCCTCGGTTTATATAATGCACCAGAGGCCTAGGATAACAAGAGTCCTAGCCGAATACGCCGGCGGGGAGGAGTCCTTGTCTTGATCACCAAGTCTTGTGGAATCTTCCATGTATGCGGCAGCTGTCCGAACTGGCCCATGAGTATACAGCCATGGGGGTCCTCGGCCCAATCTAACAGATCGGGAGACGACGTGATGAGTACCCCCTATTCCAGGACACCGTCAGTAGCCCCCTGAACCGGTCTTCAAGTTAGGGACGCTCCTTGATTCTTCCGAACTGTTCTTCATCTTCGGGTGTCGGTCTTGAAAACTGGTTCAACAAATCTTCTCATCTTCGATCTTGAGGCTCGCCGAAATGCATTCGACGAGTTTACACGTCGGGTATCCGAGGATCCCCTTTAAGTTTCCGGCCTTTATCAATACCTTGTTATTTTTATGCCACACCTTGGGTTTGAAGTTGTTCCCGGGAGGCAGTGTCCTCTTGCGTCCGAGCTCTAACGCTGGACTGCATTCGAGGTATCTTTTGCAGCTGAGCACCAATGTCGGACTGCTTCCGAGCTCCAACGCCGAAATGTATCCGAGCTCCAACGACGGACTGTGTCCAAGCTCCAACGCCGGACTATATCCAAGATGTCATAGATCATCTTGGTCCAAAAAAGTTGAAGGAGTTTAGCCGAGCTTAATACTGGAAATGCCCTCTATGGAGCCAGCCACTAGCGCCCGAGCTTTATGCTGGACTACTTCCGAGGTGGTGCACCACCCCGACTGTGGGCCGATTTTTTGTCAATATTTTTTATTGGTGCAATTTATTCTCGGCCGAGATATATAGCCAGTAGCCCTCAAGGTGTGTATCGGTCTAAAACCCGAGATGCACATGAAGGATGACGTAAGACCGCTGATCCCAGTAGCCGCTGAGACTCGGGTTGATTTGCAAAATCGGCCTAAGGATCAAGTCCTAGCTCGGCAGAATACTTCGGGACACAAAAGGTGCCTTCTCAGTCCTCAAGACTCAGGTTGGGTGCGGCCGACCAACCTGAGGACCAAAATCTCCTCGGAAGCTGTATTGCACCTAAAATTTTCTGCATTGAACAGGCAATGCAGTAGCCCCCGACACACTGGTCAGGTGGCAACACCAGATCAGGGGATCGATGTACCCCTTTAATATTTTTAAATAATAAGCCCGAAGCCCAGTAGCCCCCGAGCCTTAATGCGGGCACGGGTGGCCGAATTAAGGATCGATATCCATAGTAAAATCACAAATTATGTGTAATGACTCTATGTATCATTAATGCTCGGATCCGCATTGTACAAAACTTTGTTGGCCGACCATCGGCTTCCACCTCCTCGGCTAGTAGCCGAGGAGTGTTTGTCCTACTTTATAAAGCCTTTATGAGGGCAAAGATTTACGACAAACAAGGCAATCTGACCATACGGTTTTATAAACAAAGGTACGCAGAGAGATACGTTATATTACTGCTTAACATAAGAAATGTCTTCCCAACAAAATAGTTCCGAGCAAAATATCGAGGATTTAATTTGGGAGGCCAGTTAATAGCCCCCGGTAGTGCTCGGCGACAGTCGAGGTCAAGCCGTAAACACTTCGGCCATTGTTATGAATGGCCCGTCATTTAACACAGTCATCAGATCGCTGACCAGTTTACGCTTATTGTGACAGTCAGTTTTCGGCTTTCTCCACTGAGGTGCTTAACCATGTGAGTTGGAAGCACAATCGTAGTGGTTCTCCCTTTGCACACCTAGCCGAACAAAGCGGAACGTAGGAGGCAAGCGCGGGAGCCGGGCAACCCAACTATTGACCGAAGACACAATTCGAAACCGATGCATATATAGCAATATCCGAGAATGTTTTTGCCGAATATCTAAAGGTGTCCGGCGCTGCATTGCGAGACTTGTGCTGAAAACACACAAATAGTTTAAAAGTGCAAAAAGCTTGGAAAACCAAGAAACGTCAGTAAAAACATGATGTCCGAACAAGATCAAGTGTTCGGTGTCAATCCGAAAATTAGAAGAGAAAAAAAGTGCTTCTGTCGTGCTTTAACATGACACATCCTATCTCAAGACTTCAAGCGGGTCAGCCTACGGCTTCAACCTCCTATCCAGAAGGCGGAGTACTTCTCATTAGGCCAGTTTAGCAAACTAAACCCTAGCGGCTTTGAGAGAGAAATTAGGCTCCCCGGCTAGTTACCACACGCTCGTGTCGAAAAAAGGAGTGATAAATAATAATAGTAATAAAAACTTTGCAACGACTAAGAAGAAGAACACTTATTATAAAACGGCTCATACACTACAAGAATTATGTTAATGCATGACGGATTGGATCCGTCATCGACCTGTGCAAAACTGTCATGAAAGGGTATGTGTGACGGATTTAAAATCCGTCATGTATATCACGTCATAATTTGACCGCTGCACGCTCCTTGACGGATCATCCAAAACCGTCATGGACCATGACGGTTCTTGACCGTCATGGGTGGCACTTAACTAACCATGCTCACAACGGCATTAACTTGCGTGCCACATCAACATCTGACATGGATCCGATGTGGCGGCCCATGTCATAATCGGCCCAACAAGAATCTAGCTCGCTAAATTTTAGCTCCATGCAAGACTAACACACATGTCGTAATCAGCCCAATTGGAATTTTGGCCCATTAAATTTTAGAACTGGTCCAGTGGTTTTCAATCTCAATGATAGCCCATCTTATTTCTCTTGTTCTGTAGAAATTCTAATCCAGAGACACTATAATTTGTTCAGAAAATGTATGCTCATGCCATTACATAAAAGGAAATATATATATAAACATAACAGAAAATAGTTACACAAAAAACTTGAAATTATGGATATTTCCGAACAACACATCGTTCAAATACTAGAAAAACAAATTACATAAAAAATATTAGAAAAACAAAAGAAACTAAAAACTACAAACACCATTCGTTAATTCTGCAGCCAGCGCCATGATACAAAAAGGGAAAACTCTGCAGCCACCGCTGCTCAGCTCAGCGCTCGCCGGACGACCATCGGGGGTCATTCTCATGCTTTTCTGGACGCAGATCCGGCCATCCCCGCTGGCGTCATCGGAGAGAGAACCTTATCCGCCAATATCTTGCCTCGATTAATGCTCGACATTGCCTGTGCATCGACAAAACTTAAGACAACCTCAAAAAATCCAAAGCAGAGAGGAAAGGGGACCTAGTGGGGTGAGCGGCTCAAATCCCGTCGCGGTCAACGGACAAGCCGATGGTGAGGACAGTGTAGGCGACGAATGCGGGCCCCGAAGAGGTAGCGCCCCAGCACAGCGCAGCCCCTGGCGACATGGCCCGGTAGCGGATCTGTGCAGCCCCCGTGGTTCAGCACTCCAACGACAGGGTAGCCCGCTCCCTGTAGCGACATGGCGACGACATGCGTCAACGAGACCTTAGGGGCTGGATCTGTCCGGTGGGGAGAGAAAGGGGCAGGGAAGGCTAGAGGTGAGGAAAGGGGATGCTGGTGGTTGCAGTAAGGGTGTAGGAAGGTAGGACGGCTGTGGCCGCGCGTGATCCGCCCACGGTTGCCGTGGACTCACGGATCTCGGCATGATCTGGCCGGAGAAGAGGAGACTGCGGCGGCGCGGTGGGAGTGTAGGGGGCGCTGCCGGTTGATGGGTAGGTGGGGACGGCGGGGAGGCGTCGGAACAGGAGGATGGGAGGAGATGGGTATGGCAGGCTGGCGGCATGAGAGGAAGGATGTGGGGTGGTGCAGCTGGGGGACGCGCTGGTGCAGCAGCGGAGATTTGGATCAGGGGAATCGGAGAGGATTTCGCTGTAGAAGAAAAGGCAGCGGATCGTGGGTGGGTTGAAGAACATACGAGAAAGAGGGGAAGGCTTGCTTGCCGTCAGATCTCACAGCAGCGGACGGTTTAGATCTGCGATCCATGGGATGGTTTGCTCAACCAATCACAGCGCGAGTTGTTCCTCACATTAGATCGCCACGTCGGTAGGAGCAGTCCGCTTCCTTGAAAAAAAGAACAGCAGCAAGGCGTGACGGTTTGGGCATCGTTTAACAAGCCCTCCAACTATAACTCGTTCCATGAGTTTATCCTCGTCCACCATGACAGTATAGACAAGAGGTTAAACATATATTTTGCTGACTTCCATATAGGTGAAACTAAAAATTATAATCATATTTTATTGAGTAAACACGAATTGATTTTTGGAGTCACATATTCTATATATAGTTGTTGTGCACGATTGCAAAGTTTTGTGTCTGTAGTCTGTCACACCATGATTTATTGGCCAATTGGAATTGGAGTATTCAAGTAGGTCCGATTTGCACGGTCCGATCCAAGGCGCACATTTTTTTTTACTAAAATGTCCACTGTACGTGTATTACCAAAGGTAAACGTCCAAATGCTCCTTTAGTTAGTCCTGGTTGAATTTCCTTTTACTAATATTTATAATATATTGTCTCTAGCGGAAAAACTAAGGCCATATGGGCTTCAAAGAGTTCTGGGTACATTCGCATCTTGGTGATCGATGACGATTTCCGTGACGGATTAAAGAAAGTTGTCATCGACTGTGACGGATTTTTAGAACGTCACCTGAAATCCATCATGGATTAACAGGTTTCTTGTAGTGATATAAATTTAAGAGCCCCCAAGTGACTTGGGTAAAAGAATTTTATGTATAATGATTGTATTTACCGAAGTACTAATATCATATCTTTGTTCACCCGAACTTTAAACGCGTCTTAACCGACCGTCGGCTTCTCCCTCTTCGGCCAAGGGCCGAAAAGTGTCATGTACTCTGCCTATCGAGAGTATCGACAGTGTTTCCGATGACCAGGCAATCAGGCCATAGGGCTATAACAGACAAAGCGCGCTCAGGGGACTTATGCTATATTACTAACAAAGTGTAAGAAGCATCTTCGAAGAAAATAGTACCCCCACCAATACCTTTCTTTGGTGCTCATTATTACTATGAGACCTGTGCAATAGATTTTTTGTACTCATGAGTTCCGTTGTGTGCCGACCATGATTGAAAACAAAAAGAGCGCTAGCTTTCGGCTTCACCCAGTCTGAGGTCAGAGCTCGGACGACCCGGTCGTGACAATCGCAAAGGTGCTCCCTTTACTCCCTAGCCGAACAATCGGGAACGTACTGGTAATCATAGGAGCCAGGAAACCCAGCTTGCAAATCTCTTAGGTCAATATGGTGCATATTGTGGCGTAATAGACAAACAAGGAACGAAGCCGTACAAGTATAATCATATGCAAGAGGAGAAGCTCCATCAAGGGAGCCCCCAAATAAACAGGGTATTGGAATTTGTGTGTCACAAACAAAGTTTTGACAAGGAGATTCTCTATATGCAACTTTTTTTCAAAAAGGTATAATGCTTGGTCGAACCGAACACAGGTTAAATATTTAAGACTTTGAGCATGAAGGCAACTTAGTTGGTTAATGTGTTCGGTATTGATGATGTGGCCTGAGCTTGATGCGGGACAAGGTTCCATCCCCCAAGCTGGTCCCAAGGTGGCGGAGCAAAGAGCTTGGCACTCCGAAGTGGTGACATAGCATGGTCAATGCGGGCCGGCAGAGTGATGCCGAAGTCCCTGGCATGGGGTAATGAAGTGTTGACGAAGCCCCCCGTCCAGCCGAGGTGATGTGGTATGTCACTACGCCGAGTTGACGATGCTGCCCAACCCGGATCATTTTCCTGTGCACAAAAAATAGTGCAAACCGGAGATAGTAGTAATAATAATAATTTAAAAAAACGTTGCATAATAAATAATTTATGCAAAGTGAGTAATAAAAGAAATATGGCCTGGCGCCGAAGTCAATGTCGATGCAGGGCGTTGGCATGATGCGGTAAAGGAGTGGCAAAGCCTGAATTCATAGGTTGGTCCGAGTTCTGGATGCGGCGTTTGCCAGACCATGTACGGAAACTGACCGAACCACCATGTGACCATTGTTAATGCGGCCACCAATTGATAGACCTGTGTACATATGATGGACAAACCAGAGTAATAATTCCTTGGGAAAAATGAACCCAAACAAGCAAAAAATACTAGGATTAATAGCACCTGGTTTATTTGTTGTAGCAATCCGAAGAAAGGTGATTCCCAAAATTGGGACTCGATACGCACACCCATTGCCTGATGGGTGATAAAGCGATGGCATGGCGATGCTGGCAAAGGTTGGCTCGCCGAGGTAAAGCCCTCGGTCCAGCTAACGTGACGGAGCTGGTCGGCTAGTGACGCCGAAGTCTCCAGAGTGGGTTGATGAAGAGATGGCAAAGCCCCCGGTCCAGCCGAAATGTCGAAGCCTCGATGTCAGCCGATGAGTCGAAGTAGGTCGACGTGATGGACACCGGCTTGAAGAAGCAACAGTGCGGCCCTGCTGATGCAGGTCGTGACATGGTCAATGCCGGTTTGATGAAGTGACCGTGCGGCGATGCCGGTATGCCCGCTCCGTGTAATCCATGGGGCGGCGATGTTGGTGATGATTTATACTTCGCGATGCCGGACTCTTGTTCGGTTTGCCGAGATGATGATCCGAAGAAGTTGAGCTCGGCTCAACAAAGCGACGACGTGTCTAGCGCAGGTCGGCAGCCTTGGAGCAATATTGCCGGACTGGTTTAACACCAGCATGATGATGAAGATGACCTCAGGGAAGACTTAAAAATTTACGGGCACGTGTTTAAAAACAACGCATAATACCTTAGAAAAGAATTCCTCTAAAAAGGTTGTCCAATATCACGTTCATAAAGAAACATGAATTCGGGTCGGATTCGTATTCGCGCAGAAAACGGATCCGAAAATTGGTCCACTCATCGGAAGGTTCCAGGAGTTTGAACCGTCAGATCGAGCTGAAATTTGGAGGGGTGGTAGATATGGGAATTCTTCAGTATATGAACGGTTGGATCTTCCAAAGGACCTCCGAGCTGGGCTCTGGAGACCACGGCCTAAACTCATCCAGATTCCCGTCTAGATTTGACAGGGCTCCGGTATATCGTAGATTGTCGGAGATTCCTCCATCGGAACTCGACGAAATTTCGCATGGCTGTTGTAGACGTAATTCCGCACTATTCCACTAGAGCAATCGTCAAACCGATGTTCGAGGAGGTGGTGACGGCGAATAAAAATTCGCTGTCCATAAAAATAGCACGGCCGTCCGAGGGCAATGTTGACATTGAGCCCTCGAGCTCCATGGATGACTCCTCTATGATCATGATAGAGATCAGAGTTGATGTTGAAGCAGGCCCCGTCCGAACATGATGATCGGAGATGGAGCACGGTCCTCGGTCGAGCCAAGGTGACCAGTCGAGCCGGCGACGAAGATGCCGGCGTCGCAGTTTACCTGCAGGCGAGCCATTGATCCTTATGCCGATCACACAGTGGAACTCTTAATGAAAGCACCAATGTCGGTGTCAAAACTGACGGATCTCGGGTAGGGGGTCCCGAACTGTGCGTCTAAGGCGGATGGTAACAGGAGGCGGGGGACACTATGTTTACCTAGGTTCAGGCCCTCTTGATGGAGGTAATACCCTACTTCCTGCTTGATTGATCTTGATGATATGAGTATTACAAGAGTTGATCTACCACGAGATCGTAGAGTCTAAACCCTAGAAGCTAGCCTATGATTATGATTGTTCTTGTCCTATGGACTAAACCCTCCGGTTTATATAGACACCGGAGGGGGCTAGGGTTACATAGAGTCGGTTACAAGGGAGGAGATCTACATATCCGAATTGCCAAGCTTGCCTCTTGATGCCCTACGTCCTGCTTGATTGATATTGATGATATGAGTATTACAAGAGTTGATCTACCATGAGATTGTAGAGGCTAAACCCTAGAAGCTAGCCTATGGTTATGATTGTTTGTATATATCTATCGACTAGCTTGGCCTCAGTTTATATAATGCACCAGAGGCCTAGGATAACAAGAGTCCTAGCCGAATACGCCGGTGGGGAGGAGTCCTTGTCTTGATCATCAAGTCTTGTGGAATCTTTCATGTATGCAGCAGCTGTCCGAACTGGCCCATGAGTATACGGCCATGGGGGTCCTCGGCCCAATCTAACAGATCGGGAGACGACGTGATGAGTACCCCCTAGTCCAAGACACCGTCACTCACCGTATGCATTGTATCCATCATCACCCCACTAACCATATCGGTTATACTTGTAGCCATCATCACCATATCCCCGAGCATCGTCGGCATAGCCATCCCGTTCCTGACCTCTGCCCCGTCCGGCGACCTGCGCACAGCCTCGTCCGTTGTCTTGGGCATCGCCCCGCCCGGCGGCATGGGTGCCACCATGCTCGGCAGTTGGGGCACCACCCCGCCCGACAGCAAGAGCACCGCCCCACCCCGCCCGGTTCCGTGCCCATCGGTCGGCGACTCCTGCTATGCAGCAGCGGCCCGGCGAGGCGCAGGTGCAGCGGCAACTGTCGGTGTCAAAACTGACAGATCTCGGGTAGGGGGTCCCGAACTGTGCGTCTAAGGCGGATGGTAACAGGAGGCGGGGGACACTATGTTTACCTAGGTTCGGGCCCTCTTGATGGAGGTAATACCCTACTTCCTGCTTGATTGATCTTGATGATATGAGTATTACAAGAGTTGATCTACCACGAGATCGTAGAGGCTAAACCCTAGAAGCTAGCCTATGATTATGATTGTTCTTGTCCTATGGACTAAACCCTCCGGTTTATATAGACACCGGAGGGGGCTAGGGTTACATAGAGTCGGTTACAAGGGAGGAGATCTACATATCCGAATTGCCAAGCTTGCCTTTCACGCAAACGAGAGTCCCACCCGGACACGGGACGAAGTCTTCAATCTTGTATCTTCATAGTCCAACAGTCATGCCGAAGGATATAGTCCGACTGTCCGAGGACCCCCTAATCCAGGACTCCCTCAGTAGCCCCTGAACCAGGCTTCAATGACGATGAGTTCGGCGCGCAGATTGTATTCGGCATTGCAAGGCGGGTTCCTTCTCCGAATACTTCATATAAGATTTTGAACACAAGGACTGTGTCCGGCTCTGCAAAACAAATTCCACATACCACCGTAGAGAGTATATTATTCCGCAAATCTAATCTGCTGAAAAGTTTTTATAACGTGACATCACGCTATGGCCCGATCATTATTCGAAACATTTTCCCCAACCAGCTACTGCACATATTGCGAGGCGGTTATCTTGGCACGTCTTGTCGAAGCAGAGATCGTGTTCCCCTTATCACGGGAGTCTCGTCAATACGGGCGTGGGTAACCCAATCATGCTTGTTAATATGACTCCTCGATTTTAGGCAAGTTCCAAGCGGGCACGCGGAGGATGCTTGATATTCGCCCTCTTTATAAAGGGGCCAAAGCCTGTCCTTTTCTTCTCGCTCTCAATCCTTCCCTTCCCCCACCCCGAGTTCCAGCACCCAAGGCTCAGGCTAAGCGCTTTGGACCTTCAACCATGTCCAAATCCAACCTTCAAGGCTGGTGGATGGCTTCCTCTGTCACAGAGGAGGACAGCAATAAGCTAAGGGAAGCCAGGTATCTGACCGCCTAAATCTCGCACAAGCTGCCTGCTCAATGGCAGGTCATCCCCACTCCCGAACCCAACGAGAGTATCGTATTTGTTTCCCACTTCCTCCGAGGGCCAGGCTTTAGTCTTGATCCCTTTGTCAGAGGGCTTATGTTCTATTATGGGCTCGATTTCCACGATCTAGCCCTGGATTCCATCCTTCACATCTCGTCGTTTATCGTCGTGTGTGAGGCCTTCCTCCGCATCACCCCACACTTCGGCTTATGGCTCAGGACCTTCAATGTGATTCCGAAGATGATCGATGGGTGACACGTAGAATGCGGAGGTGCCATAATAAGCAGAGGCGCCAATGCTCCATGGCCAAAGGGTTCCTTCCTGGAGGTGTCCAACTTATGGCAGCGGGAGTGGTTTTACATCACAACTCCTCGAAGTACTAAGTGGGTAGCTGCCCCCGCCTTCCGTTCGGGCCCCCGCCACAACTGGCGTCATGGGTCAACAAGGGGCTGCACTGGGGGCCGGTTAATGACGTGCTGACATTGCAAAGTCGCATTCGAGATCTCCTCAAGAGGGATGTCAGTCTCGTCAAGGTGATGCAAGTTATGCTAGTTCGCCGGGTCCTGCCATGCCAACGTCGATCTCTCTGTATGTGGGAATTCAACCCGGAAGGACCGCGAACTATTCAGCAATTCTTTGGCATGACGCTCGAAGGGATGTATGGATTGTTCTTCGGATCACGAATAAAGTGTCCGGACACCACCGAGGATGTGGGTCTAAACTGCAATCGTACAGATACCCATGTAAGTAATTCTGCGACCGAACACGTCATCTTTTCATTTGTCATAACATCATTCTGAAGAAATTGCTCTTGGCCGGGACTAGATAAGAAAGGCGAAGATGATCAGGTGTTCGGCCCCCCTTCCCAAAGGCTCACCGGATCCTGTACTAGCCAGGATGCTTGAGCACGCACTTTATCAAGTGCCATCAGGGGAAGATCAGGGGAGGGATAAAGAAGCCGAAAGCGGGCCTCACGCATTACTCATCCCAACCGGGGGAATTAGTATCTCCGCGAAGGAGGATAACCGGGGAGAAGAATCTAAAGTTCCCTCTCCCCAAGGAAAGAAGAGGGCCGCCTCTGAGGACTTGGAATTGAGGGTTTCCAAATGAGGGAAGAATCTTTCGACATGGGGCCCTGCCCCGGAGGGCATCCTTGCCGCACACTGCCCACAAGGGGATCAGCCCTCCACCGAGCTGTAAGTGAACCAGAGTACTTTTGATAAATATATCCTGCCTTATCTCCAAGGACAATAACCGAGACATATGTCTTGCAGTCCGGATCGTAGCCCTTCTCGACAGAGTTCGTCTTCGGGGGATTTTCTTCCGGAGATGATGGAGAGCGAAACGCTTCCCCCTGTCTCCCAGTCTCCTGGGGTGGACGACCCTGAGGTGTCATCACGGAGGATTTCTCCTGATCCTCCAGGGCCAGAAGGTAACCCTTCAGCAAACTGAAGTCTGGAGCACTACAGGAATCCAGTATTTTGTCGTCTTCCACGGTGGACGGCAAAGGCATGGACGGCGGACGGCAAAGAGCTTTGCTGTCAGCGGCGGACGGCAAACAGTGATGGCAAAGACAGGGTCGGCAAACAGGTACTTTGCCGTCTGCTTTTTATGGCGGACGGCAAAGAGCCCTTTGCCTACAGCGGCGGACGGCAAAGAGGAGGGATGGCAAAAAAAACTAGGCGTCCACCAGCGTTAGTCCGTTAGGCGGCTAACGGCAGCCTTTGCCGTCCGCCAGCGGACGACAAATTTGAGCGCCTCTTTGTCGTCCGCCAGTTAACGTCACCAATGCGTCAGCGCCCGCTGTGTTTTGCCGTCTGCCACGGCGGACGGCAAAGGCAAAGTCTTTGCCATCAGCTTAGCTTTGTCGTCTGCCACGGTAGGCAAATTTGCCAAATCGCCCATCCCTCAGGAAGCACAGGTGGGCGCCACATGCCCCCTTTGCCGTCTGCCACCGACGGCAAAGGGGTCTTTGCCGTCTGCCGCGGACGGCAAAGAGCCTGCACTACCTCTTTTTTATTCTGTTTTTCTTATATCCAACAATTATCACAGCAAATATATCACAGCACATATATATCCAGCACATAAATATCCAGCACATATATATCCAACATAATAAATATCCCGCACATATATATCCATCCATACATACATAGTAGGTTGCACATAGTTCCATCGATCCATACATATTACAATATGCAAAGTTTCATCATAGCAATCTAGTTTCATCATAGCAAGCGAGCAGAATACAAGAAGTGCATCAAAGGAAAAAAAAACAAGCAATCCATCATAGGAAGCTGGCTTCTGTGAAGTGAATGAAACCTGCAAAATGACAAATAAGTAAGTTAGAAAAAGAAGACTAGAAGAAGAATTAGACTAGAAGAAAAAGAATAGAAGAAGAAGAAGTATATGCCATTTATTAGCTAACTTAGGTGAACTGGATCATTTATGAGCTAAATTAGTTGAAATGGATCGTTTATGAGCTAACTTAGGTGAAATGGATCGTTTATTAGCTAACCTAGGTGAAATGGATCGTTTATGAGCTATCTTAGGTGAAATGGGTCATTTATGAGCTAACCTAGGTGAAATGGGTCGTTTATGAGCTAACCTAGGTGAAATTGATCATTTTGGAGCTAACTTAGTTGAAATGGGTCGTTTATGAGCTAACTAAGGTGAAATGCCACGTTTTTGAGCTAACTAAGGTGAAATGGATCGTTTTTTAGCTAACTTAGGTGAAATGGGTCATTTTGGAGCTAACCTAGGTGAAATGGGTCATTTTGGAGCTAACCTAGGTGAAATGCGTCATTTTAAAGCTAATGTAGGTAAAATGGATCATTTAGGAGCTAATCTACGTAAAATGGGTCATTTTAGAGCTAACTTGGATAAATTGGATCACTTGTAAGCTAACTAAGGTAAAATGAGCCATTTTAGAGCTAACTTAGGTAAAATGGATCGTTTATGAGCTAACTAAGCTAATTATGCAATTTTTGACATAAGTAAGCTAAGTACATATCGTTTTAGAGCTAACTTAGGTAAAATGGATGGTTTATGAGGTCAGTAAGCTTATTAAGTCATTTTGGAGGAAAAGAAGCTAACTCTAGGTCATTATGGTAAGCATATTGGAGGAAATAAAGCTAAGTCTAGGTCTTAATGCATTTGTTAAGCAAAACACTAGAGAAACTTACCGTGATCAGGGAGGTGTAGGAGTGGGATGGCTCGCGCCGGTAGCTGGAGAAGGATCGTGCGACGCATTTCTGGAGTTAAGCTGCACCAAAGATCATTTCCAATGTCTCGTTAGCATTATGACACTCAAATGTTAAGACTAGCAAGTAATGTCCATTCAAATTAAACTCACCGTGCTCCCAGGAGCAATCACTGGCATCAGCGGTGCGGTCTGACCGGACTTCTCGCACACAGACTGCACATTTGGTTTTCACAACAGAGTCATACTAGTTAGTAATGAGACTCAAATGTTAAGACTAGCAAGTAATCTGCAGAAGAAACTTACCACAAGGAGCTCGTACATGGCCCTTGCCTGCATGTCATTCCGTGCCCTCTCCTCCTCCAACATCTTTGTCGTCCTCTCCTCCAACTCCCACTGCCTCTCCGCCGCCTCCGCCAGAAGTTTCTCTGTTCTATCTCTCTCTCTGTATAGCAGCCTGCAACACCACTCACATGACCATTTGTAATCATTGATGGAAGCGCACACAATGTAATGGAGAAAGATAGCTGAGTACGTATAACTAACCTTGAAGGCGAGTTGGACTGGCCGTTCACGAGGCCTTATCTCAGGAGCGGAGCTCGACTAGCGCGCCTTGATCTCCAGGAGAGTGCTAGGACAACGGATAAGTCCATCTCCCATGGCTATGGAGCCATGGGACCTCCCGCCACCAGATATCATCAGCAGCTCTGTATCAATGGGACCCTGGCTCGGGTTAAAGTCCTCCCATTTCCTCGCCTTCCCCTGATCTCTATATTGCACGAGCTTGTCGTGGGCGGAGATGTTGGTGAAGTTCTTTGGATCATCGAGGTCAGACGCAGAGAATGCCTTGACATTCTTGTAAGGGCCAGTGTGGGCCATGGCATACAGGTCGTACACCTCTGGCACCTTATCCGCCTTATTGTAGCGTGCCTGAAAGAGAGAAACAAAGTAAATTAGTAATTAAAGGGCTAAAGCTAGCATGATGAATGAATTGCATGAATCATGAAGCAAACCACATACCCAGTTCCGCCCGTACTGAAATAAGTTGGAGCTGCCTTGGTGCTGTGGCACACCTTCCATTTGGGCACGTTTGTCCTTGGCCTCTTTGTGGGTGGCCCGCCATTCTTTTGAGCACCACGCATTTACCAACACCTCCCAACAATCCATCCGATCTGCACACCATCTCAGAGGGGCCTAAGTTAGCAAATAGAAACTTGAGCGCTACGGCTATGAATTACTAAATGAAGGAAGTAAGTACAAGGCCTTAAGAATTACCTTCATGTACTGCTCCTTACTCAAGAACTTATCGTGGCACTCCTGCTTGAGCTTCTTGATACCACGCCCGGCGTAGTAGTCTCGAACAGCCTGCACCCGAACCTCATGCCGTAAGTTCTGAAGTAGGCACTTGCACTCCTTGTGGATAACATCTGCCGCCTCCTCCTCGTATCCCTCCTCACACCTGTAGAATGTCTGCAATTAAATGAGACAATATTGATTAGTACAATTAATAACTAGCTAGTTGAAGATTTTTAATTGTGTAAAGGAGAAATTACCCAGAACTTTCTGATCACCACGTCTGCCCTCGTCTTGCACAAGACACCATCGATAATCTCACCCGGCGGAGCCAGGGCAGCCAAGTAGTGCTCCCAACTCAATCCAACCTCTGGAAGCCGACCCTCACCAGGCAACGTGACAAACCCTGGGAAGTTTTGCCGAATCAGAACTCCAAGGACGGAGTTGGGCCGGCGGACACTTTCATGGTGGTCCCAACCCCTGCGGCATGACAAGGCCAACACATCAGTTATTTGAAGAAACGTGAATGCAGAAGGTACAAAAAGATTAAATGCACTTACCTCTCCCCATCAGAGAAAATCAACCACCTCTGCTCGTGGGTCGCCGGCACGGACGGGAGCCGTGTAGCACCACGCTGGTAGACGTTGCCCCCCTCCTCCCCCTCCTCCTCAAAATCAGTCGGCTCCCCGCCATCATCAGCATGACCACTCGGCTCCCCGCCATCATCAGCATGGCCACTCGGCTCCTCAGGCTGACCCGACCAGGTACCCCATCCAGACGTGTGCTCCTCCGGGGTCTCGTGGGGCCAACTCTCGTGGGCTAAAGGCCCGTCGACCCAAGGCTCGTGGGCCGAAGACCCGTGGACCGAAGGCTCATGGACCGGAGGCTCGTGGACCGGAGTCCGTGTAGCCTCCTCCTCAGACGAGTCCACCCTAGCAGTCACGTGCTCGGGTGAAACAGCTGGGGGCGGCGGCGAGGAAGGCGCCGTAAGAGTCACCCTACCTCCTCTCCCGCGACCACGTGCTCCACCTCCTCTCTTCTTCTTACCTCGTCCCCTGCTGGGCACCGCGGTCGACGAAGAAGGGCCCGACGGTGTCGCCATACTATCCAGCAATGCTCGGCGGAGAGGTGCGTGTGGAATGGAAGACCTCGCACCATGCGCCGACGAAGAAGGGGCCTCGGCGCGCTCCCGACCAGCGCCCACCATCTTTCAACACCTGCCATGACAAAGAATAAACGAAATTAGTACAACATAAAAAAAAGTACCGACATGAATAATAATATGTATATCACTTAAGTGTATCATCATCAAGTACAACATAAAAAAATTGAATACCTGACACTACTAATAATCTCGATCAGTATCATCAATAAATGCATAATCATCATCATCACTATAATCAATGATGTGCTCATAGGGTTCATTGGCATCAACATGTGCAAGGCCACCTTGACGTAATCGGTCAAGCATTGACAGGTCATCCGCAGCAGTAACCTCTTCTTGTTCCGGCTCTTCTTGTTCCTCCTCTGGGGTGATGTCGGATTCATTATCGCTGTCTACTTCAATGTTTTGGGGTGAAGTATAGCGGTTCTTGAAACACTTTTTGTAAAGACGTGTCTCTTGGAAGAATTCTCCTTCATATGTGTCTGGGTTAATGTGAGGTTCATAATCCTCTTCCTTTGGGGGAGAAAGTCTAGCACGTGGCGGCACTTCATAAACGACATCCCAACCTTTCAGATTTGGATTAGTTTGGCAGGCCCACGGTAGATAGAATACTTGGGTCGCCTGTTGAGCCGTAAAATAGACATCAGGAACATCTAAATGGGTGCTTTGGTTGATTTCAACTAGCCCTATATGTCCATGAGTCCTTCTAGTCTCCTTCGGCTGAAACCAATAACATTTGAAGACTATGACATTCGGTGGGTTTTCACCATAGAACAGAAGTTCATAAATTGCTTCAACTCTCCCATAATACTCGGTACCTCCTTCGCCGATAGCAGATACACAACAATTTGTAGACTTTCGGTCAGCCATAGATAGCTCTTTGCCATAGGTACGAAAGCGATACATGTTGATGTCGTACTTGTCAAATGAACGGACCTTATAGTCAAAACCATAAGCGACTTGACTCAATTCGGCGTCCATAGACTCTGAATTAGCCTACAAGTTTAATATGAAAGGATTGTTGCATTACGCACAAATTAGCAAATGAAATGAAATTGTCTAATAAAAATTACCGTTTGTTTGAACCAAGAGATGAAATCGGGATAGCCGCCTCCTTGCTTTGCGAGAAGCTCATACTCTTCGACGGAATCCTTTTGGATCTCCGCTCCATACAAGAATATGGCGACGTATCGACTGTATGACATATCCAGGAATAAGAGCAGTTCAAAGGAAATAGAAGTTGCGAAACAATGTACCGAGAACTTACTCGATGTACGGCCGCACTTCTATCAGGTTGTTGAAGATATACAACGAAATGGTCCGCCATTCTTCGTTATCCAAAGATACTGGATGTGAAACACTAGCTGGTGCGAGATTCCCTTTGAATAGGCTGAGGTTGGATCCACCCTTTTTAGGGTCGTCAGCATTGTACCGAGGCTTCAAATTATGCAAATGACGATTTTTGGCTTCGTAGTGTGATGTTATGAAGTTTGCCGCCTCCTCTGTGATGAATGCCTCAGCCATCGATGCTTCAATTCTACGTTTATTTTTACATTTTTCTCGAAGCGTCTTCTGCATCCTCTCAGTTGGGTAGCACCAACGATTTTGCACGGGCCCCCCAATCTTGCCTCGGTCGGGAGATGCAAAATCAAATGCTGCATTGGATTAAAGAAGCCCGGTGGAAAGATCTTCTCTAACTTGCAGATCAACTCCGACGCCAACTCTTCCATTTCTTCTAGCACACCAGGCGATAGTTCTTTCGCACAAAGAACACAGAAGAAATAGCTGTGTTCTGCCAGTACTAGCCATTCATCCTCAGGGATGAAGCCACGCAACATCACCGGCATTACCCGCTCAATCCATATGTGCCAATCATGACTCTTGAGACCAAATATCTTCAGTTTATCAAGATTCACTCCCCTCTTTAGATTCGCTGCATACCCATCGGGGAACATCAACTGATGTTGCACCCACAAGATAATTTCCCTCATAGCTGGCCTTCCAAGATTGAACCATGCCTTTGGCTTCGTCCAGTTCTGCTTTCCTTTCGGTTCTTTCATGTTTTGTAATGGCCTATCACATAGTGCCTCCAGATCGACTCTAGCCTTAGTATTATCCTTTGACTTCCCATCTATGCCAAACAATGTACCAAAAAGTGCCTCGGCGATATTCTTCTCAGTGTGCATCACGTCGATGTTGTGTGGGCAAAGGAGGTCTTTGAAGTAAGGCAGATCCCATAAGCATGTTTTGTGAGTCTACGCGTGCTTAGTATTATACCCCTTGAAGTACCCTGGATGTTGTGGATCTGGCTCGACAGCGTTTAACTGATCCAGGGTCTGTTGGCCTGTCAATGCAGGTGGTGTAGAGTTTTTGACAACTCTACCTCTGATGAAGTTCTTCTTGTCTTTCCTGAACTTATGGCGAGGATCCAGGAACTATCTATGCATGTCGAAGCAAGAAAACTTGCGACCGGCCTGAAGCCAACGAAACTCAAGAGCTCCCTTGCATGTGGGGCACGGGAACCTTCCATGCACACACCAGCCAACGAATAGCGCATACGCCGGCAAGTCATGCGTCAAGTACATGTACCAGACACGCATTATGAAGTTCCGTTTGCTATAGGCGTCGTATGTCTTGAACCCATTATCCCAGGCTTCTTGCAATTCGTCCTTAAGCGGCTGCATGTACACATTCATATTTTTCCCCGGATAGTTGGGCCCTGGAATTATCAACGTCAAGAAAATGTTCTTTCTTTGCATAATCTGTCCGGGGGGAGATTGAGTGGAAAGACAAATACGGGCCAACAACTGTATTGGGCTGCCGTCATACCAAACACACTAAACCCATCCGTGTTGATGCCGACTCGAGGATGCCTCGGATCTGCCGCTTTGTCAGCATGTAATTCATCAAACTTTTTCCACGCAACACCATCCGATGTGTGTACCATCATCAGATTCCCATCTGCATCTAGTTCGGTTCTTTTGCCTGTTTTGTGCCATGTCATCTGTCTGGCCGTCTCTTCGACCATGAAAAGACGTCGAAGTCTTGGTACGATTGGAATATATCGAAGAACACTAACGGGGATTTTGGTCTGTGTCTTCTCACCCATACCGTTGTCTACCACAATATACCTGGAAGACTTGCAAATGGGACAATAGTTCAAGTCCGCATAGTCAAGCCTAAATAAGGCACATCATTTCTCACAGGCATGTATCTTCTCATAGGGCATCTTCAGTGCACGGAGGATTTTGTCCGACTGGTACAGGTTTGCAGGCATTACATGGCCTTTGGGTAGAAAGCGTCCAAATACTGTCATAATTGCGTCATAGCATTCTCTGCCCAAGTTGAACTAAGCCTTCAGAGCCATTACTTGTGAGATGGCATCCAACTGATAAAGCTCAGTGTGCTCGTGGAGCGAACATTTTGAAGACTCCAACATTTCATTGAAGGCCTTTGCAGATTCCTCCATCTCCTTGTCCGAACCCCGAGCATCATCATAGTCTTGCACCATGTTTTCCATCCCGGTACCATGCTCGTCGGTGCGACGATGATCCACCTCAGCTCGGTCACGTTGGGCAGACTCACCATGAAATGTCCACACCGTATAATCGGGCGTAAAACCACTCTTCTACAGGTGTTTGCCCATTTCAGCCTCTGTCCTCTTTTCCCAATTGCCGCACCGGAAACAGGGGCACCAGGTTTTCTTCTGGCCATTTGCAAATGCGGCTTGCACAAACCCCTTGGTTTTTGTGAACCATTCAGCGCTCCATTTGTTCTGACCAGTCTGACCGGTATACATCCACGCACGATCACTCATCTTGACTTTCAGAGCTACTACACACACAACAATTATATATGTAATTCACCATGTATATATTCATCAGTTGATCTACTTTGTCAATTTTATTACGTCCATGCAACCTACACTCTAATAGGTAATGATAGGTCCTAATCCCACCCGTGTATGTGTAGATTGGGTTCATTTTCCCATGGTATGCTCCGGATCCGACGCAAAATTTCGGCAGCACCTCCCCGCTGTTCTCCTGATACACGTCTATGCAATAAACAGAGAGATGTGTACCTGGAGAACAACAGGGGAGGCACTGACGAAATTTATGCGTTGGATCCGGAGCAAAGCATATGGGAAAACAAACCCAATCTACACATACTCGGGCTGTCCATGGATAGCATTGGACAATTCGAAAGAATCAAGGTTATAAATATGCAAATGCATGCATATTTATAACTATGATGCTTTCGAACGGGAGACACATATTGGTTACGCATACTGATGATTCAAGACACATATATAGCTAGCTATCAAGTTTCATCGGAATAGATCAAATAATTAATGAGGGAGGAGGACATGTCATTTGTGCTCACCCACAAACGAAGGGGCAGAGCTCGTCAAACGCATGGCGAGGTCGTCGAACACCAAACCTCGCAGCGATGAAACAACTGCACATTTAAAACTACCCGGTCAACACAATTATTTATGATGTTTTTCATAACAAAATCGAAAAATATATGACCTAACTAATAATTCACAAATATATGACCCCGTCGGCCTCTGGAAGGCCAAAGAACACCTTTTCGGGAGGTGTCGGGGGTCGGGGTGTCGTGTCGGTGTCGGGGTGCCGTGTCGGGGTCGGGGTGCTGTTTCGGGGTCGGGGTGTCGTGTCGGTGTCGGGGTGCCGTGTCGGGGTCGGGGTGTTGTTTCAGGGTCTGGGTGTCGTGTCGGGGTCGGGGTGTCGGGGTCAGGGGGTCGGTTGTCGGGGTTAGGGTGTCGGGTCAAGCTCGGTGTCGGGGTGTCAGGTCAGGCTCGGGGTCGGGGTGTCGGGGTCGGGGTCTCGGGGTCGGGGTGCCGGGTCGGGGTCGGGGTGCCGGGTCGGGGTCGGGGTATCGGGTCAGGCTTGGGGTCAGGGTGTCGGGGTCGGGGTGTCGGGTCAGGCTCGGGGTCGGGTTGTCAGGGTCGGGGTCTCGGGGTCGGGGTGTCGTGTCGGGGTGCCGGGTCGGGGTTGTTTCCTCTTTTTCTTTTTCTTCTTCTTCCTCTTCTTCCTTTTCTTCCTTTTCTTCCTTTTCTTCCTTTTTTTCCTTCTTCTTCTTCTTCTTCCTCTTCTTCCTCCTTTCCTTTTTCCTCTTCTTCTTCTCCTCCTCTCCTCTTTTTTCTTCTTCTTCTTCCTCTTCTTCTTTTTTCTTCTCCTCCTCCTCTTCTTCTTCTTCCTTTCCTTTTTCCTCATCTTCTTCTCCTCCTCTCCTCTTTTTTTCTTCTTCTTCTTTCCTAAAACTAAACTAAACCTAACCCTAAACCTAAATCTAAAACTAAAACTAAAACTAAATCTAAACTAAACATAAACCTAAAACTAAAAACACAGAAAAAAAAAGGAAAAAACTAAACCTAAAACTAAACTAAAACTAAACCTAAAACTAAACCTAAAACTAAAACTAAAACTAAATCTAAACTAAACATAAACCTAAAACTAAAAAACAGAAGAAAAAAGGAAAAAAAAAGAGGAGGAGAGCTCACCTGGGGCAGGGCCGGTGGAGGAGGTGGCCGGTGGAGGAGGGAGGCGGGGCGGCCTGGGGCGGCGGCGCCAGGCGGTAGTGGCGACGGGGCCGGGCCCGGACGGGGCGGTGGGGCGCGGGAGGGCGGGGCGCCGGGGCGCAGCGGCGCCGAGACGGCAGGGCGGCGGGGGCGACGGGCCGGGGACCGGTGGGGCGCCGGGTGGTGGGGCGACGATGCCGGGCAGCAGTGGCGATGGGGCGGGGGCCAGTGGGGCGGCGGGATGGTGGGGCGACGGGGCGGCGGCGAGTGGTGGGGGCGGCGGCGCGCGTGTGAAGAGCAGGGAGAGAAACAGAGAGAGGGGCGGGGTGGGGCGCGACCGTTAACGTTAGATATGTTAAATCTTTGCCGTCCGCCCCCCTTTGTCGTCCGCTTATTTGCTCTTTGCCGTCTGCTAGCAGACGGCAAAGAGGGGGGCTGTTAAGTTTTTTTTAAGTAGCTCGTCAGTGGGGCCCCTCCCTCTTTGCCGTCTGCTAGCGGACGGCAAAGAACTGGCTGATGGCAAAGAAGGTCTTTACCATCAGCCAATTCTTTGTCGTCTGCTTTTGGGTAGCTGATGGCAAAGAGATTCTTTGTCGTCTGCTAGCAGACGGCAAAGAGCTGGCAGATGGCAAAGTAGCTGATTCCAGTAGTGGAGTATTCGGCTCCTAAGGAGAGCAGCAGAAAGAGTCTGGGATTGTCCGGTGCACAGCCGGATGTACTGATGGGTCTTCTGGAGCAAACGGCTATCTCGGAGGAGCGTCGTACTTTAATGGGTACGGTGGTTGAGAGGATCTCATCCGCCAAAAGTGCGTTGCATGAAGCATTTACGAGCCTTCTAAGAGGCTTTGAGGTACGCAAAGTAATATATAAAAAAAATTGATGGTACCGCACACGCTAGGTGTGCTCTATACAAATAGTAGCCCCTGAGACTCCGGTTGCTGTCCAGAGGCGGCAAACAGAGGATCATAGTCCCAGGTAATGATCATGCTGCTCACATGTGCAGGCGGCTGAGGGTCCGGTGGCTGTCCAGACTGGTGAGTTTGCGGAACTGAGGCGACAGCTTGATACGGCAGATGCCTACATCGTGCTTGTGAACAAGCGGCTTGACGAGGCACAGGGTATGTATTCTCCGGTGGTCAACGGATATTAAGAGGAGCATGATGCTAGTATCTATAACATGCTGTGACTGCAGGTGGAGCTGCTGCCGTGGAGACCCTTCGGGCAGAGCTTACCCGAGCCAAGGAACAAGCCAGGAGAAGTCATGCGGCCGCCCTAAAGGCGGCCGAAGAGTTAAGAGCCGAACGGGCTGCTCATCGCCAGAGCGAAGATAAAATAGCCAAGATGGTCGTTGAGCTGAAGGATGCCACCGGCCGGTATGAGCTTCTCGAAAAGGAAAGCCAAGCGAAAGCGGCGGACCTGGAGAAAGCCATGGTATCAGCCGAGGAGACCCGCTCTAAAATCAGAGCGGCGAAGGAGGAGCTTCGTCAAGCCGGAGATATCACGGCTGGGAAGCCCTTTTGTTGCGGACGAAGTTCGGAGATCCGAAGTATGCCCCTCTAGATCAATTATGGAGTGCTGCAGACACGAATTCGGACTTGGCAATGAGTGCTGCTGATGCGACTGCGTTTTTCAAAGATCAAAAAGATCACGAAGTGGAAAAGTTGTTCTGGTCGTAGTTCAGTGCTCCAACGCGTCTGCTGCTGTTAAATGAGCAAATGGCCGAGTGGGCTGAGCTCCATAGGTTGTCCGGGCTTGCCATGAGGTCTGTCGTGGATCATCTTTGGCCGGAAGGACCAAGGACGAATAGTTATTTTGGTTTAGTGCAATGATTCCGTGGTGTTGTACCGCATATCGACGCTGTAAAGAGGTCGGCGTGCATAGAGGGTGCGCGGATGGCTCTTGCCCGTGTTAAGACATACTGGGCAGAGATGGATGCCACCGCTATTGCAACCCGGGGTCCGGCCGTAGGCCAGGTCTCGTCCGAGCACTATTTTGAAGAAGTCCTAGAAGGCGCTCGTCTAATAGAGGCTCAGTGCTCGAAGAGTATCATGTTCGAGTGACATGTATCCCAATTTGTAAAAACAATGCTATTTGGCTTATAAAAGGTTGTGTTTATAGTTTTGCCTCAAAGTATTATGATGCCTCCTGTGCGGTCGCTTTATGTATGTATATAACCTGAAAGTTTGCAGTCGTCGGCTTCAGCCCCCACGCATATAATGCGGGGGTGTTCGGAAAAGCGCGTATTCACACTTAATCCAACGTCTTGGTCCATTAAGGAGGTGATAGCGCGGCGAACAAGGCAATCGGACTATATTGCTTTAACACTTTCACTTAGCCATAGGAGTTTGACAATGGGGCTACTATATAGCCCCTGGTACTTCCGCGCTTATCCGAATACGGTGCGCGTACATACATGACCGGGAAACCGGTCCTTCATTAATGCGGAGGAATCGCGAAGATTCCACTGAGTCCTCGAGTGGTTGACCGGTCTCGCGCTTTACCATGACAGTCAGTTTTCGGCTTTCTCTACTGAGGTGCTCATCCAGATGAACCAGGGCAAAATCGCAGTAGTTCGCCCGGTGCCACCTTAGCCGATAGAGCGGAACGTAAGGTAGCAAAACACGGGAGCCGGGCAAACCCAACTATTGACCAAAGACATGCTTCAGAGCTGATGCATATAAGGCCAAACTCGCGACGCCGAACACTCCCTAAGGTATTCGGTCTTTACAACGTATACTGGGCTGAGTAACGCCCTCGATAATAAGCCTTGAATTTCCAGGTACGTGCATTAGTCTGACGTGACGAAATGTCAATAACTCTAGCATCCCTCTTGGTTATGTTGAGTATCCTAAGGGTGTGAAGCAACAAGAGACAGTAAAAAAGGTTTACACAGGGTCTTAATCTAAAAAGAAATCTTTGAACGGGGCCCTGCTGCACGTCTGCGCCTGTGTCTTCGTTGTGCCATATCCTAGAAGGGTGTAGCACGATGATCATCTGTAAGAGAGAAAATCCCAGGTGAAAGTTTTCATGCAGAAAATTGGTTATTCTTCATAAACCATTAAAATTCGATCTAAATAAGGTCAAGCCGAACCTAGTCCTTTTTACATGCGGGAAGCCCCTAGCAACACCTATGGGGGTATATCCATCGACCCAGTCGTAGGTTTATCTGAGCTGTTACAGCTAGTGGTGCGCCGGACTCGTCTAGCCATGTCCGTGGTCTTGATGACTGATTGTTTATTCTGGTTGGAGATGGCGTTCAGTGTTTGGCTGCTAGAGCCGCCCCACATTCGTCCGCATGTAAGGAACATTCTATGTTTCCGCTAACTATGATGATGCCACGTGGACCGGGCATCTTAAGCTTAAGATAAGCGTAATGCGGTATTGCATTAAAACGAGCGAAGGCCGTTCTTCCGAGTAGTGCTTGATAGCCGCTTCGAAATGGAGCGATGTCGAAGGTTAACTTCTCACTTCAGAAGTTGTTGGGAGAACCGAATACAACCTCTAGTACTAGAGAGCCAGTGCAGCGGGCCTCTGGGCCTGGTATTACTCCTTTAAAGGTAGTATTGCTTTGGTTGATTCTTGTCGGGTCTATCCCCATTTTGCGGACTGTTTCCTGATATATCAGATTAAGACTACTACCGTCGTCCATAAGGACTTGGGTGAGATGGTATCCATCGATTATTGGGTCTAGTACCAAGGCAGCCGATCCTCCGTGCCGGATACTAGTCGGGTGATCCCTGTGATCAAAAGTGATCGGGTAGGCCGACCAAGGGTTGAACTTGGGGGTGACGGGCTCCATGGCGCATACATCTCGGAGTGCGTGTTTGCTCCCCCTCTTCATTATGTGAATCATGTTCACTGTTTTGACCTCTGGTGGGAATTTTTTTCTGTCCCCCAGTGTTCGGCTGGCGAGGCTCATCCTCGTCTTCGCTTGGTGTCTCCTTGTGTTCGGCGTTTAGCTTGCCGGACTGCTTGCAGACCCAGCATTCTCTGTTGGTGTGATTTGCCGGTTTGTCGGAGGTGCCATGAATCTGACATAATCTGTCTAGAATCTTGTTTAGGCTGGACGGTCCATCTCTGCTACCTTTGAATGGCTTTTTTCGTTGACCGGGTCGAGAGCCCCTGAATCCGGCGTTTACCGCCATGTTGTCTGGGTTGTCTTCATTGTTTTGACGCTTGCTTTTATTGCTTCGTGGTTTTCCATTGCCATCCCTGACTTCAGATGTGCCTGGGTCGTTGGTGCCGCTACGGGCCAGCCAGCTATCTTCGCCCACGCAAAAGCGGGTCATAAGGCTTGTTAGGGCTGCCATTGTCCTCGGTTTTTCCTGGCCGAGGTGTCTGGCGAGCCATTCGTCCCGAACACTGTGTTTGAAAGCCGCTAAGGCTTCGGCGTCCGGGCAGTCGACAATTTGATTCTTCTTAGTGAGGAATATGTTCCAAAGCTTTCGGGCTGACTCTCCGGGTTGATTAATTATATGACTTAAATCGTCTGCATCCGGAGGTCGGACATAGGTCCCTTGAAAATTAGCCCTAAAAGCATCTTCAAGCTCTTCCCAACTTCTAATTGAGTTTTCGGGGAGGCTTTTCAGCCAGTGTCGAGCTGGTCCTTTCAACTTGAGGGGCTAGTATTTGATGGCGTGGAGATCATCTCCGCGAGCCATGTGGATATGAAGGATAAAGTCCTCAATCTAGACCCCCAGGGTCTGTCGTTCCATCGTATGCCTCTATGTTCATGGGTTTGAATCCTTCTGGGAATTCGTGATCCAGAACCTCATCGGTGAAGCATAGGGGTGTTGGGGAACGTAGTAATTTCAAAAAAAATCCTATGCACACGCAAGATCATGGTGATGCATAGCAACGAGAGGGGAGAGTGTGATCTACGTACCCTTGTAGACCGACAGCGGAAGCGTTAGCACAACGCAGTTGATGTAGTCGTACGTCTTCACGGCCCAACCGATCAAGCACCGAAACTACGGCACCTCCGAGTTCTAGCACACGTTCAGCTCGATGACGATCCCCGGACTCCGATCCAGCAAAGTGTCGGGGAAGACTTCCGTCAGCATGACGGTGTGGTGACGATCTTGATGTACTACCGTCGCAGGGCTTTGCCTAAGCACCGCTACAATATTATCGAGGACTATGGTGGAAGGGGGCACTGCACACGGCTAAGAATATGATCACGTGGATCAACTTGTGTGTCAAGGGGTGCCCCCTGCCCCCGTATATAAAGGATCAAGGGGGGTGCGGCCGGCCAGGAGGAGGGCGCGCCAGGAGGAGTCCTACTCCCACCGGGAGTAGGATTCCCCCCCTTTCCTAGTTGGAATAGGATTCGGGAGAGGGGAAAGAGGAGAGAGAGAAGGAAGGGGGGGCACCGCCCCCCCTCTCCTTGTTCTATTCGGACTAGGGGGGGAGGGGCGCGCGGCCCAGCCCTGGCCACCTCTCCTCTCTTCCACTAAAGCCCACTAAGGCCCATATACCTCCCGGGGGTTCCGGTAACCTCCCGGTACTCCGGTAAAATCCCGATTTCACTCGGAACACTTCCGATATCCAAATATAGGCTTCCAATATATCAATCTTTATGTCTCGACCATTTCGAGACTCCTCGTCATGTCCGTGATCACATCCAGGACTCCGGATAAACTTCGGTACATCAAAATGCATAAACTCATAATATAACTGTCGTCGAAACCTTAAGTGTGCGTACCCTATGGGTTCGAGAACAATGTAGACATGACCGAGACACGTCTCCGGTCAATAACCAATAGCGGAACCTGGATGCTCATATTGGCTCCTACATATTCTACGAAGATCTTTTATCGGTCAGACCGCATAACAACATACGTTGTTCCCTTTGTCATCGGTATGTTACTTGCCCGAGATTCGATCGTCGGTATCTCAATACCTAGTTCAATGTCGTAACCGGCAAGTCTCTTTACTCGTTCCGTAATACATCATCTCACAACTAACTCATTAGTTGCAATGCTTGCAAGGCTTATGTGATGTGCATTACCGAGAGGGCCCAGAGATACCTCTCCGACAATCGGAGTGACAAATCCTAATCTCGAAATACGCCAACCCAACATGTACCTTTGGAGACACCTGTAGAGCACCTTTATAATCACCCAGTTACGTTGTGACGTTTGGTAGCACACAAAGTGTTCCTCCGGCAAACGGGAGTTGCATAATCTCATAGTCATAGGAACATGTATAAGTCATGAAGAAAGCAATAGCAACATACTAAACGATCGGGTGCTAAGCTAATGGAATGGGTCATGTCAATCAGATCATTCACCTAATGATGTGATCCCGTTAATCAAATAACAACTCTTTGTCCATGGTTAGGAAACATAACCATCTTTGATTAACGAGCTAGTCAAGTAGAGGCATACTAGTGACACTCTGTTTGTCTATGTATTCACACATGTATTATGTTTCCGGTTAATACAATTCTAGCATGAATAATAAACATTTATCATGATATAAGGAAATAAATAATAACTTTATTATTGCCTCTAGGGCACATTTCCTTCAAGGGGGTGCGTGGCACCCCTGTATTTGGATGTGTCATGGCATTCTGACGGTTGTAGTGTTCGATTTTGATTCTGCGTCGGAGCGCGCTTCCTAGATCCGTAGATGGACCTAGTCATACCAGCTTTTTGGTGCAAGTCATCATGTAAATCGTGTGTTGTCTTATGTGCAACATCATTAGCCGCCCTATCGCGGCCACGGGGTGGTCGATCCGGCAGATCGGCCGCTTTATTCTTTGGTTGTATAGGCTCTAAAGCCTCGTCATAGAATTCGGGCAGCAGCTTGCGCTTTGGATAGCTCTTTGTGTGGCGGCTGCCACCGTACTTTTCTTCAGTGTTGAGCACTTTGTTCCATCTACTGTTGAGTGTATTTTGCACGGCCTTAAGCCTTTGCTTCTGCTTCTTCAGACTACTCGCGGTGGCAATAAGCCTTCTATGGAGGTCCTCTTGCTCCAAGTGCCTTTCCGTGATGATGCGTGCATCGTCGTCAGGACTGTTCTCCTCTCCGGAGACAGGTTGATGAGTTTTACCCTCGGCGTCGCCGTGATCGGACGGCGGCTCCGTACTATGTTTGCCGTCCACTGGTTCATCCTGCTCTGTCACTGGGTCCATGTGGTCGTCGTTTGCTGTGGAGTCGACTGGGGTATTATTCTTTCTTGCGTTGTTATCGCTGTTTTTGCCGAGGTGGGATTCGGAGCGGCGCCTACGACGTCGCTTTGGTTGCTTCTCGAGGGGATTATCCTTCGTTGCATCCTTCCGTTCCTCGTCATTGTTTTCTTTGGGTGTATCCACCATGTATATATTGTGTGATGAAGTGGTTGTCCAACGCCCTGTGGGCGGTGGTTCCTGTTCTTCTCCTACATCGTTGTCCATACCGTCGATGTCTTTGGAGCCGAAATCAAGCATGTCGGTTAAGTCGTCGACAGTGGCTATTAAGTGGGTGGTGGGTGGGGGACGAATTTCTTCGTCGTCTGCTTCCCACTCAAGTCGGACACAGTTCGGCCAAGGGCCTCCTGACAAGGAGAGAGACCTTAATGAATTTAGCACGTCGCCCAAGGGCGAGTGTTGAAAGATATCTGCGGAGGTGACCTCCATGATCGTTGCCCAATCAGATTCGATAGGCACGGACGCAGGCGGTTCGGAGCCTGTGGCCAGGGACGAATCCAAGGATCCAGCAACATAGGTCTCGTAGGAGGTGGAGTCAGTATTCGGCTCTATCACCCTTGAGTGTGCGGCCTCCGTGGCGGGGTCCATCCACCCGTCCTTGGAGGGCGCGATCTGCTTCGGATCAAGGGCCGGAGTTGCCACAGGTGTGATCTACCGAACACCGTCCGGCGATAGAGTGTAACACCCCAGATGTAACTTACCCAATTTGTACTCCAACTCTTGCCATTTCGGCGTTAAGTTAATTTATTTTCTCGGGTTTGGGTTTTTGTCTCCGTGTATTGTTGTCGTTGTCATGCATCTCATATCATGTCATCATGAGCATTGCATTTGCATACGTGTTCGTCTCTTGCATTCGAGCATTTTCCCCGTTGTCCGTTTTGCATTCCGGCGCTTCGTTCTCCTCCGGTGGTCATTTCTACCTTTCTTTCGTGTGTGGGGATTAAACATTTCCGGATTGGACCGAGACTTGCCAAGCGGCCTTGGTTTACTACTGGTAGACCGCCTGTCAAGTTTCATACCATTTGGACTTCGTTTGATACTCCAACGGTTAACCGAGGGACCGAAAAGGCCTCGTGTGTGTTGCAGCCCAACACCCCTCCAATTTGGCCCAAAACCCACCTAAGCCTTCTCCATCATCTAGATCGTTCGATCACGATCGCGTGACTGAAAACCGCACCTCATTTGGACTCTCCTAGCTCCCTCTATGCCTATAAATAGGTCTCTCCCTGAAATTCCGGATCCCCCTCGTCAAAAACCCTAGATCCACCCCTCGCGCGCCCGGACACGTCCGGCCGTCGCCGGACAAAGTCGCCGCCACGTGGCACGCCCCCGCCGCCGCCGCTCCGGCCCGGGAGGCCCTAGACGGGCCCCCGCGAGCCCGTCGCCCGCGCCGCCCGTTGACTTCCTCCTCCGCCGGCCTGCTCCACCGCCCGCCGCCTCAGCCGTCGCCGACCGCCGCCACCTCCCGGCGCCCGCGCCCCACCTCCGGCCAGATCCGGCCGCGGGAGGGCCGGATCCGGCCACCACGTCCTCGTCGCCGGCCACTACTTCTTCTTCCCCGACGGATCCGGCCAGCTACAGTGCCCCGACCGCGCATCGGATTCCGTGCAAACCCTAGATCTGAGAGAGGATGATTTTTTTTCACCAAGTCCCCGGATTTTCCTAGCCCAAGTTCCCTTTTTCATAGCCTCGTAACTTTGCATCCGTAGCTTCGATTCATGCATATAGCATATCAAAATGTTCATCTCAGAGAGTACATCATTTCATTCCATTGCATCATTTTCATTTGAGTTCACCTTGATGCCCGAAATGCTGTTAGAAGAAGGCTACTTGAGATCATTGTCAGATCTGCTACTCCATTTAGGTTTTTGTCATTTTTGCCATGATTATTGTGTGCATGATATGCCCTGATGTTCTACATATGTTTTGTTAAGGGTTTTGTCATCTTTCCAGAGGTGCAACCCATGTATTTTTGTGATGTGTGTGGTGACTAGCACAAGCTTGCCAAGTGGTGCACTTGTTAATTCTGATTTCAGGGACTTAGCAATTCCACTAAGTCCTTGAGCTGTTTATCTCATATGCTCATATGTTCATGTTGTTTCCTAGTGATACGTGCCTCTTTTGAGGATGATCAGTAAGGATGTTTTGTTAATCTTGTAGTGCTCTATCCATCCATGTCTTTTTTTGTAATTATGGAGCACCCTAGCTTGAGTCAATCGAGCTCTACTTTTGCTACTTTGTGAATCTGGGCAGATTGTCAACTTGTTTGCAATTTTGCCGATGATGTTGTAGTTGATCCGTGCATGCTATGCTATTGTTCTTGCCATGTCTAGCTTGCATTTTGTGTATTCTTGATGGGTGTATGCTTAGATTGTCATGACTTACCCTGTGGTGAGTGCATCGAGCTCGTACACATGCCTACTTGATATCTGTTTCAGCACGTGCCAGTTTTCACTAAGTCTGTGATCTGATTATGTTTTTGCTATATTCACATGCTTGCAATTGTATTTTCTGATCACTTTTGGCTCAAGGTAACTAAGGGACTTTTGTTAAGCTTTCTGAGTAGCTCCATGCCATGCTTTACTTTGCCATGTTCAGGTCCTATAGCATATAGTTTTGTTGCTCCGAAGAGTGCTACCTGATCTGAAATTCCAGACAAGTGTTAATTTCACTAAGTCTGAGATCTGTTTTCCATATGCATTTTTGCCATGCTTGTTTGAACCTGTTATTGGATGAATTGGCTGTAGCTCAGTGCTAGACTTTTGTTAAGTATCTTGTATGCATCCCTGCCATGTATTTTTTTGTCATGTTTGGGTGCTGTAGCATGTTCATCTCATTGCATTTAGATGGCTACTTGCTGTAAATCGCAGACCGGTGTCAAATTTGAATCGCTTGCCATTTCCAAACCGTAACTCCGATTCCGGTGTTCTTTATATCGTTTTCAAGCGATTTCATCTCATCTTTCCAGTGGCACACTTGGATTCCCAAGTTGAGGCCAGGTTCATGCATTCCCTGTCACATCTTGCATATGCATCCCACATCGCATCCCGCATAGCATATCATCTTTGCATCATCTTGTTTTGGTCCTTGCACGTGGTTGATTGTGTCCTTATTGCTTGTTTGTCTTGTTTGGGTAGAACCGGGAGACGAGTTCGCTAACGAGGAGCCCGTTGAGTTTGCTTTCGAGGATCCAGTCAACTCTGACAACTGTGTAGGCAAGATGATCATACCCTCGAAATCACTACTATCTTTGCTATGCTAGATTGCTCGCTCTTTTGCTATGCCATTGCTACGATGCCTACCACTTGCTTTCAAGCCTCCCAAATTGCCATGTCAAACCTCTAACCCACCATGTCCTAGCAAACCGTTGATTGGCTATGTTACCGCTTTGCTCAGCCCCTCTTATACCGTTGCTAGTTGCAGGTGAAGATTGGAGGCCGTTCCTTGTTGGAACATTTATTTACTTGTTGGGATATCATTATATTGCCATGTTATCTTAATGCATCTATATACTTGGTAAAGTGTGGAAGGCTCGGCCTCTCGCCTAGTGTTTTGTTCCACTCTTGCCGCCCTAGTTTCCGTCATATCGGTGTTATGTTCCCGGATTTTGCGTTCCTTACGCGGTTGGGTTATAATGGGAACCCCTTGATAGTTCGCCTTGATTAAAGCTTTTCCAGAAATGCCCAACCTTGGTTTTACCATTTGCCACCTAGACTCTTTTTCCCTTGGGTTTCCGGAGACCGGGGGTCCTCTTTTTTTAGCCCCCCCCCCCCCGGGGCCAGTGCTCCTTTGAGTGTTGGTCCAACCGAGCGATGTTCGGGGCTACCAGGGGCAACTCTGGGCTGGCCTACCCAACGTCTTGCTCATCTGAGTGTGCCCTGAGAACGAGATATGTGCAGCTCCTATCGGGATTTGTCGGCACATTCGGGCGGTGTTGCTGGTCTTGTTTTAACCTGTCGAAGTGTCTTGAAGAACCGAGGTACCGAGTCTGATCGAAACGTCTCGGGAGGAGGTCTATTCCTTCGTTGACCGTGAGAGCTTGTCATGGGCTAAGTTGGGACTCCCCTGCAGGGATTTGAACTTCCGAAAGCCGTGCCCGCGGTTATGGGTAGATGGGAATTTGTTAATGTCCGATTGTAGATAACTTGAACCTTAACTTAATTAAAATGAATCAACTGAGTGTGTTACCGTGATGGCCTCTTCTCGGCGGAGTCCGGGAAGTGGACACGGTGTTGGAGTAATGCTTGCGCAGGTTGCTCTCTAGTTTCTCGCTCGCGCTTTGCCTTACCTTCTCGCTCTCTTTTGCGAACAAGATAGCCACCATATTTGCTAGTCGCTTGCTGCAGCTCCACCTATATTTACCTTGCCATACCTATAAGCTTAAATAGTCTTGATCGCGAGGGTGCGAGATTGCTGAGTCCCTGTGGCTCACAGATTACTATTACACCAGATGCAGGGCCTGATGATTCCGCTCCAGGTGACGCGCTCGAGCTCAAGTGGGAGTTCGACGAGGACTCTGAACGATACTATGTTTCCTTTCCTGATGATCAGTAGTGGTGCCCAGTTGGGGGTGATTGGGACCATGTCGCATGTTGGGTTATCTTTTATTTTGGCGTCGTAGTCGGGCCATGAGTGTTTGAATGATGTAATGTTATTTATGTACTTGATTGACGTGGCGAGTGTAAGCCAACTATGTTATCTCCCCTTTTATTATCTATATTACATGGGATGTTGTGAAGATTGCCTAACTTGCGACATATGCCTTCAATGCGATTATGCCTCTAAGTCGTGCCTCGACACGTGGGAGATATAGTCGCATCGAGGGTGTTACAAGTTGGTAATTAGAGCCTTCCCCGACCTTAGGAGCCCCATTGCTTGATCATTTTAAGGGCCGAGTTGTGTCTAGAAAAATGTTTTGAGCCATTTAGGAATTATATATCAGAGAGTTTAGGAATTCTTTTTACTTCCCAGTCTCCTCATCGCTCTGGTAAGGCATCCTGACGTAGAGTTTTGACTCTTCTCTTATCAAATTTCACAAAAAAATTAGGATCACGCGGGTATCTTGGAATCGTTCCGATGGTTTTATGATGAGAACATTGTCTTGGTGCCTGCTGTCAGGGGTTTTGTGGAAGTGTCCCAGGGAGTTGAGCTCTGAGGTGTTGTCATCATAATTTTATCGTTGCAGTTCTGGAATACCTGAGTTTAGTACGCCGACATCGAAAATCTCTTTTATGCAGTTCGTTGGTGAGATAACCTCGACGCCACCCAGTACTGGGGCGGGAGTTCGGGAGTATCGCCATAACTCGTATAACGGATGCTTTTCGAAGGTTGAGGTAGATGGTTTCCGAAGTTTTTCTCGGTTATGTGTTGAAGGATGGATACAGCTGGATGTAGGATTTGCTAGATTTGGGTGAGATATTATGCTTCCCCTATATCCCCAACACCTAATTGCATAACCGGAAAGGTTCGGGAGTTCCATAGGTGGGAATTCTAGTAGCTCTAGTTCTTCTTCCACGGATATTTGGTTTGAGATTGGGATTTCTTACCAATTATTCGTTCTTGATCCGTACCCTGTTGATTTATTTCTCTACCTAAATTCTACGTGGCTTCTCAATTTATGGATATGTGACCATTTCAAGAGGAATGCATTCATTCATTTTGTTCGGATGTGAAGACTATATGTTGCAATTTTCATTCCGTTGGATTCAGCTTCAATATTTTTCTATCAATGTGCTAATGGATGTCAACCTCTTTAGGATGGCTCCTCCAACACGCACGACTCCGAATCCAGATCCGCCACCACCTCCACCTCCTCCGGAGGCATGGCAAGCTGTGATGGCCGCAACCAATGCAAACACACAGTTGATCATGCAAATTCTCCAAGAGCGCAATCAAGGCAACCAAGGGAACCAAGGAAACAATCAGAATCACTTTGCTACACTCAACCAGTTCCTTGCTAATGGGCCAAAGACTTTCAGCAATTGTGTTGAGGCAACCGATGCTGACGATTGGCTTGTGGATCTGTGCAAGCATTTCGAGTGCAGTAACGTCAGGCCTGAGGACTTTGTCAAGTTCGCTTCCTTCCAACTCAAAGATCAAGCTGTAGAATGGTTCCAGCAGTACAAGGACTCCAGAGATGGACGTGTTATCACCTGGGATGAATTCCGTCGAGATTTCCGAGCTCACCATATCCCTCAGAGCGTGGTTGAAAGCAAGCGTGAGGAATTCCGCAACCTGAAGCAAGGCTCTTTGTATGTCTATGACTACAACAGGTTGTTTCAGAAGCTCGCCCGCTTTGCTAAGCAGGACGTACCTGATGAGAAGAGCATGATATACCAGTTCAGGGGTGGTCTCAGAGAAGAAATTCAGCTAGCTCTTGTTATCTTCGAGCCCTTGAGATACGATGAGTTCTACAACATGGCGTTGAAGCAAGAGGCTGCTCAATTGAGGTGTGATGCTTCCAAGAAGTGAGTCAGAGATGTTACTCCTTCTTCCTCTACTCAAGTGGCCAAGCATCAGATGTATTGGCTTCCTCCTCCTCCATTCCGTTAGCCGTTTCAGCAGAAGAGCAAAGGTGGCAGTGGATCTTCCCACCCACCCAACCCTGGCTTTCAGAACAAGACTTCGTCTCAAGCTCCAAAATCGAGTGCTCCGTATCACCGTCCGCTTTCAGAGGTCACGTGCAACAAGTGCCAACAGAAGGGTCACTATGCCAACAAGTGTTTTAACCAGAGGCGTCTTCCTCCTCCTCCTCCTCCTGTCAGATCGGCAAGTACAGCTATGGTCAAGCATAACACCAAGTCTGCCAAGGTCAACTTGCTGAATGCAGCTCAGGCAGAGGACTCACCAGATGTGATCATGGGTAACCTTCCTGTTAATGAAATTCCCGCAAGAGTTCTTTTTGACACTGGTGCATCTTTATCATTTTTATCGAAGCCTTTTGCATCTATGCATGATGTGCATACTATTGATTTGCCTAAGCCGATAGCGGTTTCTTCTCCGGGTTTGTTCATGAACACTAAAATGATGGCTCCGGATGTTACCATCACGTTGGGCGATTACAAGTTTCTTTCTTCTCCTATGGTGCTTGGTAACTAGGATATTGATCTTATTCTCGGAATGGATTGGCTTACTAAGCACAAGGCGCATCTTGATTGTGCAGCCAGGCAGATTCAATTGACTCATTTGTCTGAGGATGTAATTGTCTTTGCCGCTCGTGATGATACCATCCGTCTGTTTTCTCTCAATGAGAAGGGTGAACTGGATGCTATCTCGCAGATTCTAGTCGTTTGCGAATATCAAGACGTCTTTCCAGAAGAGCTTCCAGGAATGCCTCCGCACCGGCCAGTTGAATTCGTTATTGATCTTGAGCCCGGCACGGAACCTGTGTGCAAGCGTCCTTACAAGCTCGGACCTGAAGAGTTGAAGGAGCTAAAGAAGCAACTCGATATTCAAGAGAAAATGGGTCTCATCCGGCCTAGTTCTTCTCCGTGGGGTTGTGGTGTTCTTTTTGGAAGAAGAAGGATGGAACGGACCGACTTTGTGTTGATTACCGTCCATTGAACAAGAAGACCATCAAGAACAAATACCCACTTCCCAACATCAACGAGCTGTTCGAACAACTCAAAGGTGCCCAAGTATTCTCCAAGCTTGATCTCCGTATGGGTTATCATCAGATTCGAATCCGTGAGCAAGATATTCCCAAGACGGCTTTCAGGACAAGCTATGGTTCATATGAATACACTGTCATGTCTTTTGGTCTCGTCAACACTCCTCCGACGTTCTCTCGCATGATGAACTTCATCTTCAACGCCTACACCAATGACTTCGTTTTGGTCTATCTCGACGACATTCTGGTTTTCTCGAAGAATAAGGAAGATCATGCTAAGCACTTGCGTTTGGTACTCGATAAGATCAGAGAACATCAGTTCTACGCCAAGTTCTCCAAGTGCGAATTTTGGCTCGATGAGGTTCTTTATCTTGGTCATATCATCTCTGCCAAGGGCATTGCCGTGAATCCTGAGAAAGGTGTCTGCAATTGTGAATTGGGAACCTCCTCAGAACGTGAAGCAACTCCGAAGTTTCCTCGGTCTCGCAAGCTATTGCCGAAGATTCATTGAAAACTTTTCTAAGATCGCGAAGCCTCTCCCTAATCTTCTTCAGAAGCACGTCAAGTACGTTTGGTCTCCGGAGTGTGACATTGCTTTCAACACTTTGAAAGAGAAATTGATCACTGCTCCAGTTCTGACTCCGCCTGATGAATCCAAGCCGTACGAGGTCTTTTGTGATGCCTCTCTCCAAGGTCTTGGTGCAGTATTGATGCAAGAGAAGAAAGTTGTTGCTTATACCTCTCGCCAGTTGAAGCCTAATGAGAAGAACTACCCCACTCATGATCTTGAGTTGGCGGCAGTTGTGCATGCTCTTTTGACTTGGAGACATCTTCTATTGGGAAGAAAAGTGGACATTTTCACTGACCACAAGAGTCTCAAGTACATCTTCACCCAGCCTAATCTCAACCTCAGGCAAACTCGATGGGTCGAAATGATTCAAGAGTATAATCCGAGTATCGAGTATACTCCAGGCAAGGCTAATGTGATTGCTGACACATTGAGCAGGAAAGCTTACTGCAACAGTCTGATTCTCAAGCCTTATCAACCCGAGCTTTGTGAAGCTTTCCGCAAACTTAATCTGCAAGTTGTTCCTCAAGGTTTCCTCGCCAACCTTCAAGTCTCTCCTACCTTGGAAGACCAGATTCGCCAAGCCCAGCTTCTTGATGCTATGGTGAAAAAGATGAAGATTGGGATTGCCAAGAGTCAACCCAAGTACAAGTGCTACCGCCTTGATGACAAGGACACTCTCTTCTTCGAGGATCGTATTATTGTACCCAAAGGTGACCTCCGTAAAGTGATGATGAACGAGGCTCACAATTCTCTCCTCTCCATCCACCCTGGGAGCACGAAGATGTATCAGGACCTTAAGCAGGCTTATTGGTTGTGACGCCCCTGATTCAATCGTACACTAATCATACACACAAACGTGTACGATCAAGATCAGGGACTCACGGGAAGATATCACAACACAACTCTACAAATAAAATAAGTCATACAAGCATCATATTACAAGCCAGGGGCCTCGAAGGCTCGAATACAAGAGCTCGATCATAGACGAGTCAGCGGAAGCAACAATATCTGAGTACAGACATAAGTTAAACAAGTTCGCCTTAAGAAGGCTAGCACAAACTGGGATACAGATCGAAAGAGGCGCAGGCCTCCTGCCTGGGATCCTCCTAACTACTCCTGGTCGTCGTCAGCGGGCATCACGTAGTAGTAGGCACCTCCGGTGCAGTAGGAGTCGTCGTTGAAGGTGGCTTCTGGCTCCTGGGCTCCAACATCTGGTTGCGACAACCAGGTAGAAGGGATAGGGGGAAAAGAGGGAGAAAGCAACCGTGAGTACTCATCCAAAGTACTCGCAAGCAAGGAACTATACTACATATGTATGCATTGGTATCAAATGGAATAAGGGTTTCATATGTGGACTGAACTGCAGAAAGCCGGAATAAGGGGGGGTAACTAATCCTGTCGAAGACTACGCTTCTGGCAGCCTTCGTCTTACAACATGTAGAAGAGAGTAGACTGAAGTCCTCCAAGTAGCATCGCATAGCATAATCCTAACCGATGATCCTCCCCTCATTGCCCTGTGAGAGAGCAATCACCGGTTGTATCTGGCACTTGGAAGGGTGTGTTTTATTAAGTATCCGGTTCTAGTTGTCATAAGGTCAAGGTACAACTCCAAATCGTCCTGTTACCGAAGATCACGGCTATTCGAATAGATTAACTTCCCTGCAGGGGTGCACCACATACCCCAACACGCTCGATCCCATTTGGCCGGACACACTTTCCTGGGTTATGCCCGGCCTCGGAAGATCAACACGTCGCAGCCCCACCTAGACCAACAGAGAGGTCAACACGCCGGTCTAAACCTAAGCGCACAGGGGTCTGGGCCCATCGCCCTTAGCACACCTGCACGTTGCGTACGCGGCCGGAAGTAGAACTAGCCCCCTTAATACAAGAGCAGGCTTACGTTCCAATCCGGCGCGCGCCACTCAGTCGCTGACGTCACGAAGGCTTCGGCTGATACCACGACGCCGGGATACCCATAACTACTCCCGCGTAGATGGTTAGTGCGTATAGACCAAATGGCCAGACTCGGATTAAATATCCAGATCTCGTTAAGCATGTTAAGTATTCGCGAACGTCGACCAGGGCCAGGCCCACCTCTCTCCTAGGTGGTCGGAACCTGCCCTGTCGCTCCGCCTCAAAGATCCACTCGCGGGTGCTCCTCAAGCCGACCCGTCTTTAGTCAACACATTTATCATGTATAAAGTATATAGTATATACCCGTGATCAACTCCCGAGTGATCACGGCCCGATAGTATAGCATGGCAGACGGACAAGGATGTAGGGCCACTGATGAAAAACTAGCATCCTATACTAAGCATTAGGATTGCAGGTAAGGTAACAACAGTAGTAGCAAGGACAGGCTATGCATCAGTATAGGATTAACGGGAAGCAGTAACATGCTACACTACTCTAATGCAAGCAGTATAGAGAAGAGTAGGCGATATCTGGTGATCAAAGGGGGGGCTTGCCTGGTTGCTCAGACAAGGAGGGGTCGTCGATGTAGTCGATCACAGGGGTACCGGCATCGGTCTCAGGGTCTACCGGAAAGAAGTAACGGAAGGGGAACACAATAAATAACAGAGCAATCAAATGTAACAAAAAGCAAGAAGCGGCAATACGTTGTGCTAGAGGTGACCTAACGTAGGGATAGGTGGTACCGGTGAAGGGGGGAAACATCCGGGAAAGTATCCCCGGTGTTTCGCGTTTTCGGGCAGAGGAGCCGGAGGGGGAAAGTTGCGAGTTCGGTATGTTAGGGATGTGTGGCGGACGAACGGGCTACGTATCCGGATTTGCCTCGTCGTTCTGAGCAACTTTCATGTACAAAGTTTTTCGATCCGAGTTACGGTTTATTTTAAAATGATTTTCTAAAGTTTTATTAATTCTTGGAATTAATTATATAATTCAACATTATCCAGAATAGTAAAAGATGACGTCAGCATGACATCATGCTGACATCAGCAGTCAACTAAGCAGTTGACTCGGTCAACTATGTGTGGGTCCCGCATGTCATTGATTGTTCAGCCTAATTAGTGTTTAACTAATCTAAGTACTGTTTAATTAAACTAATTAGTTAATTAGGTTAATCTGATTATGATTAATTAACTTAATTAATTCCTTAATTAATTAATTAATGTAATTATTATTGTTTATAAAAAAAATTTATATATAAACGTTCCAGGGGCTAGGCCCCACATGTCATTGGGTCAGGGGGCCTTAGCGGACGCCGGCGCTAGCGGGCAGCGGGTGTGGTGCCCATGCCCGAGGCCGTAGCCTGCCCGGGCGATGGGGGGGAGCCGGGTACGGGCTCCGGCGGCCAAGGGCCGCGATGGCGCCGGCCGGAACAGGGCGGCAGGGCGGAGGCGGGACGGCACGGCAGCAGGTGAGCGCTGTGGTGTCAGGGGAGCAGCAGCAGGGGAAAACGCGGCGCGGCGGTGACGACAACCTGATTGAGGGAGGAGGTGGGGGTCGTCGGAGAGGCTCACAGCGGAGCTCGTGGAGGGCTCGGTGAAGCCGGGGGAGGTCGAGGCCGTCCGGCGAGGTGGGGATGAGGACGACGGTTCCAGGCGGCGGCGGTTGGCGTCGGTGCGACGAGCACGACGTCCTGCGGAGCTCGGGGAGGAGGACGAGGATGCGAGGCCGTCGCGGCAACGGGCGACGGAATCGGGGGTGCGGGGCGACGCGGGATCGGGCCCCTCCCCGATCCAGAACCAGGCGAGCGTGGGGGGGCGCTGGGATGGAGGGTTGAGGAGGAGGGAGCTGGGCGGCGGTGGCGATGGTGAACGGCGGCGGGGCGACGGGGATCGAGGCGGAGAGGCTCCGGCGAGGTGGCTCCGGCAGGCGGCATCGGACGGCGTTGAGGTCGAGCCCTGATCCATTTCTGGATCGGGAAGGGGGCGAGGACGGGGAGGCGCGCGACGGGGTCAAGGCGACGATGGCGGGGCGGCGCCTGAGACGACGAGAGGCGTCGGGGAGCGCCGTCGGCAAAGTGGGCAGCGGGGGAGTGCGAGGAGCGAGGGGAGTGGGGGGGTTTGCCCCGATCCGATCGGGGAAGGGGAGAGCGGCGGGGGGGGAGTGGGGATCGTGCTAGGGTTCGGTGCCCCCACGGGGTTATAGGCCAGGGGAGGGAGTGGGCCGGCCTGGCAGGCCACTGGCTGGGCCGAGGCCCAGTTAGCCTGGGGGGTTTCTTTTTTTTTGTTATGTATTTTCTTTTCTTTTATTTATTTCCTTTTCTGTTTTGGCTAATTGTTTGGGCACCATATGAGTTTTGTAAAATATGAGAGTTGGCCCACAATTCACATCACAATATATCCTACCACCAAAAACTAGTTTGGGGTAATTATCATTTCATATTTATTTTTTTATTAATAAAAAGGTTAGTAAATAATGTTTTCAGCCACTGTTTGAGGTTGTTTAAGTCACTTATCAAATTTCAATAATGTTGTATACAATTTTATCATAGCCTCTGATTTATCTACTATTTATTGAACATTTTAGTTTTAATATTTGAAAATCTTTTATTGTTTGCTTGATTTTGATTTTGAATTTGAATCGGTTTCGAACTAACTCGAGATTAGCAACTATAAACGAGGTGACGTGGCATCATTAGTGTGGGATCACTGTAGCTTAATTATCCGGGCGTCACATTGGTGGACTCGAATGAAGCGAGAGATTGCTCAATTGGTGAATGAGTGTGATGTCTGCAGAAGAGTGAAGGCGGAACACCAAAGGCCAGCTAGTCTCCTCCAACCTCTTGCCATTCCAGAATGGAAGTTTGACCACATTGAAATGGACTTCATGACTGGGTTTCCAAAGTCCAAGCGTGGCAATGATGCTATATTCGTTGTCATCGACAAACTCACCAAAGTGGCTCACTTTCTGCCTATCAAAGAGTCAATCACTGCAGCTCAATTGGCGGAACTCTATACCTCTCGTATTGTCTCTCTGCATGGTATTCCACAAGTGATCTCTTCAGACCGTGGCAGCATCTTTACATCCAAGTTTTGGGATTCTTTTCAGAAGGCCATGGGCACCAACATGCGCTTCAGCACAGCTTTCCATCCTCAAACTAGCGGTCAAGTCGAGCGTGTCAACCAGATTCTTGAAGATATGCTCAGGGCTTGTGTGATCTCCTTCGGCATGAAGTGGGAGGATTGTCTTCCTTATGCTGAATTCTCCTACAACAACAGTTTTCAAGCAAGTTCGGGCAAGGCCCCATTTGAAATTCTGTATGGCAGGAAGTGCCGTACCCCTCTCAACTGGTCTGAAACCGGTGAACGTCAGCTTTTGGGTAATGACTTAATCACAGAGGTAGAGGAAATGTGCAAAGTCATTCGTGATAACCTCAAAGCAGCCCAATCCCGCCAGAAGAGCTACTATGATAGTAAGCACCGTGATTTGGCTTTCGAGATCGGAGATCATGTGTACCTCCGCGTCTCTCCTATGAAAGGTACTCGTCGCTTCGGTATCAAAGGGAAGCTTGCCCCTAGATACGTGGGACCTTTCAAGATTGTCAGCAAGAGAGGTGACCTCGCCTATCAACTAGAGCTTCCTTCAAACTTTGCAAATGTTCATGACGTGTTCCATGTCTCTCAGCTCCAAAAGTGCTTCAAGACTCCTGACCACACCGTCACCTTTGAGGACATTGAGCTCCAAGAAGATCTCTCTTATCGTGAGCACCCAGTTGCTATTCTTGAAGAGACTGAACACAAGACTCGCAACAAGTCAATCAAATTTCTCAAAGTCAAGTGGTCACATCATTCCGACCGTGAAGCTACCTGGGAACGTGAGGATCACCTCCGTTCTGAGTACCCGGCGTTCTTTCAGTCCTACATCTCGGGACGAGATCCTTTCGTAGTGGTGGAGTGTTGTAACACCCCGGATGTAACTGAAAGTGCAACTATCCCTAGGTGGTTTTGGTAATTCATAACAACATATAGCTCATTGAGCTAATACTATTCCAAGATAATTATTTCAGGAAAGCTCAATGATTGGCATGGCATGGATGTGAAAGTGGAACCCTCAAAATGCTAAGGACAATGGATTGGCTCAAGCTCAAAAGCTCAAGACTCTTCATTTTATATTTTAGTGATCCAAGATCACATTGAGTCCATAGGAAAAGCCAATACTATTAAGGAGGGATGAGGTGTTGCTTAATGAGCCTCTTGCTTCATGTGCTTAGTGATACGCTCCAAAACCCTCAACTACTTTCCCATATCCACATATGACCAAAACTCTAAGCCAAACTCGGTCCTACCGATTCTTCCTATCCGGCGCCACCGAGTTTCACTTGTCATTAGCCATTGCCAAACCCTAGCAATTCGGTTCTACCGATAAGGATCTCGGTCCCACCGAGATGGGGTTGCAAACTCTCTGTTTCCCTTTCGTAACTTTTCGGTCCCACCGAAAGAGCGAATCGGTCCCACCGAGATTGCAATGTAAACTCAGTGCTTCCCCTTTGTAACTTTTCGGTCTCACCGAGTTCCACTCGGTCTCACCAAAAGAGCAAATCGGTCCCACCGAGTTTGCCTGACCAACTCTCTGGTTAGCTAATTACCAAATTCGGTCTCACCGAGTTTGTGTAATCGGTCTCACCGAGATTATGTTATGCCCAAACCCTAGCCGAATCGGTCCTACCGAGTTGCATGTCAGTCCCACCGATTTTCCTAACGGTCACTAGGTTTACTATTTCGGTCAGACCGAGTTTTCTGATTCGGTCCCACCGAGATTGGTAAATTGTGTGTAACGGTTGGATTTTGTGTGGAGGCTATATATACCCCTCCACCTCTTTCTCATTCAGTGAGAGAGCCATCAGAACACACACATCATTCCAACTCATTTGTTCTGAGAGAGAACCACCTACTCATGTGTTGAGACCAAGACATTCCATTCCTACCATATGAATCTTGATCTCTAGCCTTCCCAAGTTGCTTTCCACTCAAATCTTCTTTCCACCAAATCCAAATCCTATGAGAGAGAGTTGAGTGTTGGGGAGACCATCATTTGAAGCACAAGAGCAAGGAGTTCATTACCTACACACCATTTGTTACTTCTTGGAGAGTGGTGTCTCCTAGATTGGCTAGGTGTCACTTGGGAGCCTCCGACAAGATTGTGGAGTTGAACCAAGGAGTTTGTAAGGGCAAGGAGATCGCCTACTTCGTGAAGATCTACCGCTAGTGAGGCAAGTCCTTCGTGGGCGATGGCCATGGTGGGATAGACAAGGTTGCTTCTTCGTGGACCCTTCATGGGTGGAGCCCTTCGTGGACTCGCGCAACCATTGCCCTTGGGTGGAGCCCTGTGTGGACTCGCGCAACCGTTACCCTTCGTGGGTTGAAGTCTCCATCAACGTGGATGTAGGATAGCACCACCTATCCGAACCACGGGAAAAACATCCGTGTCTCCAATAGCGTTTGAACTATCCAAACCCTTCCCTTTACATTCTCGCAAGTTGCATGCTTTACTTTCCGCTGCCCATAAACTCTTTGCATGCTTGCTTGAATTGTGTGATGATTGCTTGACTTGTCCTAGAATAGCTAAAATCTGCCAAGAACTAAAATTGGGAAAAGGTTAAGTTTTTATTTGGTCAAGTAGTCTAATCACCCCCCCCTCTAGACATACTTTCGATCCTACAGTAACTTACCCAATTTGTACTCCAACTCTTGCCGTTTCGGCGTTAAGTTAAGTTATTTTCTCGGGTTCGGGTTTTTGTCTCCATGTGTTGTTGTCGTTGTCATGCATCTCATATCATGTCATCATGTGCATTGCATTTGCATATGTGTTCGTCTCTTGCATTCGAGCATTTTCCCCGTTGTCCGTTTTGCATTCCGGCGCTTCGTTCTCCTTCGGTGGTCATTTCTACCTTTGTTTCGTGTGTGGGGATTAAACATTTCCGGATTGGACCGAGACTTGCCAAGCGGCCTTGGTTTACTACCGGTAGACCGCCTGTCAAGTTTCGTACCATTTGGACTTCGTTCGATACTCCAACGGTTAACCGAGGGACCAAAAAGGCCTCGTGTGTGTTGCAGCCCAACACCCCTCCAATTTGGCCCAAAACCCACCTAAGCCTTCTCCATCATCTAGATCGTTCGATCATGATCGCGTGGCCGAAAACCGCACCTCATTTGGACTCTCCTAGCTCCCTCTATTCCTATAAATAGGTCTGTCCCCGAAATTCCGGATCCCCCTCGTCAAAAACCCTAGATCCACCCCTCACGCGCCCGGACACGTCCGGCCGTCGCCGGACAAAGTCGCCGCCGCCCGCCCGCGCCTATCAGGCGCCGCCATGTGGCACGCCCCCGCCGCCGCCGCTCCGGCCCGGGAGGCCCGAGTCGGGCCACCGCGAGCCCGTCGCCCGTGCCGCCCGTTGACTTCCTCCTCTGCCGGCCTGCTCCGCCGCCCGCCACGCCACCTCACCGCCGCCTCGCCGCCCGACCCCACCGGCCTGCTCCACCGCCCGCCACCTCAGCCGTCGCCGGCCGCCGCCTCCTCCCGGCGCCCGCGCCCCGCCTCCGGCCAGATCCGGCCGCGGGAGGGCCGGATCCGGCCACCACGTCCTCGTCGCCGGCCGCTACTTCTTCTTCCCCGACGGATACGGCCGGCTACAGTGCCCCGACCGCGCCTCGGATTCCGTGCAAACCCTAGATTTGAGAGAGGTTGATTTTTTTTCACCAAGTCCCCGGATTTTCCTAGCCCAAGTGCCCTTGTTCATAGCCTCGTAACTTTGCATCCATTGCTCCGATTCATGCATATAGCATATCAAAATGTTCACCTCAGAGAGTACATCATTTCATTCCATTTACCCTTCGTGGGTTGAAGTCTCCATCAACGTGGATGTAGGATAGCACCACCTATCCGAACCATGGGAAAAACATCCGTGTCTCCAATTGCGTTTGAATTCTCCAAACCCTTCCCTTTACATTCTTGCAAGTTGCATGCTTTACTTTCCGCTGCCTATATAATCTTTGCATCCTTGCTTGAATTGTGTGATGATTGCTTGACTTGTCCTAAAATAGCTAAAATCTGCAAGAACTAAAATTGGGAAAAGGTTAAGTTTTATTTGGTCAAGTAGTCTAATTCACCTCTAGACATACTTTCGATCCTACAATCCTACAAGTGGTATCAGAGCTTTGGTCTCCATTTGCTAGATCTCCATAGCTTTTGGTGGTCATAGCCTTGGTTTCACAACCTAGGAGAGTATGGCGTCTAGCGAGGGAAATTATCACCGTAGAGGTCCTTACTTTGATGGTACTAATTTTGCTAGTTGGAAGCATAAAATGAAAATGCATATTCTTGGACATAACCCCGCTGTTTGGGCTATTGTGTGTGTTGGTTTGCAAGGTGACTTCTTTGATGGGAGAGAACCAAACCGTGAAGCTACCGCGGATGAGTTGAAGATGTTGCAATACAATGCTCAAGCTTGTGATAGTCTCTTCAACGGATTGTGCCCCGAAGAATTCAACAAAATTAGCCGTCTTGAGAATGCAAAGGAAATTTGGGACACTTTGATTGATATGCACGAAGGTACCGACTCCGTCAAGGAATCCAAGTTGGATGTGCTTCAAAGTCAACTTGACAAGTTCAAAATGAAGGATGGTGAAGGTTTCGCTGAAATGTACTCTAGGCTTGCTCTCATCAAAAATGAGATTGCCGGCTTAGGAAGTGAAGAGATGACCGATAGATTCATCATCAAGAAGATTCTAAGAGCCTTGGATGGAAAATATAATACCGTGTGCACATTGATCCAAATGATGCCCAATTACAAAGATCTCAAGCCAACGGAGGTGATTGGAAGAATTGTTGCTCATGAGATGTCACTTAAGGATAAAGAGGAACTTCACAACAAATCAAGTGGTGCCTACAAAGCCTCATGTGAAGCCCCTACATCATCAAGTGAGAAACAAAACTTCAATGAAGAATTGAGCTTAATGGTGAAGAACTTCAACAAGTTCTACAAGAGTAGAAGCAAAGATAGAAGCTTCAAGTCAAGGTCCTACAATGACAAAAGATCTTCTAGTCGAGAGCGAAACTGGTACAGTTGTGGAAGACCTGGACACTATTCCAATGAGTGTACGGCTCCCTACAAGAGAAGAGAAGATTATCCAAAAAGAAGAAGCAAAGAATCACCACCAAGAGAGAGAAGGAGTAGAGATGATCGTTATGAACGAAGATACTCACGGAGAAGCAAGGATTCGGAAAGGAAGGAAAAATCATCAAGGAGCTACACAAAACGAAGACATCAAGCTCATGTTGGTGAATGGGTATCCGGCTCCGACTCCGACAGCCACTCCGAGAGAAGTTATCACTCCGACTCCGAAGATACTCAAGATGAAGGTGTTGCCGGTCTACCACTTGTGTCAACCAACTCCTACGACATATTTGACTCACCAAATGAAGGAATTGGAAGATTCTTCATGGCCAAAGGTCCTAAGGTAACACACCCCGAGTATGTTGATTTCAATAGTTATGAAGATGACTTGTTAAATGATGATTTGCTTGTTGACAACTCTAGTGATGAATACTATGATGAAACGTCAATTAATCATGCTAATCAAGATAAAATGAATGACAATGATAAGGAGAAGATTGAGGCTCTAACTAAAGAACTAAACACTCTTAAGTTAGCTCATGAAACTATCTTCGAAGATCATCGAGAACTTTTAAGAGCTCATGAGAAAGTACGCTTTGAAAAGCTCAATCTTGAGCAAGAGAATGAGTTCTTAAAAGCAATCAATGATGATCTCCGCAAGAAAAGTTCTTCTTACATTGTCAAGCGTTTACTCTTATCCACTTACATGCCTCAATTCAAGTCTAGTAACAAGAACAAGAAAGATTCTTCCTCTAGCAGTAACAATGATCATGCTAAATCCAATATTGTTGCTTCTGGTAGTTCTCTTGATTCCACTAATGATTCTCTTAGCCAAGTTACACTTGAGCAAGAAAATAGCTTATTGAAGGGAATTATAGAGAAAGGAGTGTACAAAAGCCTTGCCGGGAGTAAGCAATTCGAGGAAATTGTGCGCAAGCAAGGAATGCACCGGAAGAATCAAGGTGTTGGTTTTGAACGAAAGTTCAATGCCAATGGAGTTGAGTGGGAAGAAGATCAATACCCCAAGACAAAGTTTGTCCCTCAACAAGAGAAGTATACTTCTTTCAAGGGGACACAAGATCAAGATGATCTTCCACCACAAGACTACGAGCAAAAAGGCAAGGACAAGCTTCAAGAGGAAATTGATGCATTTGAAGAAGCTCCTAAGACCTTACTCAAGTGGATTCCCAAGACTTCTTCAAGTTCCACTTCATCAAGTACGACTACAACTCCAAGGATTCCCATCAAGATGATGTGGATCAAAAAGAAGAAGAACTAGAGAGTTCTTGAGGGTGACTCCGCCAACATACTTCACTCTTATCATTTTGGCAAGAACAAGTGCAATCAACTTCCACATCTTGCACTAGTTCAAGGAGTCACAAACCCTCTTGTTGGTAAGACAAGGGACAAGGTAACCTAAAAGCTTTCATGGACATCATCTTTTGTGTGGATCACTCTATGTCTATGGATATCCTTGCTTGTTCCTTGTGGGACTAACCCATGTAGGTATTGAAAGTGCAATTCACTCAAATGGATAGCTCCAAGAGATCTACATCAACGTTGAGCATCCACATCTTCAATATCTACATGAAGTCATCATCGACAAAACCCAAGGTTAGTTCATCCCTCTTAGGGGGGATATCACATCTAGGGGGAGCTTTACTCTAAGACTTGAGCTAAAGCAACTCTAAAGATGTGAACAAAACAATGCTTTATGTAAAAGTGGTAACCCCACTTGAGCTTAAACAATGAGTATGACCTACGATCAAGTGTTCACTTGACTCCTAAGTCAATATACTCATATATAGATGACCTAGTCATCGCAAATTGCTTGATACATGCTAGAATTGGTTGTGCATGCCTTGCCACATATTTCATTTGCCATCTTATTGTGTGAGCATGTTGATTGCATATTTTACTCATTCGAGGACATCCACTTGTTGCTTTGATTGTTCGGTTTTATTTCTTTTTGCCAAGTGGATGGACAAGAATGCCTAAGAACCTCCTCTAGCTATCTATGCTTTTCTCGTCTCAAACTCTATTCATGCTGCATCACAAAATTTGATCAAGTCGGATTCGAACCACTCTGTGTGAGGAGCGCTCGGAGTCCCCGATTCGTCATAGACTTAAACTTCCAAAACCTCTTTATGATTCTCGGTCTGACCGATACTCCACTTCGGTCCTATCGAGATCATTAAGTTGATCTAGGTTTTCGATCTCGGTGCAACCGATTTGAACCTTTCGGTCTCATCGAGTTTCAGTAACTGCACGCAGTTATGAATCTCGGTGCCACCGAGTTGTTCAACTCGGTCACACCGACAGGGTCGGGCTATATATAGTCAAGGGCAAAATTTGGAAATTTCTCCGAACCCCTTCGCCCGCGCAATAGCCTGCTCTGCCCCCGAGGTCTCCGGATCGTCTTCTCGCCGCCAGCAGCCTCCAGTCGCTGGTCTCCGTCGCCGTCAACGGGATTTCTGCCCCGCCGTTGCCGCTGTAGCAAGTCCCCGCCGAACTAGGGTATGGACTTGGTCTTTGTGCTATTCCTCAATCTGATTCCTAGCACATTGTGATCATATTGATTCTTGCCACGATTGAAACACTTCTATCCAGTCAAAACGCTCATAGATTAGGTTTGATTCGAAAATTCTAGGTTTAGGTCTCCGCTGAAACCATCTCGGACCCACCGAGTTAAAAAACTCGGTCCCACCGATTTGGCTTATGCCATTGCACAAGTGAGACTCGGTCTGACCGAGAATTACTTATCGGTGTGACCGATTTTTGAACTCGGTGAACTCCTAGCAGTCTCGGTGCCACCAAACTGTGACTCGGTCCTACCGAGTTCACTAGTTTAGGTTCCAAAACTGCTTCGGTATCACCGAGTTTGAAAGTCGGTAGATCCGAGATGATTTCAGTGGGAAACTAAAACTAAGTTTTTGAATCATTCCTTTTTGCAAAAATCTCTGCATTTTGTGATGCTCATCCACTCTATCTCCTCTATAATCTATTCACAGGGTCAGCAGTCAGTTTGCATCATGTCAGACCAGAGTGACAGCCAAAACTTGTTAGAGCAGCAAGTGCAGCTGAGTGAGGGCACTAGCCCCTCAAGTTCCTCAAATGATGGCAGCAGGAGCACACCCAGCAACCTGCCTAAAGCTGCCACGAGACAAAGGAAGAAGAAAACCTCAGATTCTGAAGATGAGGACTATGTGGCAGAGGAAGAGGCCACTTCCAAGAGAGTTGAGCCAGCTCAAGGCTCAAAGCCAGGCCTGAAAATCAAAAGGCCAACAGGCAGGCAGCCCATGTCAAAGGCTAGAGCCTCAACTGAGAAGCCTGCTTCCATTGAGCCCGTTGCAGCTGAGGGCAAGAAGAGGAAAGAGAGAGTGAAGAAGACTGTGGCTAGAGTGCTTGGGAAGGCCTCCATCATGGTAGAAGAGGAGGAGGAAGAAGAGGCAGCTGCACCAGCGCCCAAGGCAGCCAAACTTATGGGAGATGCCATAAGGTCAGGGGGAGCTGCATCCAAGCCCAAGGAAGCACCTAAGGCTGCATCTAAGCCTAAAAGTGCACCAAAGAGAAACACAAGAAGCATCCCAGCCACTAAGAAGAACAAGGACCCAGTGCCTGAGACTGTTGCAGAGGAAGAGGAAGAGAGTGTCCTTCGGAAGCTCAAGCCCAAGATCCCAGACCACAACGATGCTCATCCTGTGGCTGAGGATATGAAGCTAAGGAGAGACTCAGGGCTCAGGAAATGGAGAGAAGCAGATCCATATGCTTCTAGGAGAAGGACTGCAGTGGACTACATGTTTCATACCAAGGAGCAACAGGATTTCTATGAGACAGTGCTACTTGACAAGAAGCCAATTGTATGTGACATGAGATGGGTCGACTGGACCTATATCAAGGATAATGAAGAGTACTACCCAGGAGTTCAGGACAGCTTTAAGGCGTGTGGAGTAGAGGACTTTGTTGGGCAGAAGCTCACAAAGTGGAACGAGGAACTCATCATGCAGTTCTACTCCACAGCTCACTTTTATCCAGATGGGAGGATTACATGGATGTCTGAGGGTATGAGGTACCACTCTACTGTTGAGGAATGGGCGAAGCTGATTAATGCCCCAGAGGAGCAAGCAGATGACTTGGACATTTATGCCAAGAAAAAGATGGACCACAACTCCATGTCCAACATGTACAAGGAGATACCGAATGAAGCACTTGACACGTTCAAGTTTGGCTCAGTGCATTATCTGCTCTCGGGATTGCCTACGATCAACTGGATCCTTAGGCACACCCTTCTGCCCAAGTCTGGAGATCACAAGATGATCAGAGGTCACGCGATCAATTTGCTTCATGTTTTTGATGTGCCTCAAAAATTCAAAGTCATGAGCCTTATAGTGGAAACAATCAAAAGGACTGCGGCAGATCAGAAGAGGAGCTGTGGATATGCCCCTCAGATTTAGGAGCTCATCAACTCCAAGATGGGCACGGGCGTATATTTGTTGGATAAGGAACACCTGCCCATCCGTCCAAATTTTGAGAACAATGAAGTTGTGATGACAGAGAATGAACCATAATCTGCCCATGCACAAGCTCAGAAGGAGAAGGCGAAGAAGGAGAAAGCTGCCAGGGTGCCTACTCAAGCGGAGGCATCTGACTATTTCTTGAAGACCAAACAAGAGCAGCTCAGTTACTTGATTGCGTCCACCCTGCGGATTGAGCAGAGTATAGCCACCCTGACTCAGAACCAGGCGAGTTTAGAGAGGATCATGGAACAGAGGTTCTATGACTTGGACATCAAGGTAACAGAAGTTCAGTCTGCAGTGGAGCAGCTCCAGGAGGACATGAATGAGAGGAGAGGCAGGACCACGACTCATGCGTTTGCGAGGGTGCCACGAGGTCTGAGGTCTTCTGCACTGCCAGTTGCTGATACCAGAGCTACAACATCTGCACCAGCCACAGCCTCAGTTCCACCAGCTCCAGCATCCACTTCAGCTTCCACTCCGACCACGTCTACCGAAGGCTTCGTCCTTGGAGTGATCCGGACTCCACCACCACCTGAAGATCAAGCCTGAGCGTCGACTTAGCACTATGCATTTTCTAGGAACTTTTTGGTAACTTGTTGCCAAAGGGGGAGAAAATGTATAGATCATAGGCTTCGAGAGAGAGTGTTGCTTTATTCTCTCTTGTTTTATTTGGTGGTTTCTTCGAACTTTGTTTGCTTGTGTGTGAGATACTACGTCCTTATGCCTGTGAGACATCGATGATCATGTGTTTGATCATAAGCTACACTTAATGTTTGCTTGATGCTTGCTTAAATATTATCATTCTATCTATCGTTTGTGATCATTCACTATTCTTGGTGATGAGTGCATGTATTTCAATCTTATCTTTTTTTAGCGCTCCACCAAGATGTATGTGACATGGAAGAGTAACCCATGATTCTAATTCTTTGTGCATTTGCAGTCCAAAGCAAATTTTAAATATGCACAAATTTAGGGGGAGCTCTTACTTATCACATACCTCTCAAAGCGACGATATATTTCATGCTTATTATCATTTGTTGAAGCTTTGATCTATATGTTGTCATCAATTACCAAAAAGGGGGAGATTGAAAGTGCAACAATCCCTAGGTGGTTTTGGTAATTCATAACAACATATAGCTCATTGAGCTAATACTATTCCAAGATACTTACTTCAGGAAAGCTCAATGATTGGCATGGCATGGATGTGAAAGTGGAACCCTCAAAATGCTAAGGACAATGGATTGGCTCAAGCTCAAAAGCTCAAGACTCTTCATTTTATATTTTAGTGATCCAAGATCACATTGAGTCCATAGGAAAAGCCAATACTATTAAGGAGGGATGAGGTGTTGCTTAATGAGCTTCTTGCTTCATGTGCTTAGTGATATGCTCCAAAACCCTCAACTACTTTCCCATATCCACATATGACCAAAACTCTAAGCCAAACTCGGTCCTACCGATTCTTCCTATCCGGCGCCACCGAGTTTC